>NC_139240.1:7200000-7800000 GCF_977018435.1 Lepisma saccharinum | reverse complement strand
ACTGGATATAGCCACTTTTGAATCAGATGTTAAGCCACTCCATGAATGTCTCGATAATTCTGTTGTTGTGTTTGATGACATTATACTGGATAATCAAAACAAGGTTAGAATTTTTTTTTACACAGGCCCGACACAAAAACATAGATTGCTTCTATCTGGCACAGACTTTTTCTAAAATTCCAAAGCAGCTGATCCGAGACAACAGCAATTTTATGTGTGTGTTTCATCAAGATCATACCAACCTCAAACACATACATGATGAATATGTAGGTGGGGACTTGAGCTACAATGATTTTTCTAAGTTTTGCAGTAGGTGCTGGAATCAGGACAGTTATGGGTTTGTCACAATTGATATGACAAGGAAACCCAATAGTGGTAAATACAGAAATAAAATCAATATTTTTCTAGACATTGAAACATATATAAATAACCATGAAAAGGCCAATTATTGATGATCTTAAATTAAGAGATTATCTTGTAAAAAGATTTAAGGGATGGAAATCAGAGAACCGAGGAATCTATGAACAACACAAGCAAACAGAACAGCCTATTATTGATGCTATTAGTGAATTAGGTAAAAATATCAAAACTGTTAGAGCAAAATCAAAATTTGATCACAGAGCTTGTACCTGTAGCTGCTAGGAACATATTAGATTATCCAATCACCCCACTTTCCAGTATTCATACACCTAGTCCTGTTCCTCCTCGAAGAATTGAAGCTACTCAGGATCCCATTGAATTGGGTCTTCTTGCTCAAAAATATTTAAGCACACCTAAAGACAACAAAGATGAGGTCTTTGGCTTATATGCTGACACAGAGCGTGATGGTAGCATCATACATAGAATTGGCAATTTTAGAGTAACATTTATGGGAGATGATCTGATTGTATATTCAGAATCTCATCTTGGAGAAAGAGGTGGTTTTGTTAAGTATCCTGGCACACCTGGATTGTGGGAACTGATGACTCGGAAAAGGCCTGGCAGCTATACAGATCAAGATTATGAGCACTACAAAGAAATATTAATAAAATCAGATGCTCTATACCAGAACAATGATCCCACACAAAAAAGAGTCAAGTCTAGCAGTGGAGCAAAATACAACACCTTAATCAAGCGCATATGGTCACAGATCAAGATAGCTGGGGAGGAAAATGCTGGCAACCACAATTTTTACAATGAAAAAGTTGGAATTATGGACATGATAAGCACCAAATTGTCTAATTTTATAGTTAATGACACTAAGGGCATTGGATATCTTATAAAAATTATTAATACTCTACCACCTAAATTTTGGAATATCTCTGAGGGTCGGGGGCTGGTTAATGACATCATCAACAAGCTGCCATTTGAACTACACATTCCAGGCTATCAGTATTGTGGTCCAGGCACAAAACTAGATCATAGGCTAAACAGAGGTGATCCTGGTGTTAATCCCCTAGATGCTGCATGACATAGCATACAACACACATTCTGATCTTGATAGGCGACATGTTGCAGGCAAGAAATTAGAAGAGGCTGCATTTGGTAGATTTGTAAGCAAAAATGATTCTTTAAGTGAAAGAATAGCAGCATTGGGGACCACCATAGCTATGAACACCAAACAAAAACTGGGGTGGAGGTTGTGATAAATTAAATAAATTTAAGCCTCTTATTTAAGCTATGTAATCCCAGAATATGTATATAATAAACCTAGGATGAAGGCCAAGGGTGTTATGTATCAGATACCTTATGCAGGTCTTAAATCTCTTAAAACTATTGATAGTCTTTTAACCAAAAACAGCGCAAGAAAAAAAGATCTTGTCTTGCCAAGGGCCATGGTATAAAATTATTACTTAGTACCCCTCAATTAAAAAAATTACAGCAATCTAGAAAAAAATCACATGTGGGTGGTTTCATATTTACTATCCCGGCCATCTTAGCAGCTTTGGGGGCTGTTGGGAGCTTGCCTGGGGGATCAGCTGCTATAGCAAAAACAGTAATAGATGCCAAGAAGAATAAGGCAGAATTAGATGAATTGAAGCGCCATAATCTGGCCATGGAAAAACAAGGCAAAGGTCTTAAGAAAGCCATGAATAAGTTTAAAAAAAACAAGAGCCGCTTACAAACCAAGATATTGAAGCTTTAATCAAGCCACTGGGCATCAAAAATTTTAGAGGTGTGTACATATCTGATTCTTTACCAGAACAACCACTCAACAAAGAGTGTGGCATAGTTAATTTGGATAAGTACAAAAATCAGGGCACTCACTGGATCTGTTATCTTAAATATTTAAACAATGAGGCATTTGTGTTTGATTCATTTGGAGGTGTTCCACCTGAAAATTTAGTAAAATATCTAAAATCAACTAATCTTTATTACAATAATTACTGTTCTTAGATATCTGTCTCAAATAAATAAACCATCAATTGAAGATTTTGTAAAGGCCCTGTGGTATCTGAAGCATCATGGGAGTATTCCATCTCACCAGCCAAAATTCAATATTGAAACTTAGATTACATGATGATATAGTGTATCCCAAAACAATAGCTCTCAGAGCATTTTATGGCATGTACTTGATCCCTAATATTAAACACCACAACAACAAGATTGCAGTTGGGGATCAAAAAATTGTCATCACTCCAGGGCAATATAATCTGTCTACTCTAAATGCTCAGTTACCCAGAGCTATAGTGTTAACTCAAAATTCTGTCACTCACAGAGTAGAGATTGTGTCTGCTACAGAAACAGTGGATCTGGGTACTATAGGAGAGCTGTTAGGCTTTGAGAACAACACAAAACTTGAACCAGCCATTAAACACACTGCTATTAATATACCTAAATTCTTAGCCATAGAAACTCTAAATATTCACTGTAATGTGGCCGAGGGTATGATCACCAAATCAAATAGCATAGGCACTCACAAACAAACTGGCATCATTGCAACATTCAAACCTAACTCTGAATTTATGGAGCCCATCATCTACACTCCATCACCAACATTATATTTTCCTGTGTGCCATAATAGAATAGATTACATTGAGTTGATGGTCACTAATGAAAAAGAAGAATTAGTTGATTTTGCTGGAGCCACAACAACTGCTATCATAGAGATTAATATTTAAATAAAAATACATACCAAAAAAAATGGAAAATATTGAGAGTTATGAGCTACAATCATTACAATCAACAGGAGGACCTTTGCAAATTTAAATCAATCCAACACAGAGATTGAGATAGACCTTGATGTAGGAGATGGCTTTATACACCCCCACAGAGCAGATCTATACATCAAGTTTGATGTTGTAAAGCTCGATGGTACAGATTATCCGGCAAATTCAAATATAAAATTGGTAGACAATTTTGTGCCACATCTGTTCTCTGAAATTGAGATCAGAAAACATGGTGTTGTTATAAACAGAGTAGATTACCCTGGCATTACCGCTACAGCTTTGGCCACACTAAAATTATCCAAAACCGAGGCATCATACTACAAAATAGGTGGATTTGAAGCTGGTGATAAAATAATATCTAAGAGCCACACAGTGCTGTTCCCTATGCGCATGTTGCCAGGATTCTTCTCAGATTACAAAGATATTATGTGGAAGGGTGGTTTAAGAATCACATTTAGAAGGGCTGCCAATGATAATAATGCTTTGATGAGGTACAGTACATTAATTCTACTGGAGAAGCTCTGCCTAGTACCCTACCTGATAAGGGCAAGTGCCTTATTCAGACTATGGAGCTAAGAATCCCGGTTGTTGAATATGAAGCCAGTTATGCTCTTAAATACAAAGCAGATATCCTAAAAAATTTACAGATGCCTTTACAATTTTATACATATCAATGTGTGCAGAAGCCTGCCACTGGTAGCTATTATGAATTTGATGCTACAAACTCATTCTCCAGTATATAATATGACATGCCAGATTTTGTGGTGGTACTGTTTCAAACTGGAAGACACAATAACCAGGAAAAAAAATCAAGTAAGTTTGATAACTGCAACATCAAGAACATATCTTTAAAATAGCAGAAATGAGGTGTTCCCTAGAGAAAATTATAATTTAAACATGTCCAAGGATGATTTTCTTAAATTATATGAGGCATTTACAGCATACAAAAGGGTCACTACTGGCAATACTGACATGTATTACACACCAGGTGAATTCAAAGCACAGAAACCCATGTTTGTCATCAACACTTCAAAAAGAAAACAAGTTGTGGTTAATGACAGGATAAACATTAAAATTATCTGTGAATTCCACGATACACTCCCTGATGACACCATATGTAGTGTTATTCTTATAGGTGAAAAATCATGTTTATGATGTAAGAAATGAGAGAGTCACAGCAATTCTAGAAGTCCTCTGCATATTATATTGTCTTAGTAATAGAATTGCAAGTTGGGCCTGGTGTCCAATTAAAATATTCGGGTTAACATATTAATACTCTGAACTGACTGTCAAGTATTTAAGCATAATTACATTATATTATTGTGTAAGCAAAAGCTCTTATGAGCATTTTTGGCTTAGTTTTAAGTGTAGCCAAAACAATATCAAGAGGGGCATATTTTTAACAGGCTTACAGACAACAATCTCACAGATGTAGCTTTTGCACACATGGCCAAATCAATCTGTTGAGGCTTCTTCATTTGTACACTAGAATTCAGGATTCTTGGGATTTTGACAGAGTAGCACACTGTAAGCAATAAGATCATATGGGTACTTGGCTTAGTTTTAAGTGTAGCCAAATCTGTCTGTTAGGGTTCTTCATTTGTACACTAGGATTCAGGGTTCTTGGGATTGAGAGCATATCACACTTGAGCAATTGGGGCGTATGGGCATCTTGGCATAGTTTTAAGTGTAGCCAAATTGGGCTGTTTAATCAAATGACCTCTTCATTTGTTGCGCCAATAATATCACCAATACAACTACTGGCACCAATCTAGGTAAGATGCATGTTACTATTAATAATTGTGAAAACATCAGTGATACACCCACCACATCATCAACAACAACACTAATGCATGACCAACTTAACACCCCAACCGCCTCAAAATTATACACTGACGCTATAAAATCACCCCCCCCCCCATTACCCAAAAACTCAAAACCCAAATATCCAAACCAAGAACCTCACCATCAAACCTACCCCAAGACTCCCACCTATTACCCTTACCAACCACCAAACCAATCTCAGGTTAATCAAATCCCACCCAACTATTACAGTCAGAATGGTTCGAGGTTACTATAAAGTCCACACCCACTCAAAGGAAACCTATGAATCCGTCATTGCCGAGCTCAAGCGAGGCAAAGATGAATTCTACTACACCTCCCTTTCCGATGCCAGACCATCTAAGATGGTAATCCGAGGCCTACCCAGGGCTATGGATGCACGCGATGTTCAAGAGTTTTTAATTGCAGAACTTGAGAATGAACAAGTTACAGTCCTACAAATGACAAGGAGAAATGCCGAAAATGGGCAGAGAGATCACATGCCTCTATTTCTGGTTAGGCTTCCGAATGCCTCGTACGAACCCCACCTCCTGAAAATAGAATTTATATTACATTGCTCAGTTTATTTTGAAGATTATCAAGCCAACCAACCCCCCCAATGCCACAATTGACAATTCTTTCATCATTCAAGCGTCAACTGTCACCTGCGGCCATGCTGTGTCAAATGTGCAGGCGATCACCCTACCAGCTCGTGCACAAAAGCTCCCAGGGCAAGCCTCAATGCACGAACTGCAAGGGTGATCATGCAGCGAGTTACAGGGGATGCGTGGCGTTCGCCTCACAAGCTCCCAAACCCCCACCCCCGAAAATACAACCTCCCCACCCCCAAATCCAACCTCCCAAAAACAGCCACCCAGGCCCTTAGTCGATGCAGAAGGATTCCAAACAGTAATTGGGAAGCGACAGGCAAGGGACAGGGTCACTAAACTCAGGGTTGAAGAAAAAAGAACGCGAAAGAGCAGTTACCCCTACACAAGCCCAACAACTGACTCCAGTGACAAGGACTACATCCCCCACTCCAAAAAAAAAACAACCAAAACCTAACAAACCTAAACCCGCCGTCAGGCCCAAACCTACCGTTCGACCAGAACAGGCCAAACCTACCGCCCTACCCAAAAAAACCAAACCGACCGGCAGTGCCAACAGGACTGACACGACCGACTGTACCAAAGTCACTGCCCCCTCTCCCCACCCCCTCCCCACACGCACAGCAAGGTAAATAACAATGTCTCGGAATTAATTAACTCCATCGCGGAAATAAATAAGCAATTTTGACGAGGACTTTGACATCACCAAGGCCCTTGGACACATAAAATCCCTAATAGGGTGTTCAAGAGAACCAGGGATGAAGAGGCCCTCGTCCTTGTTGAGTTCATGCTAAATATAACAATTAGTCATGGGTCAGGTTACTAGGATACCGGAAATAAGGATACTAGCTTTCAATAGTCGTGGCCTACATGGCCAAAAACTGGAAATATCAGAATTCCTAACGGAAAACAAAATTCATATTGCATTCTTTTTTTAAACAAATTTAACCCCCGAAAAGAAAATTAGCTTTCGAGGCTACCACAAAATCCGAAAGGATAGACTGGGTGTCGGCCAAGGCCTAGGCATACTAGCAGCGGTAAATAGAAAACTCAAACATAACCTAATAAACACGTTCCATATCACCACAATGGAAACAATCGCTATAAGAATCCAAACAAATAATGGACCCATCACTTTCGTAGGAGTTTATAATTCCCCATCCCAGAAGATAAACCTAACTGACCTCAAAAACTTAGAAAAACTTGACCGCTCCTTCCTTTTGAAAGGAGATTGGAATTCAAAACATAAAAATATTTACTGCAAACAGACCAACAATAACGGCAATTAAATGAGTACCTGCAAAAAAGCCGTTTACAGGTGCTATCCCACCACCGACCAACCCACTACCCTTATCATTCAAACAGGACCCCAGATGTACTTGATTTCGCTTTATTAAAAAATATCCCCATCAGCTCAAAATAACAGTGCACAATGAATTTATGTCAGACCACCAGCCAATCATAGTAACGGCCACTGTGGCCGCTGACCAAACCACCCTCCCCTTCAAATTCAACTATAAGAGGGCTAACTGGCCTAAATATCAAACACTAATAAGGGAAAGCCTACCCCCTCCCCCCAACCCAACTCACCAGAAGAAATAGGCCAACTTGTCGATGCCCTAACCACTACTATTAACAAAGCGGTGAAAGCTGCAATTCCCCCCCCATAAACCTCCCCCTCCCATACAGAACGATCTCCCACCTCACATCAAAAATCTCATAAAAACCCGAAATCAAACGCGGGACCTTTTCCGGCGTACCCACGACAGGGGTTTGATTTGATTTGATTTTAAAAGTTTTGGGTGCGTCAGCACTAAGGCTATTTTGCACCCATCACACTATACGGGGTCCAGCCCCTTACCGTTACACGTAACAACTCTAACGTTGCTTAATTAAAATCATAAAAGATTAAAATGTACTGACTTGTTAAAAGCCGAGGCTGCAAAGAACACTCAGCACAAATAAGGACAACACAAACAAAATTATACTAGCCATGGGGCCAGTCGCCAGAGCCTCGTTAGTCTTTAGTCCAGGGTGCACTACGTCGAAGTGAGGTTGACCCACGACAGGGGGTACAAACCCCTCATAAATCAATTACAAAGACGAATTAAATTAGAAACTGAACATTTTAGAAACAAGAAATGGGCTGAGTTAACATCCCACCATAAAATTACTGATAACTCAGCCTGGAAATTAACTAGGGCAATCACAAAGCCCTTCGCCCCACCAACGGCTCCCCATGGGCCTAACGGTTTAGTTTACGATGATGAGGAAAAAGCACAAGCCTTCGCCGACACCTTTGAGCTAGCCTTTAGTGAAAATAACACCAACACAGATCCGGACGAGGAGCGATATATTTATCGCACGGTCCGAACCTTTTTCCGTGAGGGGTGTAAGGGGTGACCTTCCACGTAGTACACCCAAATGTCAACCTCACTTCCACGTCAGTACACCCTGGACTGAAGACTAACGAGGCTCTGGCGACTGGCTCCATGGCCAGTATAATTTTGTTTGTACTGTCCTGTTCTTTTGTTCTTATGTGTGCTGAGTGCCCCTTTACAGCCTCAGCTTTTAACGAAAGTCAGAACATTTTAATATTTTATGATTTTAGTTCTGCAACGATAGAGTTGTTATTTGTAACGATAAGGGGCTGGACCCCGTATATTGTGACGGGTGCAAAATAGCCTTAGTGCTGACGCACCCACAATTTTATATTCAATCAATCAAACCTTTTTCCGTGAGAAAAACAATGACAACGCTGTCTTAACGTTAGAGAACTAAATAGCATTATTAAATACCTACCCCCTCGTAAGGCACCAGGCCCGGATGGCATAAAAAAACCCTCTTTTCCCGCAAAACTACAGGCCCATTAGCCTCTTGTCCACGTTTGCAAAAGTCACGGAGGCAGCCAACACCATAATAAATGAACAATTTGGATTCAGAACGAAACATTCCACTACCCACCAACTAGTCCGCCTAACGGAATTTATAACGGGGAAATTCAATAAAAAAATGACCACAGGTGCAGTTTCTAGATATAGAGAAAGCATTCGATAAAGTCTGGCACCAGGGACTACTGTATAAACTAATACAGACAGGAGTCCCTGACTGCTACATCAAATTCTTCCGTTCATACCTTAACAACAGGCAATTTACGGTCAAAGTAAATTCCGACACCTCCAGGTACTTAAATATAAATGCCGGGGTGCCGCAAGGGTCACTACTTGGACCAATCCTTGGACGGCGAATCCAGAGACTGCAACACGCTGGTCGAATCGCAGCACACAAGGACTTTCTTCAGCCCATTCACGTCTGCAAAGTCCAGTGCCTTTAGAATGGCGTACAACTCTGCCGTGTAGATGGAACAGGCAGGATGTAGCGAGTAACTGGAACTTTGAGAGTCTAGGACGAAGGCGCAACCAACAGATTCCACTGTCTTGGACCCATCCGTGTAAAACACATTAGAATTGGGGTGCTTCGCACGAAGTTCTAAGTTGCTGGTATAAAACCATTGGTGTTTCTGACTTTGGAAGGGCAGTCAGAGCGAAATCGATTGAGTGTACAGGAAATTCCCAGGTCGGGAGAGGCAGAATGAGTGGAAAGACGCCAGGAAGATCACTGTCAACACCAAGTGCTGACAGGATCTCGTCTGCACGAACACCAAATGGTCTAGTGACACTAGGGTGGAGCCGGTACCTTGCCAGCCTACTCTCGTCGGAGATGGTGTGAAATGAGAGATGTGAAGGCATCGAGCGAAGATGGAGGAAGTAGTTCACTAAAAGCCGCTGTCTTCGCAGAGACAGTGACGGCTCAGATGCCTCTACGTACAAACTGGCGACTGGACTGGTCCGAAAGGCACCAGAGCACACACGTATACCAGCATTGTGGACGGTGTCTAGGATGCGAAGTCTAGATGGGCGGGCAGAAGAATACACAACACATCCATAATCAAGCTTCGACCTGATAAGTGCACGGTACAGGCGAAGCAGTACCGTCCTATCAGCACCCCAGGAAGTGTGAGATAAAACACGTAAAAGGTTGAGAACTCGAAGACAAGAGAACTTTAACTGGCGAAGGTGAGGTAGCCATCGAAAATGAGGCCCAGGAAGCGAACCTCATTCACGAAGCACAGGGGAGATTTCCCCATGTACAGGTCAGGATCGAAATGACATGTACGCTGACGACAAAAGTGGACACACACGGATTTCTCGGATGAGAAGGTGAAACCTGTTTGGGAGGACCACTCAACCAAACGGTTTATCGTCAGTTGGAGTTGACGAGAAGCTGACGCGAGATTCCGTGAGCGACAAAAGATCGTGAGGTCGTCTACATAGAGGAGGCCATGTACAGGGGAAAGAATGTTTGCCATAACACTGTTCACTGCTATGGCAAACAGTCGAACTTAATACGCTGCCCTGCGGGACACCGTTCTCTTGTTCGTGAAGATCCGAAAAGGAGTTCCCAACACGTACGCGGAAAAAGCGACCTGATAAAAAGTTTTCAATGAAGTACGCCATATGGCCACGGACGCCCCAAGAATGGAGCTGCTTTAGGATGCCAAAGCGCTCGTTGTGTCATATGCCTTTTGGAGGTCCAAGAAAACCAACTAAATGTTCCTCGTTGAGGAATGCATCCTGAATATGTGTTTCCAGCTGAACCAGATGGTCCAGTGTGGAACGGTTGGAGCGAAAACCACATTGAAAATTACTTATCAATGAGTTTTCCTCCAAAAACCAGGTGAGGCGCTTGTTGATCATGCGTTCCATCAACTTGCACACACAGCTAGTTAAGGCGATAGGCCTGTAACTCGAGGCTGCGGTGCGTTGTTTACCTGGTTTCAGGATGGGAACAATAATAGCTTCTTTCCAGGAAGTGGGGAAAGAGTCCTCCAACTAAAGCCTGTTGAATACCGCCAGAAGGAAATATTTTGCACCAATGGGTAAATGACGAAGCATCTCATAGTGGATCTTGTCCACTCCAAGAGCTGTATTCTTAGAATCTCGAAGCGCCTGATCGAACTTCCATACAGTGAATGGAGAGTTGTATGGCTCGGTGTTATGACTTCGAAAAACTAGAGGGCGTCGTTCCTGACGGTTCTTCTCACGGCGGAAACGTGGTTCATAATTTTCAGAGCTAGACGCATCAGAAAACTGCGTGGCCACGATATTAGCTATGTCTCCGGAATCGGTGTACAACGTCCCATCGTGCTCCAGAGCGCTCAGAGGAGTAGATGTACCTCCCTGGATGCGACGTACTTTGGTCCAAATCGCTTTCGACGAAGCCTGCTTCGTCAGAGAAGACACGTATTGGACCCAGCACGCCTTTTCACTGGCTCGAATGAGCCGACGGGCACGGGCACGCTTAATGCGGAACTGCTCGAGGTTTGCGGCAGTGTGGTTCCTATTGAAACGATCTAGGGCATGATTGCGGTCCTTGATGGCTGCACTGATCTCCGCAGTCCACCAGGGGACTGGGCGTCGCCTCGTAGGTCCACTGGGATGTGGAATGGAGGTGAGTGCAGCATCATGCACTCGTGACACAAAGGTATTTAAGGCGTCGATTGGTGGTAAAGTCGACGCTAGATCGACTTCAAGGTCCACTGCACGCTCGAAGGCACCCCAGTCGGCCCGACTGAGATGCCAGTGAGGGTGTTGTTCACGTGATTGCTGAAGATGTTTGAAGGTAAGAATGAGAGGGAAGTGATCACTCCCACAGAGATCAGGATGAACGCTCCAAGATGTGGTAGGAGCAAGGCTGGGACTGCAAAATTCCAAGTCCAACGCAGAGTGTGTGCCAGAGGAAGGACTGAAATATGTGGGAGTTCCATCATTCAGCAACGTTAAACCTGATGCCTCACGGAATTGTCCTACAATTTGACCCCGGGGCTCTGTACGGACGGAGTCCCACAAACGATGGTAGGAATTAAAATCGCCCAAAAGAACTACAGGAGACGGAAGTTGTTCGAATATACAATGGAGGTCCTCAAGAGAGAATCGCTCCTCCCTTGTGATGTAGACACAGCACACAGATATTGGCTGTGGTAGATGGACCCGCACGGCGACAGCATGGAGGGGGGTGGTGAGAAAGATTGGTGTTGAGTGGGTGTTATCTCGAACACCGATTGCAACACCACCGTGTGCACGACGACCCTCAGGAAGCTTGTCGGTGCGGTAAAGCGTGTATCCGTTTAGAATCACTGATTCATTTGGACGAAAATGTGTCTCTTGGAGACATATGATGGCAGGGTCGAATTCAGATATTAAGATTTCCAGTTCCTCGAGATGTGTACGGAAACCGTTAAGGTTCCATTGGAGACAATAAGCCATAGCTGGAGGTATTATAGTTACCTTTTGAGGCCTACTCTGTTTCTAGGCCCTGTCACCTTGATAAATTCTTCATCCGTGGCTTCGTCCTGTATCATGTCCTCGGGTAAGGACACAGAGGGCGAAGGGGATGAAGAAGGGGCAGTGGGGGCGGGTGCTTTGTGCGCCCGCCGGGCAGCTTTCAGCTGCGCTTTGAGTTTCAGGGTGGTCGATGCCGCCCTGACTGGAGAGCTACTGGATTTCAGAAAGTATTCTTTTCTGTAGACCTGCTTCGTCTTCTTCTCTGTGGAGCGAGGCGTGGTTGCTGGTTTCCTCGAAGCAGGGCGAGCCTCTACGGGAAGCGTTGTAGTTTGAGTGGACACGTCGCTGGTTTGTACACCCACACTGCGGCGGGTAAGAGCAGCTGCAGCAACTGTAGCGAATGGCACAGGTAAAGTGGTGCGTATACTTTCGCGGAGACGTTGTTTTGCTTCACCAGCGGAGATTTTCTCTATAACGACCAACTCTCTGATTTTCTTCTCTTGTTGGAAAGAGGGACAGTCACGATGCCAGTTGGGTGCTCGCCTTGGCAATTAATGCATTTGGGACCAGAGGAACAAGGTTCGGTCCCATGATCAGGCAGACTACACTTACCACAAAGGGCGGTAGTGGCCTTGCAGGAAGGCTGCGTGTGCCCAAAGTGCTGGCATTTGAAACATCGCATCGGGTTAGGGATGCATGGCCGGACTTTTAGTCTCAAATATCCAGCCCGTACAATATCTGGGAGAGTGGTCCTGTGGAACGTTAGTATAATCGAAGCAGTTGGCACAAGTTCTCCGGATTTTCGCGTCTTGATTCGCTGCACTGCGGTGACATGTTGGTCTGAGAGTGCTTCAAGGATCTCTTCCTCCTCAGCATTTAGCAGATCCCAGTGACGAATCACACCTTTACTACTGTTAAGTTGACGATGGGGTTCAACATTAACAGTGAAGTGGCCCAAAGATCTTAATTTTAAACGGTTGTTAGTCTGGCGATCTGTGCTGGTCTGGATAAGTAGACTCCCGTTTCTCAGCTTCTTTATTTCTGGAACATCGGAACCAGCGGCGTAGTCTAGTTGTTTCTTGATAAGAAATGGTGACAAGTCCTTCAATGTAGCAGCTCCGTGTTTCTTTGTTGTTGCAGAAACATCGTTACTATCGGTCTTCTCAACAATACTGATAACAAGGTAACGTGGCACGTTACTTGTCTTTTCCACTAATTGAAGCGGGCTCGAAGGCCGCGCTCGTTTTGGGGGTTTCCCCCCGTTTGAGTTGTTTTTTGTACCCATATACAAAAATTATTTTAAGTGGAGGGTCCATAAATTGTCGCCTCGACATGCCCTCTATGCCGAGGAAGGCCTACCCCCAAAAATGGAGGCTACTCGAGGACCAAACCGAAATCCCCGAGGCCACGTTCGCGACTGCACCTACCCCTGCAGCCAATAATAAAAATAAGAAAATTAAATACCATTTATCGTTACATCTTAACTTTGTCTTGAATAGTAGCCCTTTATTACTGATATGTACTTTGTGTAAGGGAATGCAAAATCTACATCAATTTTATCCTTAACAATATTATTATGTAGTCTACACATGCTAATGACCACAGAATTCTGATGGACCAAATTTTTGGAAAAAGTGCATATAAACGGTTGACGCAATCTTAATGATTGAGGTTTAGTACAGAAGTTTAATCTTTGCAAGACTTCTTCTGTTTCGGTTAGACCATTAACAACTTTATATAATAAAATATGCTTTGCAATATCAGATCTAGTTTTCAAAGAGGAAAATTCAAACTCAGTTAGTAGCATATTATAAGGCATTCTTAACACATAAGACGATTTTTTGTATTTTTTAAAGAACAGATATCTTAATAATTTATTCTGGATTCGTTCGAGTTTATCAATATATAATTGGAAGTAAGGACTCCAGATTACATTAGCGTATTCCAATTTACTCCTTACCAGAGCATTATACACAACTGTTAAGGCTTTACTACACTGCATTTCCTTTGTGTTTCTAAATATAAATCCCAGAGTTTTGAAACCATTTACTACTAGTTTATCAACATGGTTCTTGTAAGTTAGTTTAGAATCCAGAATTATTCCTAAATCTTTAATTATATTGACTCACTGAAGACCCACATTACCAATAGTATAATTAAATAAAAATGGAGATGAAATTCTTGTAAATGTTATGGAAAAGCATTTAGCAACATTAAAATAGAGCTTATTTCTTATACACCATTGATGGCATTCACTCAAATCGGACTGTAATTCTGTAAGATCCTTAAATTTTACAATATTCTTGTAGAGTTTTAAATCATCTGCGTATAAGAGACACTTTGAGTAATTAACAACAGAAGGTAAGTCATTAATATATAATAAGAACAATAAGGGACCAAGATTGGATCCCTGTGGAACACCCGAATGACTAATATATGTACTCGATGAACAAGCATTATAAAGAACATACTGCTCTCTATTCAATATGTAAGACTGAAATAAAGCAACTAAATCATCCGAGAAACCGAACTGTACCAATTTTTGTAAAAGGATGCGGTGATTTAGCTTATCAAACGCTTTTGCAAAGTCAGTGTAAATTACATCTACTGCTTGATTTTGATTAACTGCATCAGCGATATATTGAGTAAAGGTAACGAGATTAGTTACAGTAGATCTTCTCGGTATAAATCCATGTTGACAAGAAGATAAATAGGGTTTAACAAGGAAAAATATTTTATTGTAGAGTATTTGTTCGAATATTTTAGCAGGTACAGATATTAATGAAATCGGTCTATAATTTGTGATGTCACTAGGGTTACAAGATTTTAATATGGGACAAACTTTACTTATCTTCCATAAAGTAGGAAACTTACCCGAATTTAAAATCAGATTATAAATTTTACATAAAGGATAACATAACCACTCACCACAACCTTTAAATACATACGAGGGTATTCCATCTGGCCCACAAGATTTACTTGATTTTAATTTCCGAATAGACTGTTTACATTCATCCTCCTTGATCTCCATTACAACTAAACAGTGACTCACATCCATGGTTAAATTACCAATATCCAACAGCTCTGTATCCTCTTTTTCATAAACACTACTAAAATATTCAGCAAACGAGTCTGCGATAGACTGATTAGAATCAAGAACCGTACCTTTATATGTTATTGTATTCACCCGAGTATTCCCTTTCTTCTTATTGTGAATAAAATCCCAAAAGCACTTTGGATTAGTTTTAATAGCTTCTTCGGAGTTACTAATATATGCTGTATATGCAGCATTAATCAGCTTCTTTGATTCTTTACGAAGCTCCTTAAATCTTAATAGAATAATAGCTGAATGTTTTTTTTTCTTCCTATAATTTTCCTTTGACTTTTAACACATTTATAATTTCTCGAGTGAACCAGCATGGATAAGACCGTTTCTTATGTTTCTTTTTAGGTATTGAATTGCACTTAACGTTATGGATTTGTATATTATCTTTTATGTTTATGTTTATATGTTCGATAATCTGAAAAATATCAAAATGAGAGTTGGGTGTTTATCTCTTTTGCTTAGTGCGGGTTTTAATATGGAGTTTCGTTATACTGTTTGAAGTCTGAAGCTTCAGCTTCATGTATATTGGTACTATAGTATTATTCTAATTTTATAATTTTTATTTTGTTGTATTAGTTGTATTATGTTTGTCGGTGGGTATATTGTATTGTATTTTTTATCTTTTTATTTTCTTTTTTTGTGTTGCATAATGTGAGTATTGTTGTAATATCCCATTGTAATTGGAGCATTGCTCTGTTATGGGATTGCTTATAAATAAATAAATAAATAAATAAACACTGTCCCATCGGCACGTGCAACTCACACCTTGGGATAGGGGTTTTTTATCGAGGTTGTCTCCTCTAGCAGGACCCTTAGTTATAGGGAGGTCCAAGATATGGAGATGAATGACGTGATGGATTGGTGAAAACGTGAGATATGGATGTGAAGAATGAGTGAAATGATGAGATGAAAATGACCTCCCTACCTTAGTTTCTTAGAGGGAGGTCAAAGATATGGAGATGAATGACGTGATGGAATGGTGAAAACGTGAGTGATGGATGTGAAGAATGTGTGAAACGATGGGATGAAAATGACCTCCCTACTAAACCCTCTCGCCCCGTCAAGCCAGTCCTACATGGAGGGGGCATAAACAAAAGACTTCAAGATCATATTACTATACTCAAACCATGGTTCGATAAATGGAAGATCAAAATAAACGCAAACAAATGCGAAGCGATTCATTTTACAAGAAGACGCCGACCTCGCCCAACCACTGATATAAAAATAGGCCGAACAACCATTGCATGGAAAGACTCAGTTAAATACCTGGGCGTTCACCTCGATACTAAACTAGTTTTCAAAAAACATACCAATGTTCAGATTGGTAAGGCACAAGCCACACTCACCAGCATAAAAGGACTTTTATATAGCCCTCAATTCCCTATCAACCACAAAACCACGCTATATAAGGCCCTTCTGCGCCCAGTGGTAATGTACGCTATCCCAGCCTGGGGCTTTGCACCCAAACTCAACATGAATAAAATTCAGAAATTTCAGAATAAAGTTATAAAAATGATGACCCGGGCCCCAAGATTTACAAGACTTGCCCCTCTTCATCAAGAGCTAGGTATCTTCCAGGTTGACTGGTTCCTGACCGAAACTATAAATAAACTGTACCTCAAAATGAACAACCACCCTAATCCATTAATCAGAAATCTTGGCAAATATGATTTAAATTATCACTATGAACTTTGGGGGCCGCATTAATAATAATAATAATCTCTGCACATCATATAAGTTCGCGCCCAGAGTCCACAGAGGGAGGTTCGTCAGGCTCTGCTGTGATAGGTGACCCCACGCCAGGTAGGTATCATTCGGAACCACCGCGCGCGAGAAGAGAAAGTTTGTTTAGCGTTACCGAGCGAAGCTACCGAGCTTACCAAGCGACATACGAGTGTTTAGCCCTACGGACGTGCGTTCCCCTTCACCTAGGGGGGCGAACCCGCTGCTAAGTAAGCGTAAAGGCAACCGGCCTCAGCTTTTGCTTACCGTTCGAATAGTGAAAAGTGTCGGCGCTGCGGACGCTGTCTTCCACCGCGGGGGACAGCACGCCGAGAACGGGCGCTGAAGGGCAACCGGCCCCGAGCCCATTGCAAGGGAGGGACTCGCTAATTCTTGTGGCCCTTAGAAAAACTGTTTCTAGGGTAAACGCTAGTGGCCGTACGTAGGCAAAACAATTCCAGTGGGAAAGGACGCATACCCCCCCCCCCAGGATGGATAACAAGGAACTAGGACCAGGCAATGAAAACGGACCAGGAAAAACCGGAACGATAAGGACTCCAGGAAACAAGATACCACAACCCAAAGCAATTACGCCAGCGCGAGCTGCAGCTGACGAAGCCCTCATCGAGGTACAGGATATTGGTAAGTTGCATGCCCCAAATAATATACTGCATGACACAAACAATAGTGATAGTAGTTGTATTTGCTATAATACCAGGACCGGAAAGTATGAACCCCCCTCAAGCAGATTTGGCTACACTTAAAACAAGCTCAACATGCCCATATGAGCTTTTTGCTCAAGTGTGGAACCTTGTCTAATCCAAGATTTTTGTAAAAAATGCCCCTCGGAAAGTATGAACCCCCTCAGATTGATTTGCCTATACTTATAAAAGGCACTTCTGTGAGATTGTTGTCCATAAATTTGTTAAAAATATGCCCCTCTTGATATTTTTTTTGGCCACACTTAAAACTAGGCCACCCACACCCATACACACCCACCTATACACACCTACACCCACCCACACCCACCCACACATATTTACTTCCGGTCCACTTCCGGTCCACTTGTGGCCTATTTCTGCTTTTTTTTATCCAGCATAGAGTTTTGATTTGAACCCCAAGAAATTGTATATAATTACGAAAGCCAAAAATATTAAGTGTATACACACATACACACACACACATACACACACACACACACATACACATACACACACACACACACACATACACATACACACACACACAAAGCACAGTGCTGAACCCAGCTGATATTTTTTATCCAGCATAGAGTTTTGATTTGAACCCCAAGAAATTGTATATAAATACCAAAGCCAAAAATATTAAGTGTATACACACATACACACATACACACACACACAAAGCACAGTGCTGAACCCAGCTGATATTTTTTATCCAGCATAGAGTTTTGATTTGAACCCCAAGAAATTGTATATAATAAACAACAACAAAAATGCCGAATCAAAAACATTGTAATCAATGCAATAAGAATATATCCAGCCCCAATTGGGCTAAGCACCAAAAGATTTGTAACCCAGACAAATACAGAACTCCCACAAAAATATGCCCCAAATGCCATAAAAAATATAGCATGCAATACTTCACATATACACATAAAGATACTTGCTCTGCACAGTCATCAATATTGCCCTCACAACCATCTACATCTGATCTGAAAAGAAAGCATGAAGCACCTGTTAATGCTGGACCTGCAAAGCAGCCACGCCATGCACCCATCCATAGCAGTTTTAACGGCCAATTAAGGGATTACCGGTTTGTATCAGAGCCAAGATGTGACATTAAGAATTTTTTGAACAGTATAAATTCTGATCTGCAGGCAATTCTAAATGCACAAAATGGCTCTTATAAACTGTCCCTTAAATTGTTTGCACAATATAAGAAACCAAATGGCACAAAATTTACACAGCCCCACATAACAGAAACTGTACCGGTATATTCAAACGCAAATTCAGACACAATAATAAGCAGCTTGATAAATCAATTGAATATTAAACACTCTGAATTTGCAGTAAAAGAGTCTGGATGGAGCCTATGCGGCTCTCCACACAAGTTATATATTAATATTTCTGAATTCAGCCTATTACAAGGTTCTACATATCTGCCATTACCTGCCAATATTAAAAACAAACAAGCCGTGGTTAATATAAAAAATAATGATGAGAAATGCTTTTTGTGGTGTATATTAGCTGTTTTGTTTCCAGTTTCAAGGCATCCTGAGAGAATAACTTATTACAAACAACATGAACACAAATTTGATGATGCAATGGAGGGTTTAGAATATCCAATGTCTGTTCAGAATATTGATAAATTTGAAAAAAAGGCCAGGCATATCAATGGCAAACAATTATCTATTAATGTATTTATTTGTTCCACTGGCAATTGCTCGATAGAACCTCTCAGAATCAATACATTTGATGATGATTCTGCTGTTCCGATTGATCTGCTCTTAATTGAAGGGGATGGCACATATCATTACACTCTGATACATAATCTTGAAGCTTTAGTCAGGAAACAACTAGACAAATCTAAGACAATATTCAAGTTGTGCAGAAGATGTTTAACTGTATTTGATGGCAGGAAAATGGTAAATAGGGTTCCTGAATGTAACACCAAAATTGCTAAAAACAAGTTAATTGAGCATCTGAAATACTGTGGCAACCATAAACCTGTTCATATGGTGATGCCCAATCCAAGTGAAAATTGCAAATTCAAAAAGTTTGAAGCCTTGTTGGAACACCCAGCATATATTGTCTGTGATTTTGAATCAAATCTCAAACCTCTTGCATTCTGCAATCCAGATCCTGAAGAATCTTCAATTACACCATACCAGCTACATGAACCTTCCAGTTTTTGTTATATAGTTATACGGGATGGTGTAGCTAGTGAGCCATACTTATACATGGGACCAGATGCCATCAAAATATTTGCACATAGAATAGAAAATGAGTGCCATGACATAGCATCTAACATCTTATTAAAATCAAAACCTATGTTGCCTTTAACAGAGAAACAGATTGAGGATTTCAACAATGCAGAAAAATGCCCGGTATGTGATTCTGAATTTTCAGATACAAATATCAAGGTGAAACACCATTCTCATACAGATGGTAAATTCTTAATGGCCCTGTGTAATAGCTGTAATATTAAGATCAAGAGACCAAGATTTGTCCCCATATTTTGCCATGGAGCATCCAATTATGATTTCCATCATCTGATCAGATACGAGGGGTTTGACAAGCAGAATTTAAATATTTTAGCTGAAAATGATGAAAAATATATATCTATTAGCAAGATAATTAAAGTTAATGGTGTTTCTATTCAATTAAGATTTCTTGATTCTTACAGAATTTTATCTGCTAGCCTGGCTACACTGGCAAATCAATTATCTGATGATCAATTCAAAATCACACGTGCATTGTTTCCAAATCAGGACCTGAAATTAATTAGGCGGAAGGGTGTATATCCATATGACTATGTTACAGATTTTTCTAAATTTGATGAGTGTTCTCTGCCACCACAAGAAGAGTTTTACAGCAAAATCAGAGGATCTGGAATCACTGATGAAGATTATCACCATGCCCAATTGATGTGGAACAATTTAAATTGCCAGACATTTGGTGATTATCACATGGCATATTTGAAACTTGATGTCACCCTCTTAGCTGATATATTGCAGGCATTCAGAAAATCTTCCATGCAAAATTATAGACTGGATCCAATATATTTTTTCAGTGCCCCGAGCCTAGCATGGTCTGCAACGTTTTTGAACACTAACATGCATTTGGATCTGATCCACGATCAAGATAAGTATCTGTTTATGGAGAAATGTATAAGAGGGGGGATGGTGCAATGTTCCCAGAGATATGCCAGAGCAAATAACAAATATATGCCTGATTATGATCCAGCACGGCCAACAAATTATATAGTGTATGTAGATGCCAACAGCCTCTATGGTCATGCTATGATGCAAAAACTGCCATATGCAGGGCTTGAGTGGGTTGAAGATTTCAATATTGAAGATCTTAAGGATTTTGATGACAGTAATTATGGCCTATTCTTAGAGGTTGATCTGACAATTCCTGATGATTTGCACAATAAATTTTCTGATCTGCCCCCAATTCCCGAGGTTCAGTACTTACCTGGCTCTAAACAGAAGAAGCTCATGATGACTCTGGAGCCGAAACAAGGCTATGTCATATATTACAAAAACCTCCAGTTCCTGATGAAACATGGTGTTCAAGTGACCAAAGTTGGCAAAGTTTTGAGGTTCAGGCACTCAGAATGGTTGAAACCATATATTGATACAAATACAGAGCTTCGAACATCTGCAAAGAGCCAATTTGATAAGGGCTTGTTTAAATTGATGGTTAATTCTGTGTATGGCAAAACTATTGAAAATGTCAGAAAACATACCGATGTTAAAATAATTACTGACCCCAGCCTGAGCAAAAAATTGGTTGCAAAGCCTAATTTCAATTACAGAAGAATTTATGATGAGCACATGGCACTTTTCAACATGAAGAAAACAAAAATTAAGTTTGATAAACCTATTTATGTAGGGGCTGCGATATTGGAATTGGCCAAATTACATATGTTAACATTGTATTATGATGTGTTGAAACCTTTTTATGGTGATAATATAAAATTGATGTACATGGACACGGATAGTTTTATTCTTGATATTAAAACAGAAGATGTTTATCAAGATATGTCACAGCCTGAATTGTTTCAATACTTTGATACCAGTGAACATACAATAATTAAACACCACAACAAAAAGGTGCCTGGCAAGTTAAAAGATGAGACACTTGGTGATGTTATTGTGAAATTTGCTGGGTTAAGTGCCAAGATGTACACTTTTGAAACATGTAGTGGCGCTGTTGCCAAAAAGGCCAAGGGCATTGGCAGAGTGACTGTGGAAAAAGAGTTTGTATTTGAAGATTATAAAAATTGCCTCAAATCCCAGAATTTAATCAAAACATCAGAATCCAGAATTCAGTGTGTGGATCACTTATTGACCAGCAATATTGTAAGAAAAGTGGCCCTGGACCCACATGATGATAAGAGATGCATTTTATCATGTGGCATACATACTCTACCATGGGGGCATTGTGATTTGAAAAATGGAAATCAATGCCCAATTACAGAGCATGATTTGAAATAAATAAACATGCCTATGAACTTATTTGGGTTCAAAAAACAGGCTATTATGGAGCTGCCGACACCACAACCCTCTTCTGATATGCTGTCTAAACTGAGTGGCTTGTTAATTATTCATCTGAACAGCATACTTACAGATGTTGATGATGAAACGGGCAAAATATTGTACATATTTAACAATAATTTAAATCATTACCAATTACCTGTAGGTGGGCAATTACAATTTATTACAACCCCTGAGGGTGATGTTAAAATTTCAGTAGGGAGAAATATTTATAGAATTAAGCACTCAAACATGATTTCTGGCACTGTATATACTGTTTCTGCTGGTGACTGCTTATATATTGAGGTCCCTGGGTCATATGACAAGCTTATACCCTTTTTTATAGAATTAAGAATCAGATACTCTATAATAAATAACCACTAAAACAAAAATGCCTAATGATATATTTGGCCATACAAGACATGAAGATCACAGTGATGAGATTTTGATGCTTGATGTCAGAGTCAAGAAATTAAGAAGTGATTTACAAGCTTTACAAACCACACTGAATGCCAGTCTTCAATTAGAAATTACAAATTTGCAATCACAATGCATGGACCCTCTTCTTAAAATTGATTCTGAACTCAAATTGTTGCTTCAAAAATATACTGATCTGGCAACATTGGATAATTTTCAAAGTTTGGAAGAAGCTGTAGCAGCTCTTCAAGCCAAATTTAAGACCCAGGCTAACAACTCTGAGCAATTGAAACAGCAATTGGAAGAGCAAATAAATAATGTCCAGACACAGCTCCAAACAATTGTCAAAAGCATAAAATCACAAGAAGATTTTGATCTAGTGATTTCCACTCTAAAAGAACAGATTCAATCACTCCAAATACCTAATCTGGATCCTCTGCACAATGCCATAGCCGAGGTTAAAGAAAAAATTGAGACACTTGAAAATTTTATGAACAATTTGCCATCTTCTGATGCTTTGAATGCAATAACTCGGAGTGTTGCAAATATTAAGCTGCAACTTGAAACATATGAAGATTTTGGAAAAATTCAAAGTACCATAACCCATCTTGAGGGTACAATAGCAGCAGTGCAAAGTGATTTGGCAAATGTACTAGAATCTCGCCTGCCTGGTATTGTAGACACACTTGTCAGTGTCCAGGAACAGATCACAAAGCTTGAAAACCTCAACACTGAATCTGAACTATCTCATTTTCATCACTTGATAGATGATATCCAAACAGAACTTGAAATTTTACAACAATCCACACCCACTCAGGCAGATATAGCCCTGCTCCAAAATGCTATGCAAAATGTGGCTGATGCATCTGAATTAAACAATGTGAAATTGGCACTTGAATCTTTGCAAAATACAGTATCAAATCTT
Source organism: Lepisma saccharinum (assembly GCF_977018435.1). Classification (NCBI taxonomy): domain Eukaryota; kingdom Metazoa; phylum Arthropoda; class Insecta; order Zygentoma; family Lepismatidae; genus Lepisma; species Lepisma saccharinum. The sequence continues at coordinate 7,776,663 of NC_139240.1, read as the reverse complement.
CCTACATCACAGGAACTTAAAAATATTAAAAGAGCTGTGAATAGGATATTGAAATCAGAAGATATCAAGAATATCCAGGCAGAGATCAAACATCTCACTCAGACAGTGGCCACACTACCAACCAATCAACATATTAATGAACTGCATGCCCTGTTTGAGGATATCAGAAGACAGGACCATGATCTTACTGCTCAAAATTCAAAATTGGCAGTTGTTGAAAATTTGCAACAAATTGTAGCTAATATCAAGCAACAGCTAGGGACCATGGAATCCAATCAAGCAAATGCTCTGTCTGTTTTTGCCACGCAGCTACAAGAGATTGTGCAACAATACAAGAAACTTGTTGTGGACATAAAAATCAAGCCAGGCCATGATGATGTTGTTAGGACCATCAATGAGCACCTTGAATCTGTAACAAGCAGATTGCTTACAGCAGAAAAAGAAATAACCGGCATAATCGAGAATCCAAAACATACAGTAATTCTTGAATTGTACAGCATCCCCAACAAAGAATATGATTCACCATTTACACCAGGTGGCAAAATATATATGCTGTCCCCTGCACAATTTTATTACCAGTTTTTTGTTGGGGGCACATTGAGACCAATCAAGATCAAATATTGGCTTCAACCACAGGCACACCACTACCCCACCTTATCAATAACAAATGCTGACAACAAAGTAAAAATCACCAGTGTAGAGTTAGAGGATTTTACAGATCCCAATACATTAGAAACAGCCTATACTGAAGATGATGGCTCTTTGGAATTTAAAATACATATTGGAGACAAATTATATTTAGAAAATCCTGCAGTCTCAGCTGCTGAACACCCCATAGTTGCAATATTCTTGTTTTCATATTATGTCTAGAAAAATTATTGTTGATGAATTACACAGACAGGCCAGACATAATTTTAAGAGACTCCCAGTAGTCACAAAGGGCATAGATGATTTATGGCAGAGCGACTTGATTGAAATGGCAAGTGGGCAGTTGAAAAACTTAGACAAAATCAACAAGGGCTACAAGTATCTACTCACTGTGATAGACACATTTTCAAAATTTGCCTGGGCTCTGCCACTCAAATCCAAGACTGGGGCATGTGTTACAGAAGCCATCAGAACAATCATCAATCAGAGTGGAAGATCCCCGCGCTATTTGCAAACAGATATTGGCAAAGAATTTTATAATTCAGTGTTTCAACAATTTATTAAAAGCCAGGCAATAAAACATTACTCGAGTTACAGTGATCTCAAAGCCTCAATTGTAGAGAGATTCAACAAAACCCTAAAAAATCTTATGTATAAACAATTTACCCTCCAAGGTAATTATAAATGGATTAATATTCTTCCAGAACTTCTACATAAATATAACAACTCGGTCCATTCCACAATCAACATGAAACCCTCTGAAGTAACTTCATCTGATGAGCAAAAATTGATCAGGACTGTTTATTATCCTAGATACCAGCCAACAAAAAGAAAGGCCAAATACAGGGTGGGTGAACAAGTAAGAATCAGCAAATATAAGCACTTATTCAAAAGAGGCTTTACAAGAAACTGGAGCACTGAATTATTTACAGTGGTTCAAGTTAAACCCGGGACCCTTAACACATATATAATAAAAGATCATCGAGGAGAATTTCTCAAAGGCCGATACTATGAACAAGAACTCAGCAAAACTAAACAGCCTGACACATATCTCATAGAAAAAATCATCCGCAGAAAAGGCAACAAGTTACTTGTCAAATGGCTAGGACTCCCAGAACACAGCTGGATCGATGCAAACAAAATAATAATATGAGCACCTGGGATGTTATAAAAAGGCTGCCAGAACCTGAACAACAGAATAACAGAAATGGCAACTTGCTGCCTGATAATATTAGGTGTCTTATTGTTGGGCCATCTGCTTGTGGTAAAACTACACTAATGGTTGATAATTTTTTATTGGCACCCAACTGGTTAGACTGGAAAAACAGGCACTTGTATGTCTTCTCTAAGAGCTTGGAACAATTAAAATATCAGCAGCTGATGAAGCTATATGATGGATTGGATATTGCCACTTTTGAACCAGATGTTAAGCCACTTCATGACTGTCTCGATAATTCTGTTGTTGTGTTTGATGACATTATACTGGATAATCAAAACAAGGTTAGAAATTTCTTTACACAGGGCCGACACAAAAACATTGATTGCTTCTACCTGGCACAGACTTTTTCTAAAATACCGAAGCAGCTGATCCGAGACAACAGCAATTTTATATGTGTGTTTCATCAAGATCATACCAACCTCAAACACATACATGATGAATATGTAGGTGGGGACTTGAGCTACAATGATTTTTCCAAGTTTTGCAGTAGGTGCTGGAACCAGGACAGTTATGGGTTTGTCACTATTGATATGACAAGAACACCCAATAGTGGCAAATACAGAAATAAAATCAACAATTTTCTAGACATTGAAATATAAATAAATAAACATGAAAAGGCCAATCATTGATGATCTTAAGTTAAGAGATTATCTTGTAAAAAGATTTAAGGGATGGAAATCAGAGAACCGAGGAATTTATGAACAACACAAACAAACAGAACAGCCTGTAATTGATGCTATTAGTGAATTAGGTAAGAATATCAAAACTGTTACAGAGCAAAATCAAAATTTGATCACAGAGCTTGTACCTGTAGCTGCAAGGAACATATTAGATTATCCAGTCACCCCACTTTCCAGTATTCATACACCTAGTCCTATTGCTCCTAGAAGAATTGAAGCTACTCAGGATCCTATTGAATTGGGTCTTCTTGCACAAAAATATTTAACCACACCTAAAGACAATAAAGATGAGGTGTTTGGCTTATATGCTGACACAGAGCTTGATGGTAGTATCATACATAGAATTGGCAATTTCAGAGTAACATTTATGGGAGATGATATAATTGTTTATTCAGAATCTCATCTTGGACAAAGAGGTGGTTTTGTTAAATATCCCGGCACACCTGGGTTGTGGGAACTGATAACTAGGAAGAGGCCTGGCAGCTATACAGATCAAGATTATGATTATTACAAAGAAATATTAATAAAATCAGATGCTCTATACCAGAACAATGATCCCACACAAAAAAGAGTCAAGTCTAGCAGTGGGGCAAAATACAATAATTTAATCAAGCCCATATGGTCACAGATCAAGACTGGCAGTGGAATCAAACAATACAACACCCTGCCTAAAGAATTTGTGTGGGTTGATGATGTCAGGAAACTTGTAGATAGGTTATTGGTGATAGCTGGGGAGGAAAATGCTGGCAACCACAATTTTTACAATGAAAAGGTTGGAATTATGGACATGATAAGCACCAAAAAAAATTATTAATACTCTACCCCCCAAATTTTGGAATATTTCTGAGGGTCGGGGCCTGGTTAATGACATTATAAACAAGCTGCCATTTGAACTACACATTCCAGGCTATCAGTATTGTGGTCCCGGTACAAAATTGGACCATAGATTAAACAGAGGGGACCCTGGTGTTAATCCCCTAGATGCTGCTTGTAGAGACCATGACATAGCATACAACACAGATTCTGATCTTGACAAGAGACATGTTGCAGACAAGAAATTAGAAGAGGCTGCATTTGGTAAATTTGTAAACAAAGATGCTTCTTTAAGTGAAAAAATAGCAGCATTGGGAACTACCATAGCTATGAGCACCAAACAAAAACTGGGGTGGGGGCTGTGAATATGTATATAATAAACCTAGAATGAAGGCCAAGGGTGTTATGTATCAAATACCTTATGCAGGTCTCAAATCTCTTGGGCCTATTGACAGTCTTTTAACCAAAAAGCAGCGCAAGAAAAAAAAATCTTGTCTTGCAAAGGGCCATGGTATGAAATTGTTGCTTAGTACCCCCCAATTAAAAAAATTACAACAATCTAGAAAAAAATCACATGTGGGGGGTTTCATATTTACTATCCCGGCCATCTTAGCTGCTCTCGGGGCTGTTGGGAGCTTGGCTGGGGGATCAGCTGCCATAGCAAAAACCGTAATATATGCCAAGAAAAATAGGGCAGAATTAGATGAGCAGAAGCGCCATAACCTGGCCATGGAGAAAAAAGGCAAAGGTGTTAAGAGAGCCATGAATAAGTTTAAAAAAAACAAGAGCCGCTTACAAACCAAGATATCGAAGCTTTAATCAAGCCACTGGGCATCAAAAATTTTAGGGGTGTGTACATGTCTGATTCTTTACCAGAACAACCACTCAACAAAGAGTGTGGCATTGTTAATTTGGATAAGTACAAAAATCAGGGCACTCACTGGATTTGTTATCTTAAATATTTAAACAATGAGGCATTTGTGTTTGATTCATTTGGAGGTGTTCCACCTGAAAATTTAATAAAATATTTAAAATCACCTAATCTTTATTACAATAATGCCCGTGTTCAAAATTTCAAAGATGTTAATTGTGGACATTTGTGTTTATCTGTTCTCAGATATATGTCTCAAATAAATAAACCATCAATTGAAGATTTTCAAAAAGCCTTGTGGTATTTAAAACATCATGGGGGTATTCCATCTCACCAGCCAAAATTCAATATTGAAACTCAAATTGCATGATGACATAGTGTATCCCAAAACAATAGCTCTCAGAGCATTTTATGGCATGTACTTGATCCCCAATATTACACACCACAACAACACAATTGCAGTTGGGGATCAAAAAATTGTCATCACTCCAGGGCAATATAATCTGTCCACTCTAAATGCTCAATTACCCAGAGGTGTAGTGTTAACTCAAAATTCTGTCACTCACAGAGTAGAGATTGTATCTGCTACAGAAACAGTGGATCTGGGTACTATAGGAGAGCTGTTAGGCTTTGAGAACAACACAAAACTTGAAGCAGGCATCAAACACACTGCTATGAATATACCTAAATTCTTAGCCATAGAGACTCTGAATATTCACTGTAATGTTGCTGAGGGTATGATCACCAAATCAAATGGTATAGGCACTCACAAACAAACTGGCATCATTGCAACATTCAAACCTAATTCCGAATTCATGGAGCCAATCATCTACAATCCATCCCCAACATTATATTTTCCTGTGTGCCATAACAGAATAGATAATATTGAATTGATGGTCACTAATGAAAAAGAAGAATTAGTTGATTTTGCTGGAGCCACAACAACTGCAATCATAGAGATTAATATTTAAATAAAAATACAAAAAAAATGGAAAATATTGAGAGTTATGAGCTACAATCATTCCGTCCAAACAGGAGGACATTTGCAAATTTAAATCAACCCAACACAGAAATTGAGGTTGATCTTGATGTAGGGGATGGCTTTATACACCCCCACAGAGCAGATCTATACATCAAATTTGATGTTGTAAAGCTCGATGGAACAGATTATCCGGCATTACCTCCACAGCTTTGGCCACATTAAAATTATCCAAAACCGAGGCTTCTTACTACAAAATAGGTGGATTTGAGGCTGGTGAGAAAATATTATCTAAAAACCACACAGTGCTGTTCCCGATGCGCCTGTTGCCAGGATTCTTCTCAGATTACAAAGATATTATGTGGAAGGGTGGTTTAAGAATTACATTTAGAAGAGCTGCCAATGATAATAATGCTTTGATGAGGTACAGCACATTAAACCCTACAGGAGAAGCTCTGCCTAATTCCCTACCTGATGCAGGCAAATGCATTATTCAGACTATGGAGTTAAGAATCCCTGTTGTTGAATATGAGGCCAGTTATGCTCTTAAATACAAAGCAGATATAATAAAAAATCCACAGGTTCTTTTGCAATTTTATACATATCAATGTGTACAGAAGCCCGCAACTGGTTCTTATTATGAGTTTGATGCTTCAAATTCATTCTCCAGTATTCAATATGACATGCCTGATTTTGTGGTGGTACTGTTTCAGACTGGGAGACACAATAATCAGGAAAAAAAATCAAGTAGATTTGATAACTGCAACATCAAGAACATATATCTTAAAAATGGCAGAAATGAGGTATTCCCTAGAGAAAATTATAATTTAGACATTTCCAAGGATGATTTTCTTAAATTATACGAGGCATTTACAGCATACAAAAGGGTCACTACTGGCAATACTGACATGTATTACACACCAGATGAATTCAAAGCACAGAGGCCCATGTTTGTCATCAACACCTCAAAAAGAAAACAGGTTGTGGTGAATGACAGGACAAACATTAAAATTATCTGTGAATTCCATGAGGCATTACCTGATGACACCATTTGTAGTGTTATTCTCATAGGGGAAAAATCATATGTTTATGATGTAAGAAATGAGAGAGTCACGGAGCAATTCTAGAGGGGTCTCTGCATATTGCATTGTCTTAGTACTAGATATGCAAGATGAGCCTGGTGTCCAATTGAACTTAAACCGGAAGTGGACCGGAAGTAAATATGTGTGGGTGGGTGTGGGTGGGTGTAGGTGTGTATAGGTGGGTGTGTATGGGTGTGGGTGGCCTAGTTTTAAGTGTGGCCAAAAAAAATATCAAGAGGGGCATATTTTTAACAAATTTATGGACAACAATCTCACAGAAGTGCCTTTTATAAGTATAGGCAAATCAATCTGAGGGGGTTCATACTTTCCGAGGGGCATTTTTTACAAAAATCTTGGATTAGACAAGGTTCCACACTTGAGCAAAAAGCTCATATGGGCATGTTGAGCTTGTTTTAAGTGTAGCCAAATCTGCTTGAGGGGGGTTCATACTTTCCGGTCCTGGTATTATAGCAAATACAACTACTTTTATAATTTCTCGAGTGAACCAGCATGGATAAGACCGTTTCTTATGTTTCTTTTTAGGTATTGAATTGCACTTAACGTTATGGATTTGTATATTATCTTTTATGTTTATGTTTATATGTTCGATAATCTGAAAAATATCAAAATGAGAGTTGGGTGTTTATCTCTTTTGCTTAGTGCGGGTTTTAATATGGAGTTTCGTTATACTGTTTGAAGTCTGAAGCTTCAGCTTCATGTATATTGGTACTATAGTATTATTCTAATTTTATAATTTTTATTTTGTTGTATTATGTTTGTCGGTGGGTATATTGTATTGTATTTGTATTGTATTTTTTATCTTTTTATTTTCTTTTTTTGTGTTGCATAATGTGAGTATTGTTGTAATATCCCATTGTAATTGGAGCATTGCTCTGTTATGGGATTGCTTATAAATAAATAAATAAATAAATAAACACTGTCCCATCGGCACGTGCAACTCACACCTTGGGATAGGGGTTTTTTATCGAGGTTGTCTCCTCTAGCAGGACCCTTAGTTATAGGGAGGTCCAAGATATGGAGATGAATGACGTGATGGATTGGTGAAAACGTGAGATATGGATGTGAAGAATGAGTGAAATGATGAGATGAAAATGACCTCCCTACCTTAGTTTCTTAGAGGGAGGTCAAAGATATGGAGATGAATGACGTGATGGAATGGTGAAAACGTGAGTGATGGATGTGAAGAATGTGTGAAACGATGGGATGAAAATGACCTCCCTACTAAACCCTCTCGCCCCGTCAAGCCAGTCCTACATGGAGGGGGCATAAACAAAAGACTTCAAGATCATATTACTATACTCAAACCATGGTTCGATAAATGGAAGATCAAAATAAACGCAAACAAATGCGAAGCGATTCATTTTACAAGAAGACGCCGACCTCGCCCAACCACTGATATAAAAATAGGCCGAACAACCATTGCATGGAAAGACTCAGTTAAATACCTGGGCGTTCACCTCGATACTAAACTAGTTTTCAAAAAACATACCAATGTTCAGATTGGTAAGGCACAAGCCACACTCACCAGCATAAAAGGACTTTTATATAGCCCTCAATTCCCTATCAACCACAAAACCACGCTATATAAGGCCCTTCTGCGCCCAGTGGTAATGTACGCTATCCCAGCCTGGGGCTTTGCACTCAAACTCAACATGAATAAAATTCAGAAATTTCAGAATAAAGTTATAAAAATGATGACCCGGGCCCCAAGATTTACAAGACTTGCCCCTCTTCATCAAGAGCTAGGTATCTTCCAGGTTGACTGGTTCCTGACCGAAACTATAAATAAACTGTACCTCAAAATGAACAACCACCCTAATCCATTAATCAGAAATCTTGGCAAATATGATTTAAATTATCACTATGAACTTTGGGGGCCGCATTAATAATAATAATAATCTCTGCACATCATATAAGTTCGCGCCCAGAGTCCACAGAGGGAGGTTCGTCAGGCTCTGCTGTGATAGGTGACCCCACGCCAGGTAGGTATCATTCGGAACCACCGCGCGCGAGAAGAGAAAGTTTGTTTAGCGTTACCGAGCGAAGCTACCGAGCTTACCAAGCGACATACGAGTGTTTAGCCCTACGGACGTGCGTTCCCCTTCACCTAGGGGGGCGAACCCGCTGCTAAGTAAGCGTAAAGGCAACCGGCCTCAGCTTTTGCTTACCGTTCGAATAGTGAAAAGTGTCGGCGCTGCGGACGCTGTCTTCCACCGCGGGGGACAGCACGCCGAGAACGGGCGCTGAAGGGCAACCGGCCCCGAGCCCATTGCAAGGGAGGGACTCGCTAATTCTTGTGGCCCTTAGAAAAACTGTTTCTAGGGTAAACGCTAGTGGCCGTACGTAGGCAAAACAATTCCAGTGCGAATGCGTAGTGTACAGTGTGCCCCATTATAAAAGTGAGCTCAGTGCGAAAGGACGCATACCCCCCCCCCCCCAGGATGGATAACAAGGAACTAGGACCAGGCAATGAAAACGGACCAGGAAAAACCGGAACGATAAGGACTCCAGGAAACAAGATACCACAACCCAAAGCAATTACGCCAGCGCGAGCTGCAGCTGACGAAGCCCTCATCGAGGTACAGGATATTGGTAAGTTGCATGCCCCAAATAATATACTGCATGACACAAACAATAGTGATACACACACCATGAATGTCAAACAAAAAACACCAGGCGTCCCCAAATCTTTTGTAGAGGCCTTGAAATCCCCAAATGCTAATGAAACCTTGAACCACTGTGCTTCCCTTGAAAGTCAGGATCAAATTAAAGTAATGCAACCCTCAGAAGTTAAAAGAACACCCCCTATTACGGTAACTAGTCATAGTACTTACCAGAAACTGGCACGTAGCTATAATGACATCAGAGTCAAATACGTGAACAGAAATTCTAAACAAACCTTTGAAGCAATTGTGGAAGAATTAAAACTCACCAAAGCCGAATTTTATTATACCAGTTATATTAATGTTAAACCACTTAAGGTGGTCATTAAGGGTCTCCCACCTGTGATGAAAGCAGAGGAAATTGAGGAGTTCCTGCGTGCGGAACTCGAGTGTGATTCAATCACGGTACTCCAGATGACCAAGCAGGAAGGCAATGTGAAAGTGTCACTCCCTGTCTTCCTGGCGAGACTCCCAAACGCCACCTTAAGAAAAGAAATCTTGAAAATTGAATTCATTTGTAAATGTTCAGTTTTTATTGAAGAGTACATTCAGACATCAGCACCTCAATGCTATAATTGCCAAAAGCTATTTCACTCGAGTTTAAATTGTCATTTACCACCCCGCTGTGTTAAATGCGCAGGCAATCGCAACCACAGGCAGTGCAAAATGGGCCCACAGGACAAGCCCAAATGTGCGAACTGGGGGGGAGCACCCTGCAAGCTACAGGGGGTGCAAAGTTTTCCTAGCAAATAGATCTCCCCCTGAAAACCACGCTACGCAGTGAAACAAAACCAAATTCATCCCCAATTTAGTAAAGTAAACAGGGAAGCACAACAAAAGCATCCCCCCCTCAAATCACTAAATCCAAGTATCAAGGCTGTCAATAGCAAAAGTAGTACTAAAAAGCAACTCAACCCTCCAAAACACCCCCGCCCATGTCACTAGAGTCAGTCACAGATTCAGATAGCGAGGGAGTTACCTTTGTCACAAGAAGGAAACCAAAGAATTTAAAAGCAAAGCCAAGAAAGCAACCCCTCACCTTACAAACCCCCAAACTAAATCCTCAGATGAGGATATTTTATCCCCCCGCCCGATATATACCCCAGAAAAGCAACAACCTAAACCCGCAGGTGTTTCCCAAGAAACCCAAACCAACCCCCTCCCCCACCCATCAGCATCTCCAGCACCTCAGCAAATTTAATTAAATGCATTGAGGAAATAAACCATGAGTTTGACCCCTCCAACATATTTAGTTACCTGAAAAGATTAATTAAGTGCTACAAAGTACATAAGGACCCCGAAACCCTCAAATTAGTTGAATTGTTAATTAACGTTTCTATCCCCAATGGCTCCCCCAACTAATCCTCCCATCAAAATACTAGTCTTCAACTCTCAAGGCCTCTACACGCAAAAGTTAGATATTCAGGAATATCTACACGAGGAGAATATAAATATAGCCTTCTTCTCGGAAACAAACCTAACAGCCAACAAAAGATTTAGCTTACCGGGATACAGAATTGTTAGAATAGACAGGGCAGGTGCAGGGCAGGGACTCGGCATGCTAGCCGCCATTAAATCTGATATTAAATTTGTAATCCTCTCCCCCCTCCTCTGACAACCATAGAAACAATCATAATTAGAACGCACACCAATCATGGCCCCTTAACAATAGCCGGTGTATACCAAACCCCCTCCAAAGAAATTGACCTTACCGACATCCGCTCATTAGAAAATATAGATAAGAAAGTAATACTAATAGGTGACTTCAACTCTAAGCATAAAATTTTTTGCAGTAGAAACCCCAATCACAATGGTAACAAACTTAACGAGTTCCTTCAGAAAAGTAGGCTTCGCATACTGTCACAATACAAACCAACCTACTATCCCCATGATTGTAATAAAAGACCGGATGTATTAGATTTTGCTCTGTTCAAAAACATCCACCAATATCTTAATATAACAGCAGTCCATGAATTTGTATCTGACCATTTACCGATCATAATAACGTTAAGTGCTAACCCCTTCACCCAAGAGCGTGGCAAACCATTTAACTATCCAAAAGCAGATTGGCAAAAATCCCATACTGAAGTTGTAACCCAACTAAATAACTTTACCCCCATCACGGGTACTGATAATATAGATGAGACTGCAAATTTGTTAACTAAATCTATCCACAAGGCAGCAGTAAATTCAATCCCTTATAGGAAAGCACAGGCATTAGAAATAGATACTCTCCCACCAGAATTTGAATTTGAATTTAAAATTTTGGGAGCGTCAGCACTTAGGCTATTTTGCTCCCGTCACATTATACGGGGGCCAGCCCCTTATCATTACAAATAACAACTCTAGCGTTGCATAACTAAAAATGTTAAAATGTTCTGACTTCTGTTAAAAGCTGAGGCCGTAAACGGGCACTCAGCACACACAAGGACAACAAACAGGACAACACACAAAATTATACTGGCCATAGTGCCAGTCGCCAGAGCCTCGTTAGTCTTTAGTCCAGGGTGCACTACGTGGAAGTGAGGTTGACTTTTGGGCGCCTACGTGGAAGGTCACCCCTTACACCCCTCTCCCACCAGAAATAAAACGAATTCTTCAAATAATTTTGAATTTGAATTTAAAATTTTGGGAGCGTCAGCACTTAGGCTAATTTGCTCCCGTCACATTATACGGGGGCCAGCCCCTTACCATTACAAATAACAACTCTAACGTTGCATAACTAAAAATTTTAAAACCTTAAAATGTTCTAACTTCTGTTTAAAGCTGAGGCTGTAAACGCGCACTCAGCACACACAAGGACATAAAACAGGACAACACACACAAAATTATACTGGCCATAGTGCCAGTCGCCAGAGCCTCGTTAGTCTCTTGTCCAGGGTGCACTACGTGGAAGTGAGGTTGACTTTTAGGCTCCTACGTGGAAGGTACCCCTTACACCCCGAATTATTCAAATAAGAAACAGGCTCAGGAAAACAATGCAAAGAACCCGGGATAGAACCTACAAACCACTAATAAACAGGCTCCAAAGAGCAATCACATTCGAACTTGAGCAGTACAGGAATGAAAAAATGGAAGCAAAAAATTGCGAAAATTAACTTTAAAGACAATTCAGTATGGAAAATAACTAAAAACCTCAGGAATGCCAAACCCCCCCTCCACCCCAATTCACGGTAGGCGCGGTCTAGCATACGAGGACGACGAAAAAGCTCAGGCATTTGCCGATACTCTTGAAAACACCTTTCAGGAAAATCAAAACTCAAATAATGACAGGGAAGAAAGGGATATATGTAGAACTGTCCATCATTTTCTTCAAAGCGAAGAGAATGATAACCCAGTCCCCACAAACGTTGCGGAAGTAAGTCAAATAATTAAATACCTAAACCCGAAGAAAGCTCCGGGCCTGGATGGCATACAAAACATTTTGCTCAAAAACCTCCCCCCCCCCCCGTAGCCATAGAGAAAATAGTTATTTTAGTAAACATGATAATGAAACTTAATTATTTCCCCCCAAACTGGAAAAAAGCAAAAGTCATAACCATCCCCAAACCAGGCAAGGACCCACTTTTCCCCCAAAACTACAGACCCATAAGCCTTTGGAATACATTAGCTAAAGTCACTGAAGCAATAATTCTGAGAAGAATTAAGTTTTATCTTGAACAAGCCAACGTAGTAATACCAGAACAATTCGGTTTTAGAAATAAACACTCTACCACCCACCAACTGCTCCGAGTCACGGAGCACGTCACCACCAAGTTTAACCATAATATGAGCACCGGCGCCATACTTTTAGATATAGAGAAAGCCTTTGACAAAGTCTGGCACAAAGGCCTAATTTATAAATTACCACAGGACTCCCAACCTGCTATATCCGCCTAATCCACTCGTACCTCGAAAACCGCTCCTTCAGAGCCTCAGTAAACCAAAACCTTTCCACCGAAAGAAACATAGAAGCGGGTGTCCCCCAGGGATCCCTGCTGGGCCCAATTATTTTCTCCATTTATGTTAAAGACATCCCCAAAACCCCCTCCACTGAAATTGCTCTATTTGCCGACGATAACATTTTGTTTACCTCAAGCAGGAACCCTGACCTCATAACCAAAAAATTGCAAAATCATGTAGACTTACTACAGCCATGGTTTTAGAAAATGGAAAATTAAAATAAATAACACCAAGTGTGAAGCCATTCAGTTCACAAAAAGAAGAAAGAAACCCACTGGAACCGTAAAAATAGACAGAAATAGGATAGAATTGTCCAAATCAGTTAAATACCTTGGAGTCACACTGGACACCAGATTAAACTTTCAAGAGCATACCAACATGCAGATAAACAAAGCGACGGCAATTTTCAATCAGATTAAAGCCCTCCTCTACAATAGAAACGTTAGCATCAAATACAAAGTAATACTTTACAAAGCCCTAATTAGACCTGTCCTCATGTATGCTGTCCCAGCCTGGGGCTTCGGTGCCATAACAAATACACGGAAACTACAAGTATTCCAAAACAGAATGATTAAAGCGATAACCTCCTGCCCAAGATACACCCGACTCGACCCACTAAGGGAAGAGCTTTGTATGGCCAAAATAGACCATTACATAAGAAACGAAGTCATCAAGTTTCACCATTGCAGTCAAAATCACAATAATATCCTTATCCGAAAGCTGGGTAACTACGACATTACATATCATAGTAAGCATAACTTGCCTCTTCATGGGGCCTACCCCAACCCCTCCCCAAAATAGGTAAACAAAACCATTGATGCCTCCCCAAATAGCAGTCAAACCATAATTATCCCAAAAGTAATGTAAATATAGGACGAGGGGGGCGCTCCTCTCCTGGCGGAGCCAACTGGGGTACACCTGGTGGGCAACGTAGGGATGAGCCCCCCCGAAAAAAAATATATATATATAATTAATTAATAATAATACTCATAACGATCAATTAAAATCTCTCCTCAAAAGTGTCCAAAGAATTCAGTAGCTGCACAACTGTGGATTGGCCTTCTTCAAAGGCCTTCTAAAGTACAAAGGCGGGTTTGGTGCCTTCAGCACGCCAGTGGAAGAAAGTGGGAATCCCCATATGTGCACATCGTGAATTCGTTCACTGCTTAGCCCGCCGTAAACCCAAACAAATGACACCGCTGTGAAACAATCCAGCCCTCCCTCCCCCGGTTGCAAACTGCACTATGTCCGCTTGCACTTCGCTCGTCGTGAGAGCAGGGAATAGCCGAGGGTGGTGGTAGGCTCCAACACCCCCAACTCCCCAAATACTTCCGCAACGCCCTGAAACAAAATTAGTCCAAAAGTATCCAAGGAATCCAGTAGCTGCACAAGTGCGGATTGGACTTCTTCAAAGGCTTTCTTAAGTACAAAGCCGGGTTTGGTGCCTTCAGCACGCCAGTGGAAGAAAGTGGGAATCCCCATATGTGCACATCGTGAATTCGTTCACTGCTTAGCCCGCCGTAAACCCAAACAAATGACACCGCTGTGAAACAATCCAGCCCCCCCCCCCCTTCCCCGGTTGCAAACTGCACTATGTCCTTTGGGGTGTAAGGGGTGCATCTTCCACGTAGTGCACTCAATAGTCAACCTCACTTCCACGTAGTGCACCCTGGACTAAATACTAACGAGGCTCTGGCGACTGGCACTATGGCCAGTATAATTTTGTGTGTGTTGTCCTGGTTTTTGTCCTTGTATGTGCCGAGTGCCCATTTACAGCCTCAGCTTTTAACAGAAGTCAGAACATTTTAAATTTTTTAGTTATGCAACGTTCGAGTTGTTATTTGTAATGGTAAGGGGCTGGCCCCCGTATAATGTGACGGGAGCAAAATAGCCTGAGTGCTGACGCTCCCAAAATTTTAAATTCAATTCAATTCAATTCAATGCACTATGTCCGCTTGCACTTCGCTTGTCGTGAGAGCAGGGAGTAGCCGGGGGTTATGGTAGGCTCCAACCCCCCAACTCCCCAAATACTTCCGCAACGCCCTGAAACAAAATTAGTCCCAAAAGTGTCCAAGGAATCCAGTAGCTGCACAAGTGCGGATTGGCCTTCTTCAAAGGCTTTCTTAAGTACAAAGCCGGGTTTGGTGCCTTCAGCACGCCGGTGGAGGAAAGTGGGAATCCCCATGTGTGCACATCGTGAATTCGTTCACTGCTTAGCCCCCGTAAACCCAAACAAATGTCACAGCTGTGACACGATCCAGCCCCCCTTCCCCCGGTTACAAACTGCACTATGTCCGCTGGCACCTCGCTTGTCGTGAGAGCAGGGAGTAGCCGGGGGTGGTGGTTGGCTCCAACTCCCAACTCCCCCCTCTCCCCCCAAATACTTCCGCAACGCCCTGAAACAAAATAGTCCCAAAAGTGTCCAAGGAATTTAGTAGCTGCACAAGTGCGGATTGGCCTTCTTCAAAGGCTTTCTTAAGTACTAAGCCGGATTTGGTGTCTTCAATACACCGGCGGAGGAAAGTGGGAATCCCCATGTGTGCACATCGTGAATTCGTTCACTACTTAGCCCTCCACAAACCCATACAAACACCAAATCAATGTACAACGCTGTAAAGCATTCCACCCCCCCCCCCCCCACCGACAAACTGCACTATGTCCGCTGGCACTTTGCTTGTCGTGAGAGCAGGGAGAAACCGGGGTAGTGGGGTTTTTTTTACTACACGAACTGGAGTTACAAAATATCTATATGAAACTAACCCAACATGCAGATTTTATATTGCAGATACTATAGACGAATCCAGAAAGGAGGATAACAATAGACGACACCGAAAACCAAAAACCTTTAAACCTGGAGTTCTTTTACAGGCACGATTTGGCGAGACAACGGATGCTGATAAGTAGAAAAACTCTCCCCACTAACATCCCCAACTTAGCTTGAAATAAATAGATTCATTCTTCATAGGTATAACCCTACAAAACCCATACCAAAACCTACCCCAACCCATCCCGACCAGAAGAAACCCGCTGGGGTAAACAATCTGGCACCAACAACCACCAAAACCCCTAAAAACGACACCAAAATACTAACTCCACTGTCACTGTAGTGCCCAGGTTTCCCCCCTCCTTCGGGGGGTTTTTCCTGGGGTAAATAATGTAAAAGTATACCCGCACACGTATGTTGCGATTAATTATATTTGGAGTTTTTTACTGCCAATTTATGCAAGCGGCAGGTTTTTTCCTCTGTCACGCAAAAAGCTCTTGTATCTTTCCTCTATTCTTTCTTCGCCTTCTAATTATACTTCCGGTAAGTGCCACATAGGCAGACACCGTTTGATACATACACACTAGGTCTGCTTTCTAGGTATTCCCTAACAAGCATGCTATGGAGGGCCCCGAGGGGGAAGGGAACTCACTCACAGAACCCCGAACCTTAGGGGGACGCTTACAAGACGAGGCGTAGCCGCAGACCTGTGCTGGGCCCCACTCATCCTGGCTGGTCCTTTGGGGGTCGGGAAAACTTAAAATTTCTGATTTCTGATCTCTGCACATCATAATTCATTCTCATTCTATCGAGTGTGTTGCCGTAGGAAGGTCGTTAATGCTAGTACGCTCGATACTGTGAGGACAAAGTCGATTGCTCTTTTCTCGAAAAGCTTGAGTTTTAGATATCGGCTACTGAGGATCAGTGGCTGCATTTTCGATTGTTTCTACAAAGATCTGCAATTATTATTGCAAATCCACTAATGAAACTTCTTTTTCAGAGCCGAAAGCACGATTGAAACCTGAGTTCCGAAAGTGGTTAGGGCCTCCTTTTAAACCGCGTTCCCTTAGGTTGGACGGTTTAGCTGGGGCTGAACAGGCTTTGCCGACACCCAACGATCCAGTTCTCGGTTCGCAGTTAGTAGATCATTGCACGCTAGAGGCTTCGTCGTAGAACGTCAGTGATTTTAGAGCACTTTTCTTCCCTTAAACGAATGCAGGTGATTCGCCAGGATTAGCACGTCACTCTACGTTAACAAAAAAACGGCCCTTTTACGACCACAAACTTCGACGGCTGCCGGCCGAACAAACGCCCCAACAGGCGGGGCTCTGATTGGCCGAAAGTCAGACTACTTAATCAGGATCCGGCACTCCTATTGGCCGGATCGAACGGGAGCCCAGCGGGGCCGAAAATCAACAGGAAAATGAACGAAATGGGGATCCCTCAGACCCCCACGACCGAAAAATCCAATATGGAAGTTATTCAGATGGTCCACGAGAGCGATAACGATAATGAGAGCGAGCGCGCGTCTCAAATTGAATCCGATATGGATGAGGCGAGCGCCGAGGAGACCTCATCCAGCGAGGAATCGTCTAAGGACGAAAGCGGTGAGGAGATCGAAGTTGATCCCTCCCCCCTCAGTCTACCCCTGAAACTGACGCTCAAGGTAATACGTCACAGGACGTGCTCACGCCCGCACAGAGAGGACAAAGGAGTGCGACCAGACTGGCTGCAAATGACAGGGTCTTCCAGTTTGGTACGAAAAGCGGTTCAAGGAAACTTGACCGCAACCAAAGACGGGGTCTAAAGGGCGCCACAAGCGACAACGAGGCATCACCTACCCAACCCACAAAAAAGAGGAAACAGTCCTCCCAGCCCGGCACCGACTCTGACGAGCTGGCGCGAGGACAAATCAAAAATAATAAGAAAAAATCAGCGAAAGAAAGAGAGGAAATGATCCTCAACCTCTTTCCGGCACTAAACGTACCCGAAGGGCCGAAGAAAAACATGTTCTTCGACCACAGCATGACAAGGAAGATAGCGCGAGATAGACTCGCATCAGCCAGCCGTCATCCAGCACCCAGGGTGGAAACCAACCCACTCAGGGAAACAAAAGGTTCCCACCCATAACGGTGCACAACCCCTCACGTTTTCTGGCACTATGTAAGTCCAGAAACATTAAGAACTTCATAGGCACTAACAAGGGGAACATTATGAAGGTCAGCGCCGGAGACGGTGCGACCTATAACAAAATCCTGAGCGAGCTGCGGGACTCTAATTTCGAGTTCCACTACTTAAAGACAAAAGAGCACAAGCCTCGCCGCTACGTAGTCCGAGGGCTTTTAATTACAACTAAACCAAACGAACTGAGGGAGGAAATTGAGGCCGAGACAGGAGTCAAAGCTGAAGTCCTCCAAATGACGAAATTGCACACTAGGTGCAACCCGCCAGAAAGGAAAAAATGCGAACTTTTTCTAATTAACACCTTGGACACTGACAAACAGAAACTGAGACTTCTCAAGTCAGCAACTCTACTCCTACAACAGAGGGTAATCGTGGAAGATTACATAGTCCCTAAAAAGGCTATGCAATGCTTCCAATGTCAGGGTTTTCACCACAGCCGACGTACCTGCTTCGTTAAACCGAAGTGCGTCCGCTGTGGCTCTGCTCACGATGTCTCAGATTGTGACAGGGAAAATAACAAGGTCCGATG
Source organism: Lepisma saccharinum (assembly GCF_977018435.1). Lineage (NCBI taxonomy): Eukaryota > Metazoa > Arthropoda > Insecta > Zygentoma > Lepismatidae > Lepisma > Lepisma saccharinum. The sequence goes on along the minus strand of NC_139240.1, from coordinate 7,758,268 downwards.
TGCTAACTGCCAAGGTGCGCACACAGCGAATGCACGGATTTGCACGGTTGTCAAAAAAGTAAACCAGGGTAAAATCCTACGAAACTACAAGCAGGCACCGAAGCCCGCTACACCGACCCCTCTTCCACGTTCAAGGACCGGCTTAACAAAGCAAAACGAAAATCCTGCATGGAAGAAAGTAAACACTCGAACTACCATGGGCCCTCAGCCCCAAGCGAGGAAACAAACCACCGAAAGCGCCGCCAAGCAAGGTGCCCCCAAATGGGGAGGTGAAAAAACTTAGTCCTGAAAAGGACCAACAGCGCAGCGAACCTGAACAAATAAGTCAGGCCAACAGCAAAGCGCCTGCACTGATTCCGGCGAAACGAACGCTCAAACTGAAGAACACCGAAAAGCCGCCGACATCGAGCCGGCGACTGCCGAAATCTAACCGAAGACGGCCAGCACCCGGCTAACAGCGGCCGGCACCTGGTCGATGGTTGTCGGACCCCGACCGGTGGTTCCCGGAACCCGGTCGGTGCCTGCCGGGCCCCGGCCGGCACCCAGAATAAGAAACCGATAGAGCAATCACAGGAGTCTGGACTCAGCCAGCTCTTCGCTGCTCTCCAAAACAGCATGCAGCAAATGCAAGCAATGCAAGCTGCCATGAATCAAAATATGCAGCACATGATTAACATATGTGCTCAAATAACCAGTGTTGTAGCATCCCCCGTTTATGGCAGACACCCATAAACGACAAACTACACCACACCTGATTCACTGGAACGCCAGAGGTCTCCTACAGCGAATGACTGAGTTCTATCCCTGGCTGCTTTCCGGGCAGCCAGAAATAGCGCTACTTTCCGAAACGCATCTTAAGCCCACCGATACGGTCAACTTCCCAGGCTACGTAGTATACAGGGAAGACCGAAATATAGCGGCAGGAGGAGCGGCACTATTAATCAAAAACGATATAGTGCACTCCTGCATTCCGATACCGCACCTCAGGACATTAGAGGCGGTCACAGTTAAAGCACGGATGGCCACACGGGAAATAATATTCGTATCCGCCTATCGTACACCTCGCAAAGATAATATCTTAGATCCCGAGGACATTGCGAAACTCCTCCAACTAGGACCTTCAGTCCTAATAGGTGGCGCTCTTAATGCCAAACACACGGCGTGGCACAGTCGCGTACATAATACCAGGGGTAACGTTTTATTCAAGTTTATCCAAAACAAGCCAATACTGGTGTACGCGCCTACCACACCCACATATTATCCCGATAACCCGAATAACTTACCAGACGTCCTGGATATTGTTATTTTAAAAGGACCGCGCATAATCACTGACCAGGACTCGATCCCGGCACTTTCATCTGACCACAACCCAGTGCTGGTCACGCTCTTTGACAAACCGGTCCGAAAAGCTCACGTAAAACGTTACGATTACAAAAAAGCGAACTGGGAAGCACTACGCGCAGATCTCGAAATAAAATTCGCGAATCAACCTCTACAAGAAGCAATAACAACCAAGGCTCAAGCCGACGATCGCGTGGCCACTATCACGTCTAGAATCAAGGATGCTATGGCCAAGCACATTCCGCTCATGAGGCCTCCGAAACCTGATTCAGCGCTCCCGACCCCCATAATTGAAAAAATCAGACTCCGCAATAAAATACGGAAACTTTTCATGCGAACGCGCCAACCGTTCTACAAACAAGAACAAATGGCGCTCACAAACGAAATAGAAAAAGAAATAAAGAGTTACAGAAACCAAAAGTGGCGAGCTCGGGTAGATAAGCTCTCCACTAAAGACCTCTCTCTCTATAAATTCACGCGACGACTCACCCGTAACAACGTGAACACGCCCACCCTGCACGACAAGAACGGCCTCGCCTATGACGATAAGGATAAAGCCGACGCGCTAGCTGACACCCTCAAGGAAGCTTTTAAACCGAACGAGGAGACTGAAATAACTTACGAAGATGAGGAAGACACCCTCGAAACGGTCGAGGACTTCCTCAGCACAAACGGAGCAAACGAGGAATTGATAGTACATACCAACGTGCCCGAACTGCTAAATATTATAAAATATTTACCCAACTACAAGGCTCCCGGTCCAGACGGCATACAGAATGTCGTGTTCAAACACGTGCCGATCAATACGGTCCAGGCAATAAAGGTCCTAATCAATTCATGCATGGATCTCCATTACTTCCCGGTCAATTGGAAAGTCGCCAAAATCATCTGCCTTCCCAAACCCAGAAAAGACAAGAAATTCCCTCAGAATTACAGGCCAATAAGCCTGCTTAATAACCTAAGGAAGATATTCGAAAGAGTATCATTCGGAGAATGCAGTTCATAGTCCGAGAAGGCAACCTTCTCCCCCCGGAACAATTTGGTTTCCGAGCGAAACATTCAACCAACCATCAGTTGATACGCGTACTGGAACATATAACCGAACATTATAATAAAAAGAAAGATACGGGAATGGTTCTACTAGACGTAGAGAAAGCGTTCGACCGCGTATGGCATGAAGGGCTTATTCATAAGCTACTCATGCTTAAAATCCCCCCGAAACTTGTAAGGCTCATGCAATCATTTGTAAGTGACAGGAAGTTCTACGTCTCAATCTTACAAGACAAATCGAGCACCAGAGCGATAGAGGCCGGGGTACCTCAAGGCTCAATCCTGAGCCCCCTCCTCTTCAGTCTTTACATTTCCGATATTCCGAAAGATAGAGAAGCGAAAATAGCCATCTACGCCGACGATGTAGCTATTTACAAATCTTCGTGGTGGCGAACTAAGATCGCAACGGGACTGGAAAATTACCTACGCGTGTTGCAGAAATATTACGACTGCTGGAAGATAAAAATAAATGCGACTAAAACGGAAGCGATTATCTTCACCAAGCGCCGACAACCTCTACCACCGGAAATCATTTTCAACCGAGTGCATATCCCTTGGCAGCCCGAAGTTAGATACCTAGGGATCACAATGGACAGCAGGCTCTCTTTCAAGAGCCACACCAATAACGTACTCGATAGAGCAAGAGTCAGATTTCATCAAATCAAATCGTTGATTTATTCGGCGAGCCCGCTTGCTCTCAATTACAAGCTCTTGCTCTACAAGCTCATGATCAGGCCAATACTCATGTACGGTTCAACGGCATGGTTTACTGGCAACAAGGGAAATATCAAACTGATACAAAAATATCAGAACCGGATATTAAGATACATTCTCAATCTCCCATGGCGAACGAGAATGACTCCCTACCACATGTAACACCGGTTGCCAAAGATAAATGAATTCAACCTTAAAATAACGAGGAAATTCTATGAAAAAAAAAAGGGCAAGATCGATAACGCGCTAGTAAGAAACCTCGGTCTGTATCCTCGTGCGAGATACAAACACAGGAGACCTCTGAACGTTCTCTGGGACAACGAAAATCAAAGATAATAATTAAGAAAATACAACCGACGTGTGGGGCCAACACGAGGCGACTGTCGCGAGCTTTCCTGAACTATGTCCTGTTCCTGGATGGTGCACTTCCGCACATGATAGGGGGTAAAGCTTCCACAAATCCCAGGTTCCAGAGAGATCAGGGTCCCGGCAGTCCCACCTCCCTAGGCACCGCCATTAAATAATTTAAATAATTGAATAAATAATTAATTTATTAATTACTTAACTTAATTCAATTCAAATCATTAAACTAAACCAGAATCTTCGACAATGATCAAGGTGAGGAGGCTGCGGGTGCGCAATATAGGCCGGTATATGACACGGGCCCTGGATGGTGCATTCTCGCACACGATGGGGGAAATTGAACTCCCCACATTCCCAGGTGACCTGGGGCACCAGCCGGCCCGTCAGCTGAAAGCCAACTTGATTCAAAAACAACGTCAAATTCCCCCAAAAAAGGGGCACAGGCCCTACGCATACTTCGTTCCCCAACATCTAACCATTTTTGTGGCCCTCAGAAGGGCCGTCCCTCTTTTCAGATCCACAAGAAGGAACCAGGTATGCATGAGTAGATCCTACTAACAATAGAATTGATGGGCCGCAAGGCCAAAATACCCATAAAACCTTCCTCTCCTTATCCCCCCCTGCCGCTTGCGGCATCTAAGGTTAGGAACAGTTAGGGTGTGTGTGTTTTTCCCCTCCCCTTCAACGTGAGGGTTTTTCACACATCAGAATATAGATTAAGCTAATGCAATTCAGACGCAGCCGAGGCTTTTGCTCGCTCGCCAGTTTTTACCCTCGGAGCTTCCCTTCTCTTCTATTTTTTTCATCATCTTTCCTAATTTCGACACTTGGTGAAAGTCTTCTTAAACAGGACTATAAACCAGGAAGCATGAACTCCGATATCCTTGTAGTTAGTTAGCTACTAGTGCATGCCTGCATGAATGGAGGTCTACTCAAAGGGGCCACATCCAGCGCTAATCTGGATTTGACTCTCCGAGAAGGGCTACCCCCTGGCTGCAACCAAACCCGGCGGCTTTAATCAGCCTTACGAGACAAAGTTAAGGCACCAGGCAAGGTTAAAAGATGGAATGGGATAGTAGCCGGTTGACTAAGGTCGGGCACCACTCACCCTCGGGAGCTCCTTTGGGGGCGTTTTTTTTCCATTCTTTCTTTTTTTTTTATCTCTGCACATCATATAATCATTGTTGTGCCCAGATACCACAGAGGGAAGTTCGTCCAGGCCATCTTCTGTGTTCGGTAGTCCCGCGCCAGGTAGTAACATTCGGAACCCCCGCGCGCGTGAAAGAGAAAAGCATTGTCTTACGTAGACCCGAGCTCGAGCGATCGTCTTTTGTTTTCATTTCCTTTGTGAGTGATCAGCGCTGCGGACGTTGGCTCCCCTTTACCTACGGGGCGACATGCTGGTAACTCGAACGTTGACGGGCAACCGGCCCGGATTTCCTTTTCCCCCAAAACAGTGCCTGGCTTACGGACGTTTGATTTGATTTGAATTTAAAATTTTGGGAGCGTCAGCACTTAGGCTATTTTGCTCCCGTCACATTATACGGGGGCCAGCCCCTTACCATTACAAATAACAACTCTAACGTTGCATAATTAAAAAATTTAAAATGTTCTGACTTCTGTTAAAAGCTGAGGCTGTAAAATGGCACTCAGCACACATAAGGACAAAAGAACAGGACAAAACAAACAAAATTATACTGGCCATGGGGCCAGTCGCCAGAGCCTCGTTAGTCTTAAGTCCAGGGTGTACTAGCGTGGAAGTGAGGTTGACATTTGGGTGTACTACGTGGAAGGTCGCCCCTTACACCCCGCTTACGGACGTCAATCCCCTTTACTTAGGGGTAGACACACCGGGAAAAACGGGCGTTGACGGGCACCAGCCCTGAGTATTGTGTATAAACTGCCACGACTTGCGAGTTTAGTGTTCGGCGTCACGGACGCATGCCCCCCGCCAGGGGTTGGCATGCCGAAATCGGGCTAAGACCGGACACCGGCCCAGAGCCCTTTAAAGACCCCTTAGCGGGCACCCCAAAGACGCCCAAAAAGCGACCAGTGGTAGCTAAAGTGAACAGCGATTCGTGCATGAAGTGTAACAAACCATGATCTAACCAAGATGGATGAAAGGGAACGGACCGGCAATGACCGAGGCAGCCAATGCCCTTATTGAGGTCAGTAAGGTCATGCAACTAGGTAAACAGCATGCTATTAGTAATATTTGTGAAACCAGCAGTGATAGACGCACCACACCAATAACACAAACACTAATGCATGACCAACTTAACACCCCTACCACCTCGAAGTCATATCCTGAAGCTATAAAATCACCCCCCTTATCTAAAACCCAAACCCCAACACCCAGAACCTCACCATAAAACCTACCCGACGACTGCCACCTATCACCCTTACCAGCCACCAAACCTACCTTAGGCTAATCAAATCCCACCCAACCATTACAGTCAGAATGGTCAGATGTAACTATAAAATTCACACCCACTCAAAAGAAACCTATGAATCCGTCATTGTCGAGCTCAAGCGAGGTAAAGACGAGTTCTATTACACCTTCCTGTCAGATGCAAGACTCTTTAAGATGGTAATCAGAGGCCTACCCAGGGCAATGGATGCAAGTGACGTCCAGGAATATCTGATTTCCGAGCTTGAAAATGATCAAATCACAGTAGTAGAGATGACACGAAGAGGTGTCAATAATGGTCCAAGAGATCGTATGCCTCTATTCCTGGTTAGGCTTCCGAATGCCTCTTACAAACCCCACCTCATGAAAATTGAATTCATTTTACGATACACAGTCTATTTTGAAGACTACCAAGGTAACCAAACCCCCCATGTCATAACTGCCAAATTTTCCACCACTCCAGCACCAACTGTCACCTGAAGCCACGCTGTGTCAAATGTGCAGGTGATCACCTTATCAGTCCGTGCACAAAAGGCACCCAACACGTGGGTGATCATGCAGCGAGCTACAGGGGATGCGTGGCGTTCACCTCCCAAACCCCCACCCCCGAAAATTCAACTCCCCCACCCCAAAACCCAACCTCCCAAAAACAACGCACCCAACCCCTTAGTTGATGCCGAGGGATTTACAACAGTAGTGGGGAAGCGACAGGCAAGGGACAGGGCCACTAAACTTAGGGTAGAAGAGAAACGAACGCGGAAGAGTACTTACCCATACACTAGCCTAACAACCAACTCCAGTGATGAGGACTACATTCCCCCCACCCCTAAACCACCCGAACCAAAACCTGACAAACCCAAACCTACCACCCGACCCGAACAGACCAAACCTACCGCCAGACCCGAACAGACCAAACCAACCGGCAGTGCCGGCAGGACTGACATGACCGACGGTGCCGAAGTCACTGGCCCCCCTACCCCTCCCAACACTCAAAACAATGTAAACAATTTCAGAAATAAATAAGACATTCGACGAGGACTTTGACATCACCAAGGCCCTTGGACACATAAAAACCCTAATCGGGGTGTTCAAGAGAACCCGGTATGAAGAGGCCCTCGTCCATGTTGAATTTATGTTAAATATGGTAATTAGTCATGGGTCAGGTAACTAGGATACCGGAAATGAGGATACTGTCTTTCAATAGCCGTGGCCTACATGGCCAAAAACTAGAAATATCCGAATTCCTTACGGAAAACAAAATTCATATTGGATTCTTTTTCGAAACAAACTTAACCCCCGAAAAAAGAATTAGCTTTCGAGGATACCACAAAATCCGAAAGGATAGACTGGGTGTAGGCCAAGGCCTGGGCATACTAGCAGCAATAAATAGAAAACTTAAATATACCCTCATAAATACGTCCCATATCACCACAATGGAAACAATTGCTATAAAAAGCCAAACAAACAATGGATCAATCACTTTCGTACGGGTTTACAATTCCCCATCCCAAAAGATCAATTTGAATTTTTAGAATTTGAATTTAAAATTTTGGGTGCATCAGCACTAAGGCTATTTTGCACCCGTCACATTATACGGGGTCCAGCCCCTTATCGTAACAAATTACAACTCTAACGTTGCAGAATTAAAATCATAAAATATTAAAATGTTCTGACTTTGTTAAAAGCTGAGGCTGCAAAGGGACACTCAGCACACATAAGGACAAAAGAACAGGACAATACAAACAAAATTATACTGGCCATAGGCCAGTCGCCAGAGCCTCGTTAGTCTTCAGTCCAGGGTGTACTAACGTGGAAGTGAGGTTGACATTTGGGTGTACTACGTGAAAGGTCACCCCTTACACCCCAAAAGATCAATTTCATTGACCTCAAAAGTTTAGAAAAACTTGACCGCTCTGTCCTTTTGATAGGAGATTGGAATTCAAAAGATAAAAATATTTACTGCAAACAGACCAATAGTAACGGTAAATCACTAAATGAGTACTTACAAAAAAGTCGTTTACAGGTGTTATCTGATTTGATTTGATTTGAATTTAAAATTTTGGGAGCGTCAGCACTTAGGCTATTTTGCTCCCGTCACATTATACGGGGGCCAGCCCCTTAACATTACAAATAACAACTCTAACGTTGCATAACTAAAAAAATTAAAATGTTCTGACTTCTGTTAAAAGCCGAGGCTGTAAAGGGGCACTCAGCACACATAAGGACAAAAGAACAGGACAATACAAACAAAATTATACTGGCCATAGGCCAGTCGCCAGAGCCTCGTTAGTCTTCAGTCCAGGGTGTACTAACGTGGAAGTGAGGTTGACATTTGGGTGTACTACGTGAAAGGTCACCCCTTACACCCCAAAAGATCAATTTCATTGACCTCAAAAGTTTAGAAAAACTTGACCGCTCTGTCCTTTTGATAGGAGATTGGAATTCAAAAGATAAAAATATTTACTGCAAACAGACCAATAGTAACGGTAAATCACTAAATGAGTACTTACAAAAAAGTCGTTTACAGGTGTTATCTGATTTGATTTGATTTGAATTTAAAATTTTGGGAGCGTCAGCACTTAGGCTATTTTGCTCCCGTCACATTATACGGGGGCCAGCCCCTTAACATTACAAATAACAACTCTAACGTTGCATAACTAAAAAAATTAAAATGTTCTGACTTCTGTTAAAAGCCGAGGCTGTAAAGGGGCACTCAGCACACATAAGGACAAAAGAACAGGACAATACAAACAAAATTATACTGGCCAAGCGGCCAGTCGCCAGAGCCTCGTTAGTCTTCAGTCCAGGGTGCACTAACGTGGAAGTGAGGTTGACATTTGGGTGTACTACCTGGAAGGTCACCCCTTACACCCCTACAGGTGTTATCTCAACACCGACAAACCCCCTACCCTTATGATCTGAACAGGACCCTGGACATCCTTGATTTTGCTCTATTTAAAAATATCCCACACCAACTCACAATAACAGTACAAAATTAATTTATGTCAGACCACCAGCCAATTATAGTAACGGCCTCTGTGGCCACTGACCAAACTACCCACCCCTTGAAATTTAATTACAAGAGGGCCAACTGGCCTAGATATCAAACATTAATAAGGGAAAGTCTACCCCCCACCCCCAACCCAACTCACCAGAAGAGATAGACCAACTGGTCGACGTCTTCACCACTACTATAAACAAGGCGGCGAAAGTTGCAATCCCCCCCGTAAACCCCCTCCCATACAGAACGATCTCCCACCTCACATCAAAAATCTCATAAAAACCAGAAACCAAACGTGCGACCTATTCCGACGTACGCACGACAAGGGCTATAAACCCCTCATAAATCAATTGTAAAGACAAATTAAATTAGAATTTGAATTTGAATTTAAAATTTTTGGAGCGTCAGCACTTAGGCTATTTTGCTCCCGTCACATTATACGGGGGCCAGCCCCTTATCATTACAAATAACAACTCTAACGTTGCGTAACTAAAAATCTTAAAATGTTCTGACTTCTGTTAAAAGCTGAGGCTGTAAACAGGCACTCAGCACACATAAGGACAGCAGGACAATACAAACAAAATTATACTGACCATGGGGCCAGTCGCCAGAGCCTCGTTAGTCTTCAGTCCAGGGTGTACTGACGTGGAAGTGAGGTTGACATTTGGGTGTACTACGTGAAAGGTCACCCCTTACACCCCAAATTAAATTAGAAAGTGAACATTTTAGAAATAAGAAATGGGCTGAGTTAACATTCAACCTTAAAATTACTGATAATTTGAATTTGAAGTTAAAATTTTGGGAGCGTCAGCACTCAGGCTGTTTTCCTCCCGTCACATTATACGGAGGCCAGCTCCTAATCATTACAAATAACAACTCTAACGTTGCATAACTAAAAAGCTTAAAATGTTCTGACTTCTGTTTAAAGCTGAGGCTGTAAATGGGCACTCAACACACAAAAGGACAAAAAACAGGACAACACACACAAAATTATACTGGCCATAGTGCCAGTCGCCAGAGCCTCGTTAGTCTTTAGTCCAGGGTGCACTACGTGGAAGTGAGGTTGACTTTTGGGCGCCTACGTGAAAGAGGTGCCACCCCAAAATTACTGATAACTTTACTGGAAATTAACTAGGGCACTCACAAAGCCCTTTGCCCCACCTACCGCTCTCCATGGGTCTAACGGATTAGTATATGATGATGAGAAAAAAGCACAAGCTTTCGCCGATACCCTTGAGCTAGCCTTTACCGAAAATAACACCAACACAGACCCGGACGAAGAGCGGTGCATCTATCGCACAGTTCGGACCTTTTTTTGGGAGGAAAACAATAATAACGCAGTTCCAACTAACGTTATAGAGCTAAATAGCATAATTAAATACCTACCCCCCCCCATAAAGCTCCAGGCCCAGATGGTATACAAAATGTACTAATCAAAAAACTACCCCTAGAAGCTATAACGCTACTCGCTACCTTAATAAACGCGATACTAAATCTAGTACTTTCCCATGGAATGGAAGAAAGCAAAAAGTATTATGATCCCTAAGCCAGGAAAAGACCCCCTCTTCCCTTAAAACTATAGGTCTATTAGCCTCTTGTCCACGCTTGGCAATAATCCTTCGTAGACTCAAATTTTACCTTATGCAAGCCAATACCATAATAAATGAACAATTTGGATTCAGAACTAAACACTCTACCACCCACCAGCTAGTCCGCCTAACGGAATTTATAACGGGGAAATTTAATAGAAAAATGGTCACTGGTGCAGTACTTCTAGACGTAGAAAAAGCATTCGGCAAAGTCTGGCACCAGGGACTACTGTACAAACTAATACAGACAGGAGTCACTGACTGCTATATCAAATTCTTCCGCTCATATCTATACAATAGGCAATTTACAGTCAAAGTAAATTCCGATACTTCCAGGTACTTAAATATAAACGCCGGGGTGTCAATGACATCTCCAATGCACCATCCACCCAATTAGCCTTATTCGCTGATGATACGCTAATATATACATCAGGTTACAACCCTAATGCCATAAATAGGAGACTCTAAGATCATATTACTATACTCAAACCATGGTTCGATAAATGGAAGATCAAAATAAACGCAAACAAATGCGAAGCGATTCATTTTACAAGAAGACGCCGACCTCGCCCAACCACTGATATAAAAATAGGCCGAACAACCATTGCATGGAAAGACTCAGTTAAATACCTGGGCGTTCACCTCGATACTAAACTAGTTTTCAAAAAACATACCAATGTTCAGATTGGTAAGGCACAAGCCACACTCACCAGCATAAAAGGACTTTTATATAGCCCTCAATTCCCCATCAAACACAAAACCACGTTATACAAGGCCCTTTTGCGCCCGGTGGTAACATACGCCATCCCAGCCTGGGGCTTTGCACTCAAACTTAACATTAATAAAATCCAAAAATTACAGAATAAAATTATAAAAATGATGACCCGGGCCCCAAGATTTACAAGACTTGCTCCTCTCCATCAAGAGCTTGGTATCTTCCCGGTTGACCGGTTCCTGACCGAAACCATAAATAATCTGTACTTGAAAATGAAAAACCACCCTAATCCGTTAATTAGAAATCTTGGCAAGTATGACCTAAACTACCACTACAAACATAAGAGACCCCTCCACGGGGCATTTATAAACCCCCGACCAATCAGAAACAGATAAAACTAAAATATGAACCTAGGCAAACCATTATATTATATCTAATCAAACAACATATTCATAATAAATTAAGTAAGAAAATAATCTGTATCTAGCGATTAAACAGTTATCTCACCTGCCCACATACAACACACACAACCCCTACGCTAAAATAAAGTAGCAACCCAAAAACCCACAGACCCACACTACCCCATAATAACCCAAACGGGCCATGGGAACCCAGGAAGGAAAGAACGAAAATGTCAACATCCGGAAGGAACGAATTTGTAAACCAAATAAATAAAGGCGACGTAATCAAAATAATGCCCGTCCCCCCAAAATGTAAACAAATAGAACCAGGTACTTAAATTGCGAGTGAGTTGATATGTTATGTGTTTAGTATAGATAAGTTAGGTCATAAGAGCGCCGGGGTGGGGCGAAACCCCCCGGCGCAAAAAAAAAACAAAAAAAAAAACAGCTATACATGAGGATGTATAACTGAATAAGAAAACAACTTATATATTTTGACTAATGTATCCATTTGTATATAAGACTATAGTATGTACCAGGACCACGCCTAAGGTTCAAACCCCATCAGTTGAACACCAAAACTACTAATGCCAACCTATAAGTTTCTTTTCAGACCCATCCTGAAGACGATCCAGCAATGAACAAAGGATCGCGATAATTAATATATACCTTAAATAATCAATATTATTAGAGTCACATTAAAAATAATGCATAACTTTTGCATCCACATCCCACTAACAACCCCATAGCTTGTACCAAAAACTTAGTAATTCTCTTCATAGGTCACGGGGCTGGCCCCCGTATAATGTGACGGGAGCAAAATAGCCTAAGTGCTGACGCTCCCACAATTTTAAAATCAAATTCAAAATTCAAAAATTCTTCATAGGTCACAAACTCCACCCAAATTTAGTAATACTCTTACGCTTGCAGTAATTAAAACACACATACCAAACCTTAATAAAATTGACTAGTTGGTTTTTTACTGCCCCTCAGGCAGGTTTTTTCTCCTTCATACGTTAAAAATCTTTTTTCTTCGCATTTTCTGCAACTTCCTTCCTTTTCCTTCTTCTCATTCATACTACCCGAAAAGTGCCAAAAGGCAGAAGTCGGAGATTGCAACTCATACTAGGTGTGCTTTCCATGTAATTTACACCCTAAAAGCACGAAGCATGCTACACACAAGGAGGGCGCCCTAGAGCTCTACTGTACCCGCCTCACGGGTGGTTGGGTTCATGAGTGGCTGCCATTATATCGCAGATAACATACATTATCACCTGCTCTTGCCATGAACCTATACATCGTTTTAGGTCTTGCTTGGTGGCACACCACATTAATTGGTCAACTTTTGACCTTGCAATTGGAATTCCTGGGTACAGGTCCCAGCCAGGGCATTTGAGAGTAAGTGTTCCTTAATCAATTTTATCCAATCATAACTCATGCACATCATCGCAATTAGCCAAAAGTGGCAGAAAGGTGACAAAATAACAAAAAATACAAATTCCAGCCTGGTGTCAGTGTGCAAGCATCTTTTGCACTATAATTCGGGGGGAAGTCAATTAATCGGTGTGTGTGTGTCTACACTGACATATTGGTTTGCAAGAAAAGTTATGTATTTTCCTTTCATTCTTCTCTTATTTTGTAGCTGTTCTCATGAATGGAAGAAAAAATCAGCCTTCTTTAAATTAACTTATTAAACACATTTTCTTCAAAGATGCATTCATCAATATGTCATTTTGTAATCCTTGTGAGGTCAGTTTTTGATTTCCCAGAAATATAAACTTCATGGTACATGTAAAAATAATGTAATTGAATTCATAGCTCTAAATATTTTCAATTTTAAATTTTGGGTGCGTCAGCACTAAGGCTATTTTGTACTCGTTGCATAACTAAAATCATAAAATATTAAAATCTTCAAACTTTCGTTAAAAGCTGAGGCTGTAAAGGAGCACTCAGCACAAATAAGGACAAAACACAGGACAACACAAACAAAATTATACTGACCATGGGGCCAGTCGCCAAAGTCTCGTTAGTCTGCAGTCCAGGGTGTACTAAGTAGAAGTGAGTTTGAAATTTGAATTTAAACTTTTGGGTGCGTCAGCACTAAGTCTATTTTGCACACACCACTTTATACGGGGTCCAGCCCCTTATCGTTACAAATAACAACTCTAATGTTGCAGAACTAAAATCATAAAATATTAAAATCTTCTGACTTTCGTTAAAAGCTGAGGCTGTAAAGGAGCACTCAATACAAATAAGGACAACACAGAATTATACTGGCCATGGGGCCAGTCGCCAGAGCCTCGTTAGTCTGCAGTCCAGGGTGTACTACGTGGATGTGAGGTTGACTATTGGGTGCACTACGTGGAAGGAGCACCCCTTACACCCCTAATTGGAAGTGAGGTTTACTATTAGGTGCACTACGTGGAAGGAGCACCCCATAGCTCTAAATATTATTTTCACATTGCAATAGAGTAAAATTTTGTGCTACTTTGTTTTTCATGATTGGTTCATGTTACTATGTTTAAATGATTGCGTAGTCAGTTTGCATAAACTCGTCCCTTTAACTTTAATTTCAGGTTAAATCAATTTCTGAAATATCTTCCAAAGCCAAAAGAATTTGTAGTAAGGGAAAACTTGACATTAAAAGGAAAAAGAGGATGAAAGACGACTTTGACAAATTGGGAATTTCACCTGCAATGCTTTGGCTTCTCAAGCCTGAACAAAATCCTGAACCACTGCCAGAAACAGATATACGATCTATTGATAGCATTCTCTTGTCAAGGGATTGTGCTGAATCAACAAACAAAGTAGAACATGTGATAGATCTCTCATCTGCTTACTCCTCAGAATGAGATTTAGCTTGTGGAGAAGCTGAAGAAAGGACATAAAAATTATTTGTGGCACAGAGAAAGGAAGTGGCGCATAACAAGCAATTTGTTTGGTACTGCTCTATTGAATTGAATTGAGTTAAAATTTCTGAGTGCATCAGCACTTAAGGCCATTTCGCACCCTTCTATGTATACGGGAAAATATCCCTTATCTAAAATTATTTTCTTTTTTTTCTTTTTTTGTGGGTGCATCGGCACTTAAGGCCATTTCGCACCCTTCTATGTATACGGGGAAATGTCCCGTTATCTAAATTCTGACTGAAAATTAAAAAAGGGGGGGGGTGTAGATAGCCCCTTGGGAAAAACTAAAAGTGCAAGGTTGTAAAGAGACCTGCACGAGACAAACACGACACACTAAAAAGTCAGAACAAACAAACTAAAAAAAACCTTACAGACGGTGGAAAAGTCCAGCTCTTCGCAAAAAACTAAAAACATGGGATAAAATACTGCTGTCATCACCCAAGAGGGATGACAAACAGCCGGAAAGGTTAAAAGTCTGCCGGAGGTAAGCAAGATCGACACATTCAACGAGAATGTGTCGGATGCTTAAAATAACATTACAAGCACGACACAACGGAAGGTCCAGCCCTTGGAGCAGGTGACCATGCGTTAGACGGCTGTGTCCTATACGCATGCGGGTAAGAATAACTTCTTCTCGCCGAGAGGGACGGGATGAGGAACGCCACGCACCTATGGTGGGCTTAACAGCGTGAAGCTTGTTCCCCGTTTCCGTATCCCACTCGGCCTGCCAAGTGTCAAGAAGGCAACAACGGAACACGTTCTGCAGGTCGCTAGCAGGCAAAAGGTGGACGAGAACATCGCCGTCTGCATCAGCAGACTTGGCGGCAGCACCAGCTGCTTCGTTCCCCTGGATGCCCACGTGGCTAGGGACCCAACAGAAGTGTACATCCGCACTGGCTGATAAGGACACAAGCCGTCTGAATATGCGTTGCGCTACCGGATGCCGGGAATACGGCGAATCCAGAGACTGCAACACGCAGTCGAATCCCAGCACACAAGGACTTTCTTCAGACCATTGACGTCTGCAAAGTCCAGTGCCTTTAGGATGGCGTACAACTCTGCCGTATAGATGGAACAGGCAGGATGTAGCGAGTAAATGGAACTTTGAGAGTCTAGGACGAAGGCGCAACCAACTGATTCGAATGTCTTGGACCCATCCGTGTAAAACACATTAAAATTGGGGTGCTTCGCACGAAGTTCTAAAAACCGTTGCTGGTATACAACCATTGGTGTCTCTGACTTTGGAAGGGCAGTCAGAGAAAAATCCATAGAAGGTGCAGGAAACTCCCAGGTAGGGAGAGGCGAAATGAGTGGAGAGACGCCAGGAAGATCACTGTCAACACCAAGTGCTGACAGGATCTCGTCTGCACGAACACCAAATGGTCTAGTGACACTAGGGTGAAGCCGATACCTTGCCAGCCTACCCTCGTCTGAGATGGTGTGGAATGAAGGATGTGAAGGCATCGAGCGAAGATGGAGGAAGTAGTTAACTACCAGCCGCTGTCTTCGCAGAGACAGCGACGGCTCAGATGTCTCTACGTACAAACTGGCGACTGGACTGGTCCGAAAGGCACCAGTGCACACACGTATACCAGTATGGTGGACAGTGTCTAGGATGCGAAGTCTAGATGGGCGAGCAGAAGAATACACAACACATCCATAATCTAGCTTCGACCTGATGAGTGCACGGTATAGGCGAAGCAATACCGTCCTATCAGCACCCCAAGAAGTATGAGATAAAACGCGTAAAAGGTTGAGAACTCGAAGACAAGAGAACTTTAACTGGCGAAGGTGAGGTAGCCATGTTAATTTCTTATCGAAAATGAGGCCTAGGAAGCGGACCTCATTCACGAAGCACAAGGGAGACTTCCCCATGTACAGGTCAGGATCTAAATGACATGTACGCTGACGACAAAAGTGAACACACACGGATTTCTCGGATGAGAAGGTGAAACCTGTTTGGGAGGACCACTCAACCAAACGGTTTATCGTCAGTTGGAGTTGACGAGAAGCTGACGCGAGATTCCGTGAGCGACAAAAGATCGTGAGGTCGTCGACATAGAGGAGGCCATGTACTGGGGAAAGAATGTTTGCCATAACACTGTTTACTGCTATGGCAAACAGTCACACTAAGTACGCCGGGACACCGTTCTCTTGTTCGTGAAGATCCGAAAAGGAGTTCCCAACACGTACGCGGAAAAAGCGATCTGATAAAAAATTTTCAATAAAGTACGCCATATGGCCACGCACGCCCCAAGAATGGAGCTGCTTTAGGATGCCAAAGCGCCACGTTGTGTCATATGCCTTTTGGAGGTCAAAGAAAACTGCAACTAAATGTTCCTTGTTGAGGAATGCATCCTGAATATGTGTTTCCAGCTGAACCAGATGATCCAGTGTGGAACGGTTGGAGCGAAAACCACATTGAAAATTACTTATCAATGAGTTTTCCTCCAAAAACCAGGTGAGACGCTTGTTGATCATGCGTTCCATCAACTTGCACACACAGCTAGTTAAGGCAATAGGCCTATAACTCGAGGCTGCGGTGCGTTGTTTACCTGGTTTCAGGATGGGAACAATAATAGCTTCTTTCCAGGAAGTGGGGAAAGAGTCCTCCAACCAAAGCCTGTTGAATACCGCCAAAAGGAAATTTCTTGCTCCAATGGGCAGATGACGAAGCATCTCATAGTGGATCTTGTCCACTCCAGGAGCTGTATTCTTAGAATCTCGAAGCGCCTGATCGAACTCCCGTTCAGTGAATGGAGAGTTGTATGGCTCGGTGTTATGACTTCGAAAAATTAGAGGGCGTCGTTCTTGACGGTCCTTCTCACGGCGGAAACGTGGTTCATAATTTTCAGAGCTAGACGTATCAGAAAACTGCGTGGCCAAGATATTAGCTATGTCTCCGGAATCAGTGTACAACGTACCATCGTGCTCCAGAGGAGTAGATGCACCCCCTGGATGCGACGTACTTTGGTCCAAACGGCTTTCGACGAAGCCTGCTTCGTCAGAGAAGACACGTATTGGACCCAGCATGCCTTCTTACTGGCTCGAATAAGCCGACGGGCACGGGCACGCTTAATGCGGAACTGCTCGAGGTTGGCGGCAGTGTGGTTCCTATTAAATCGATCTAGGGCATGATTGCGGTCCTTGATGGCTGCACTGATCTCCGCAGTCCACCAGGGGACTGGGCGTCGCCTCGTAGGTCCACTGGGATGTGGAATGGAGGTGCGTGCAGCATCATGCACTCGTGATACAAATATATCTAAGGCGTCGATTGGTGGTAGAGTCGACGCAAGATCGACTTCAAGGTCCACTGCACGCTCGAAGGCACCCCAGTCTGCCCGACTGAGATGCCAGTGAGGGTGTTGTTCACGTGAATGCTGAAGATGTTCCAGAGTAAGAAAGAGTGGGAAGTGATCACTCCCACAGAGATCAGGGTGAACGCTCCAAGATGTGGTAGGAGCAAGGCTGGGACTGCAGAAGGACAAGTCCAACGCAGAGTGTGTGCCTGAGGAAGGACTGAAATTTGTGGGAGTCATATCATTCAGCAACGTTAAAGCTGATGCCTCACGGAATTGATCTACAATTTGACCCCGGTGCTCTGTACGAACGGAGCCCCACAAACGATGGTAGGAATTAAAATCGCCCAAAAGAAATACAGGAGACGGAAGTTGCTCGAATATAGACAGGAGGTCCTCAAGAGAGAATCGCTCCTCCCTTGTGATGTAGACACAGCAAACGGATATTGGCTGTGGTAGATGGACACGCACGGCGACAGCTTGGAGGGGGGTGGTGAGAAAGATTGGCGTTGAGTGGATGTTCTCAGGAAGCTTGTCGGTGCGGTAAAGCGTGTATCCGTTCTAAATCGCTGATTCATTTGGACGAAAATGTGTCTCTTGGAGACATATGATGGCAGGGTCAAATTCAGATATAAGAATTTGCAGTTCCTCGAGATGCGTTCGGAAACCGTTAAGGTTCCATTGGAGACAATAAGCCATATCTGTAGGTAAGATTGTTACCTTTTAAGGCGTACTCTATTTCTAGGCCCTGTCACCTTGATAAATTCTTCATCCGCGGCTTCGTCCTGTATCATGTCCTCGGGTAAGGACACAGAGGGCGAAGGGGATGAAGGGGGGGTGGGGGCGGGTACTTTTAGCGCCCGCCGGGCAGCTTTCAGCTGCGCCTTAAGTTTCAGGGTGGTGGCTGTCACCCTGACTGGAGAGCTAGTAGACTTCAGAAAATGTTCTTTATTATACACTTGCTTGAATTTCTTCTCTGTGGAGCGAGTAGTGGTTGCTGGTTTCTTCGGAGCGGGGTGAGCTGCTCCGGGAATACTTGTTGTCTGAGTGGACACGTCGCTGGTTTGGACGCCAATACTGCGACGGGCAAGAGCATTTGAAGCAGCTGTAGCGAATGGCACAGGTAGAGGAGTGCGCACACTTTCACGGAGACGTCTTTTTGCTTCGCCGGCAGAGCCAACTCTCGGATCTTCTTTTCCTCTTGGAAAGAGGGGCAGTCGCGATGCCAGACTGGGTGCTTGCCTTTGCAATTGACGCATGAGGGACCAGATGAGCAAGGCTCGGTCCCATGGTCAGACTCGCTACATTTGCCACAAATAGCAGTGGTGGCCTTGCAAGAAGTCTGAGTGTGCCCGAAGTGCTGGCATTTGAAACATCGCATCGGGTTCGGGATGTACGGCCGGACATGGAGGTTGTAATAACCAGCCCGTACCTCATCCGGGAGAGTGGTCGTTTTAAAGGTGAGAATGAGCGAAGCTGTCGGTAAAAGTTCTCCGGATTTTTTGGTCTTGATTCGCTGCACTGCTGTTACATGTTGATCGGAGAGCTCTTGAAGGATTTCTTCTTCTGTGCAATTCAAAAGATCCCCGTGACGTATAACACCTTTACAACTGTTCAGTTGACGGTGAGGTTCTACCTGAACAGGAAAGTCGCCCAAGGTCGTAAGCTTAAGGAGGAGGTTAGTCTGGCGATCTGTACTGGTCTGGATGAGAAGGCTTCCGTTGCGCAGTTTTTTGATGTCAGGGACATCACTTCCAGCGGCATAGTCCACTTGCTTCTTTATAAGGAATGGTGACAGGTCCTTTAATGTTTTTGCTCCATTTCTCTTCGTGCTTGTACATTCATCGTTCGTGTCTTTCTTTTCCACAATGCCTATTACAAGGTAACGCGGCACTGACGTGACGTTCCGTCTTTTCCAATAAGCTCGTCGGGCTCAAAGGCCTCCGACGCTTTGAGGGTTTCCCCCCGTTAAAGGTGATTTAGTTCCCATAAACTAAGATTTTTAGGTGGAGGGTCCATAAATTGTCGCCTCGACATGCCCTCTATGCCGAGGAAGGCCTACCCCCAAAAATGGAGGCTGCTCGAGGACCAAACCGAAATCCCCGAGGCCACGTTCGCGACTGCACCTACCCCTGCAGCCAACACTGTCCCATCGGCACGTGCAACTCACACCTTGGGATAGGGGTTTTTTATCGAGGTTGTCTCCTCTAGCAGGACCCTTAGTTAAAGGGAGGTCAAAGATATGGAGATGAATGACGTGATGGAATGGTGAAAACGTGAGATATGGATGTGAAGAATGAGTGAAATGATGAGATGAAAATGACCTCCCTACCTTAGTTTCTTAGAGGGAGGTCAAAGATATGGAGATGAATGACGTGATGGAATGGTGAAAAAAGTGAGATATGGATATGAAGAATGGGTGAAATGATGAGATGAAATTGACCTCCCTACGAAGCCCCCTCGCCCCGTCAAGGCAGTCCTACATGGAGGGGGTTGAATTTAAAAGTTTGGGTGCGTCAGCACTAAGGCTATTTTGCACCCGTCACATTATACGGGGTCCAGCCCCTTATCGTTACAAATCACAACTCTAACGTTGCAAAATTAAAATAATAAAATATTAAAATGTTCTGACTTTCGTTAAAAGCTGAGGATGCAAAGGGGCACTCAGCACACATAAGGACAAAAGAACAGGACAATACAAACAAAATTATACTGGCCATTGGGCCAGTCGCCAGAGCCTCGTTAGTCTTCAGTCCAGGGTGTACTAACGTGGAAGTGAGGTTGACATTTGGGTGGGGATAGGGTTTTTTTATCGAGGTTGTCTCCTCTAGCAGGACCCTTAGTTATAGGGAGGTCAAAGATATGGAGATGAATGACGTGATGGAATGTTGAAAACGTGAGATATGGATGTGAAGAATGAGTGAAATGATGAGATGAAAATGGCCTCCCTACCTTAGTTATAGGGAGGTCAAAGATATGGAGATGAATGACGTGATGGAATGGTGAAAACGTGAGATATGGATGTGAAGAACGGGTGAAATGATGAGATGAAAATGGCCTCCCTACTAAGCCCCCTCTCCCCGTCAAGGCAGTCCTACATGGAGGGGGTGGTACTGTTCTAAAGCATTCTGCACGAAACAAGTACTCTGCATCACTTTTCATAAATTATTATGGGATTATAATTTAAGTGGGGTTAAATCAATACGATGGGGGTATAATCATGAACCTGAGGCAATCCGCGAATATGAAATTGCGACAGGGAACAGTGTACAAGAAGCTGGTCTTGTTCTGCATCCATCAGGTTATGTAGGAACCTCTCCCGATGGATTTGTTGCAGAACAAAGAAATTGAAGTGAAGTGTCCTTTCTTAGATGTAGAGGGTGGTTTAATTTCACCAATGGAGAGCAAGAACTTACACCAAAAATTCACAGAGCAGGTACCAGTTACTCTCAACTTAGACAATGAACAGGTATTCTTGTATTACCACCAGACACAAGGATCAACGAGGCTCTGGCGACTGGCACAAAGTCCACGAGTGCTCATCAGTCAAGAACTTCTTGACAAGTTTCGTGCTGATATAGACGATTTCCTTGCCCGATTTGTAACTATGGATGAAACATTGGCCCATCACTTCGACCCAGAAACAAAAAAACAAAGGATAGAGTGGAAACACCCACATTCTCTACCAACAAGGAAGTTCAAGGTGCAAACTTCATACAAGAAGGTTATGGCCTCGATTTTCTGGGACTGCAAGGGTGTCCTTCTTGTGGACTATCTACAAAGAGGCCAAAACATCACTGGCACATACTACAGTGACCTAATCAAGAAATTATGTTATTCCATCAAGAAAAAAGAGGTGTGGGATGTTGACCCGTGGTGTGCTCCTCTACCAAGACAATGCACCTGTCCACACCTCACGCATTGCGAGGGCCGCTATCGCAGATGCATCATTCGAACTGCTGACCCTCCCACCCTTTTCCCCAAATTTGGGCCCCCAGTGATTTCTATTTGTTCAAACATTTGAAAAATGACATTCGTGGGCAAAAATTTTCTGATGCTTCTGAGGTGATAAGGGCTGTGGACTCATGGTTGGAGGAAAAGTCGGAAGATTTTTTTTCAAGGTATCCAGGCGTTCGAACACCAATGGGAGAAGTCCATTGGAGTTGCAAGGGAGTATGTTTGGGGAAAAAAAAACATTGCCGCTCTTTCTATGTTAGGGTCAGAGAGCAACCTGATCGCCCCTCTTATAAGAACACAATTGTGCCATAACTTGAATTTTCTTTAAATTGAATTTAAAATTTTGGGTGCATCAGCACTTGGGCTATTTTGCACCCGACACATTATACGGGGTCCAGCCCCTTACCATAACTAAAATAGCATAATTGCAGTGTCGTGTTACTAAAATATTCTGACTTCCATTAAAAGCTGAGGCTGTAAAGGGGCACTCAAAACACACAAGGACAAAAAAAAACAGGAAAACGCACACAAAATTATATTGGACAGTGCCAGTCGCCAGAGCCTCGTTCGTCTGCAAAATGCAGTCCAGGGTATACTAAGTGGGCGCCTATGTGGAAAGTCACCCCTTACACTCCAGTGAGTGCTCTCTAAAACAACGTAAGGATGCATGGTGGCTAAAAACTGCCAAGAACAAGAATTACCATATTTACACATGTATAATGCACACCCTGGATTTTGATGGGGAAAAGTAACAAACAATTTGCATGCAGATGTAGTCACCAACCCATGCCACATTCTCACTTTCTCTCTGCTGGGTTTATCATCATGAAGCTTCTGTATTCTTTACTGAGCAGTTGAAGAAAGTAAGATCAAAATTATTCGAATAAGTGTTCAAATATTACCAACCTGGCTGGTAACCAGGTAACACTTGTTTGAATCACGTCACCAGAAAAGCTACAATTCCCATTATGAAATTTATGTTATGGATTTGCAGCACTCGGGAACTTATTTTCTATTTCTCACCCGACCACTGATACACATCCGGTATGATTCATGGTGCATGCTCAAATTCTGCCAGAAAACTGAAAAATGGATCACAAATTCCTTGTGTTATTATTTTAAATTGCTAAAGAATTCCAACTTGGTGATTTGTATTTGCACCTGTGTATAGGTATGTATTATATCAAGTGACATGGTGAAAACGTGCGGTTTCATGTTGGCTGGCTGACTTTAAATTTAAAAGTTTGGGTGCGTCAGCAGTTAGGCTATTTTGAGCCCGTTACATGATACGGGAACCAGCCCCTTACCGTAACTAAAATAACAAAACTGTAATTCCGTGTGTAACTAAAATATTAAAGTATTCTGACTTCGGTCAAAAGCTGAGGCTGTAAAGGGGCACTCAGCAGACATAAAGACAACACAGACATAGTCCTACGAAGATTACACTGGCCGTAGGTCGTCGCCAGAGCCTCGTTAGTTAAGATACATGAAGACTAACATTTCGTATTGACATGTAGCTCATTTCAGGGTTTCTGGATGGTGTAGTAGCAACGCATTTGTAGTTTTTGTAACAGTCTAACAACCTGGAATCATGAGAATGGTATATAACATTATTATTTCACTCATTTTCGTTCCTTTATTCCTCACAACCGACAACTTGTTGACCGGTGCATAGGGTCAAATTTGTTGCAAATGTGCTCTAGTATTACCCCTTTCCAAGAATAGGCCGAATTACCAATCACCCTGTATATATAGACACACACACACACACACACACACAAACGTTGTAAGTAGGCAATGATTTTTTAAAATATTTTTTACATATGAAAAAATTCAACCACTTCATAATACATATTCTTCAAGAGAAATTCCTTCACATGATTTCTACTGTTTTTTTCTTCATTTTCTTGAATACTTTTTGAATTTCGCACCCGTCACTTTATACGGGTCCAGCCCCTTACCTGAACTAAAATGTACCTAATAACTAGAGTTGGGATTCTAGCATATTTGCATGTTTTTCTTACAAGGATATATCGATATGATCTGTTAAAAACTATGCATTCTAGATGTTTTGGGGTTAAATGGCGCAGCTTTTATAGTGCATATTTTGCAGGTTACTGCATATGTTAATGCATATAAATGCATAATTCAATCAACGATTTTCTACATTTTAAAAACTTCAATCACTGAAACCGGTAGTGGCCTTGCAGGAAGGCTGTGTGTACCCAAAGTGCTGGCATTTGAAGCATCGCATCGAATTTGGGATGTACGGATGGATGAACAACAAGTCTGAGTTAACGAGGGTGTACCTTACTGGGAGAGAGGTCCTTTGAAAGGTGAGAATTAGTGAAGCAGTCAGTACAAGTTCTCCAGACTTGCACGTCTTAATTTGCTGCACTCCTTAGACATGTTGATCGGAGAGCTCTTCAGGCATTTTCTCTTCAGTGGCGTTTAACAGATCCCCGAGGCGAGTAACACCTTTACAACTATTCAGTTGGTGGTGCGGCTCAACCTGAACAGGAAAGATGCCCAATGTTCTATGTTTAAGGAGGTTGTTAGTCTGCCGATCTGCATTTATGAGGAGGCTTCCATTACGCAGTTTTTTTATGTCAGGGACATCACTTCAGCGCATAGTCCTCAGCGGCATAGTCCACTTGCTTTTTAAGGAAAGGTGACAGGTCTTTTAATGTTTTAGCTCCATTGTGTTTCGTGGTGGTAGATTCATCCTTACTATCTGTCTTTTCGACAATGCTAATTACAAGGTAACGTGGCACTGACGTCATGTTATTTGTCTTTTCCAATATACTAGATGGACTCTGGGGCCTCGCACGTTTTGGAGGTTTACCTCCATTTGAAGGTGATTTTGTACCCATATACAATGAGATTTTCTGTGGAGGGTCCATAAATTAACGCTTTGACATGCCCTCTATGCCGTGGAAGGCCTACCTCCAAAAATGAAGGCTACACAAGGGCCAGGCCTAAATCCCTGCAGCTAACACTGTCCCATCGGCACGTGGAACTAACACCTTGGGATAGTTTTTTTATCGAGGTTGTCTCCCCTAGGAGGACCATTAGTTAAAGGAAGGTTAATGGAGATCGAGATGAATGAAATGAAATGATGAAAATATGAAACAATTTAAAACCTCTCTACTAAGCCCCCTTGTCATGTCAAGGCAGTCCTACATGGAAGGGGTATGTTGTTAGTATATGCTGCGCAAATTTCAAATAATTGTTACTTCGTGCATGAATGAGACGTTTGTAAAATTACACATGTGTGGTTATTGGATAGTCTACATTTACAATTAAAATGCACATTTCAGCACAAGGCATAATAAATTACCTTATGTCGCAATTTATTTGTTCATTATAGAACCTTGAAGATGTGGGGAATTATGTAGTGGAAGGTAGTGAACCCTCTCACCCAATGAGACACCAGATCCAGAAACACCGAAAAAGCCAGTGGAAGATCCAGGCAGTGCCTCAAAATCAGGTACGGAAAGTGGATTCTCATGTTTGTTGGAAGTAGTTGGGTGCTCCATAGAAATTTCTAGCTAACTATGTTGTGCTGGATTTTTCTTTTATTGATGTAATGTTAGAGATTGTTTCATTCCTTGTCATGTTTGCAGGTCCCATCCTTTTCAGAATGTAATATTATAATTGTATAATAATCAAAATGTAATTCCCGTTAACACCGTCAAACCACTTCTTGCACTATTCCAACTACAACCCCTCTCCATACTTTACAGTTAGGTGGTCGATATATGCTCTGAAGTCTCACTTTCGTTTGTTCCAATCTTTTTTAATTTGAATTTAAAATTTTGGATGCGTGAGCACTTAGGCTATTTTGCACCCGTCACTTTATACAGGGTCCAGACCCTTACCTGAAATAAAATGTAACGAATAACATAACTGTAACTTTGGAAGACTAAAATATTCTGACTTAGGTTAAAGACTGAGGCTGTAAAGAAGCACTCAGCACACATAAGGACAAGACAGGATAATGGCCAACGTACGACCAGCTATATCTCCCATGCAACATGATTTTATATTTTTGGAGGGCAACAATCACAAACCTTGCCAAATTTGCATATTTTGTAGTTTATGAATAAGACGAAATGAGGCAAGTACATGTATTCTATACTGACCTGGCCAAGGCGTTCGATTCAGTGAATCAACACACATTACTTCAGAAGTTATCGTATTTTAATATTTCTAAAAACGTAATTATGCTGCTAAAAAAATTACCTAATGGACCGAAAGCAATTTGTCAATTATAGAGGATACGTATCTCGGGAATACCCAATGCCTTCTGTGGTGACGCAGGGATCCAATTTGGGCCCACTCCTTTTCTTACTCTTTATTAACGATCTCCCGAAAAGTATTATGAAATCGCGTTGCCTTATATTTGCTGATGATGTAAAAATATTTAGAACAATTTACTCTGACGAATGTCAGGTAATGTCTATAACAAACGCTCAAACAATAAGAAACTTCCAGTATCAGATGGGAGGATTTGATTTTGAATTTAAAATTTTGGGAGCGTCAGCACATAGGCTATTTTGCTCCCGTCACATTATACGGGGGCCAGCCCCTTATCACTACAAATAACAACTCTAGCGTTGCATAACTAAAAATGTTAAAATGTTCTGACTTCTGTTAAAAGCTGAGGCCGTAAACGGGCACTCAGCACACACAAGGACAACAAACAGGACAACACACACAAAATTATACTGGCCATAGTGCCAGTCGCCAGAGCCTCGTTAGTCATTAGTCCAGGGTGCACTACGTGGAAGTGAGGTTGACATTTGGGCGCCTACGTGGAAGGTCACCCCTTACACCCCATCAGATGGGAGGAAAACAAATTACTAGGGTCAGTAAAGTTACGGATCTTGGTGTCACATATGACGCAAATCTATGTTTTAAAGAGCATATGCAATATGCATAATATCGTTAACCATGCGTATAAGAAATTAGGATTCATAAAAAGATGTGGGGAAGATCTGAAAAGTACATCAATATTAATAACTTTGTATGTCCTCCTAGTACGCTCACTATTTGGAAATATGCGAATTGAAGATTGTTTAAACCTTGCCTTCAAATTGAACAGAGAGATACACAACGAAAAAGTCAAAGCAAATAGATACATCGTTGGTTGTTTAATCGACACTGCTTGTTTTTTGGCAGAACAAGAGCTCCCTTTCAGAGGTCATTTGGAGGGTTTAGAATCACAATAGAGGTAATTACGTAGAAATGCTTCATTACAGGCAAGCTAAGATGAAAAACTGCGTCTTCATTTGGAATCATCTACAGTTTTTGCTGGCACTTCTCACGATATCCAAAATGAGTTGATTGACGCAAATGCAACATTGATGATGAACAAAATAAAAAGCGAAGTGAAAGAAGCATTATTTGCATCTGTCATCGAAGATGAAACAGTAGACGCCTCTCAGAAATCCAAACTTTCATTGGTGCTACATTACATAACTTGAAATGATAACTTAGAGGAGCGGCTCATAGGTTTTAAGGATGTCAGTGGGGATCTCACGGCTGCTGCCCTGGCAGACCATGTTTTCGGTGTAAGAAAGGACTTCCAGTGTGGCGAGAAATTAGTCGCTCAAACCTATGATGCAGCAGCTGTCATTGCTGGAGAACACAATGGTTTGCAAAAGTTGATAAGAGCACTGTTTGTCCATTGCTATGCTCACAAGTTAAACTTAGTTCTCAAACAATCTGTTGAAGGGCATCAAAGAATGTAAAATATTTTTTGAAACTTGGTCGGCTTCGCTGGACAAAATGGTAAGCAGATGTCTGCCATCAGTTGCTCCTACTCGATGACTCTATGCAGAGAGATTGGTTGAAGTTGTTTCCCAGTTGAAAAATGATCTAATTAATTTCTTTGAATCAGTGATACAGAATCAAGAGCAGTGGGATGGAGAAACGTGTCTCTCTTCTCGTGGATATATTGCTACTCTCCATGATTTTGATTTCAATTTTATGTTAATTGTATTTTCGGCCATTCTTCCACCAGCTAAAATACTTTTCAAAATTTTGCAAACCAGAGTGAATGACATCGGCTACTGTACTCGAAAGGTACAAAAGTATCAAAGTTTCTTGAGTACTAAGAGGGAAGGATTTGAAAAAGTGTGGTCTGAAAGCGACAGTGCCAGGTTGGGAGAACACATGAAGGTGCCACACAAAAAAAACAGAGAATTGTTCTCATCAGTAATGAAAGGGAAGCTTCTTATCAAAGATTTTACTATGAAATTATTGACACCATGAAAGTCCAATGAGCCAACAGATTCTCCGATATTCAGAAACTAGAATTTCTCTCCTAGCTAGATTTTGATAATTTTCAGAATTGTTAACTAAAATTTCCAATAAATGCTTACGAATCATTATTGAAATCATATGGACGTTATTTTGATTCTCTAATTTTGAAAACCGAACTTGCTGCTATTTATTCGTCGCAGGAGTTTTTGAAACCTTCAGTCTTAGAACTCCATAAATATTTAATTTCAACAAGCCTGTGCAATGCTCTTCCGGAAACAACAAAGCTTTCTGCCTTAATTTTAACCATACCTGCAACTAGTGCATCTGTTTTTCGCTTTGAATTTGAATTTAAAATTGTGGGTGCGTCAGCACTAAGGCTATTTTGCACCCGTCACATTATACGGGGTCCAGCCCCTTATCGTTACAAATAACAACTCTAACGTTGCAGAACTAAAATCATAAAATATTAAAATCTTCTGACTTTTGTTAAAAGCTGAAGCTGTAAAGGGCCACTCAGCACACATAAGGACAGGACAATACAAACAAAATTATACTGGCCATGGGGCCAGTCACCAGAGCCTAGTTAGTCTTCTACTAACTTGTACTAACGTGGAAGTGAGGTTGACATTTGGGTGTACTACGTGGAAGGTCACCCCTTACACCCCTAGTGCATCTGTTGAAAGAACATTCTCTGCCTTGAAGAGGATACACACCTACCTGCGCAGCACACAGACCCAGGAGAGACTTACTAAGCTGCCGGTGATGGCAATAGAGAGAACACTCTTGAAGGATTTAAAGAAGAGCCTTCCATGATGATGTGATTGGCATCTTTGCCGACAAAAATCGCCGCCTGGATATGAATTACAAGTTGTAATGGAACAGTAGCAAGTAAGAGGCGTGTTTATTTCTAAATTCATTTAGATAAGAGATTCTGAATCAAACAAAATTGTGTTCTATATTTTATCTAACTTTGCGTATTTTTTGTTAGGTTACTCATAGTGATAGGAATAAGACTGATGTAATTACTAGTTCTCCTCTCAATGAATTTGATACCCGGTGGAGGCACATAGTGGTTCGAATCGCACTTTAAACTGTAGGTCCAATCCCGAATAGTCTTAACCCAGATATGCCTGAAATTTTTTTCTTTATTTTTTGTTTTCTGTATTTATTGCATTAAGAAAAATCAGATTCATGTAAAAATAATGTTTATTTTCAAATATCTAGTTTCAACAATGCTCTAGAGGGTGTCCTTTAAAAAGGACAGTAGGCATTAAGGGGTACATTATGTTAGTGTAACAAAGTAATGCACATTTTTCTTCAGCGAAAGAAATGTTATTTAACATCAAGTAAATACAGAAGAACATATTCTAATTGTTTGTGTGGTAACTTACAACCACACAGACTCAGTTCGGTAAGAAGAGGAATTGTGGTAAAAAGATTATCAAAGAAGATATGATAAGGGTGAGACCCAATAGATCAGTGTACATGAGCACCACGGATGGACCAAGACCAAGGACTTTGTATTCATCAGGTAGTTTCGTTTTTCCACCCTGATATGGCTCCATCCAAACAACATACCCATTACAAGTAGCACCAACCCACAGCTTGTAGCCGTACCAGATTGATTTGCCGTGAATAAATTGATTGCATCCGTGGCGACCATAATATGGCACCATTGCCTCATCAGCACAGTGATATTCGAAGTGTGGTGCCATTTCCCGACATTTCTTATTCAATATGTTGAAAAGAGGTCTCACTTTTGCAAAACGATCACTTGTGTCCAAATGCTCATAATCGCAACAATGGAGATTTGACATAATAAATTCGAATGTCTCTAGACATAGCATTCACAACTGTGCCATTGCTTGTATCCTTACATTGTTCCCAATAAAGACGCCTTCTAGGAACCTGGTTGTATCCACCCAACAAAATAATTCCTAAAAAGCATTTCATTTCATCTTCACTGACATCTCCTGATTTGTTCTTTCTCGCTGCATATCTGTTAGTTTGTTCTACAAACAATTCAATAGCATCATCAAAGAAATGCAAAAATATTTCGAGTGGTGACTCTTCATTGAATACTTCCTGAATTGTTGGCCAGTCACTACATGAAACCTTCAGTTTTCCTTTAGTCCACTTATATTATTATCACTAGATGACACTGACGGAGAATCTTGATTGTTGTCTCGGGAAACAGTTTCATCCAAATTGTTAATTATCTCATCGTTGTTGGAAGTAAAGAGTTCTGCTTCAGCATTCAACTTAGATCCTGGTAGGTTATTGGGTGAAACTGAATCATCATCTCCAGAATCTTCATCAGTGACATCTCCTGTTAAACTTTCATCATCATCTTCCTCCTCAAGGATGGAAAGCATTTCATTAAGTGTAAGACCTCTGTAATATAAAATTTACGTAACATAAATAAATGTATATAAATGAATGTAAATGTATTTATATTATTATTATTATATTATATATAATATATTAAATAATAAATTATAATAATAATTAATTAATATATTAAATATATATAAATGAATGAAGGTAAACACAAAGAACCCTCAAGTGCCTACTGTCGTTTTAAAAGGACACCTAACCAGATATTATTAGAATAATTAAATCAAGAAGACTTATGTGGGCAGGCCATGTGGCACGAATGGGAGAGGAAAGAGGATTTGAATTTGAATTTGATTTTAAAATTGTGGGAGCGTCAGCACTTACGCTATTTTGCTCCCGTCACATTATACGGGGGCCAGCCCCTTATCATTACAAAGAACAACTCTAACGTTGCATAATTAAAAATCTTAAAATGTTCTGACTTCTGTTAAAAGCTGATTTGATTTGATTTTAATTTAAAATTTTGCTCCCGTCAGCACTTAGGCTATTTTGCTCCCGTCACATTATACGTGAGCCAGCCCCTTTCCAGTACAAATAACAACTCTAACGTTGCATAATTATAAAATTTAAAGTGTTCTGACTTCTGTTAAAAGCTGAGGCTGTAAAGGGGCACTCAGCACACATAAGGACAAAATAACAGGACAATACAAACAAAATTATACTGGCCATGGGGCCAGTCGCCAGAGCCTCGTTAGTCTTCAGTCCAGGGTGTACTAATGTGGAAGTGAGGTTGACATTTGGGTGTACTACGTGGAAGGAGCACCTCTTACACCCCGAGAGGAAAGAGGAGTTCACAGGATTCTTGTTGGGAAACCTGATGGTAAGAGACCTGTAGGAAGGCCAAGACGAAGATGGAGGGATAACGTTGAGATGGACCTTAAGGAAATTAATTGGTAGGGATGGAAAAGAGTATATATATCTTGCTCCCAAGACAGGGACAGATGGAAGGCCTGTGTTGCTGCAGCCATGAACCTTTGGGTTTAAGAAGGCTAGAGAGTTAGTTAACTTTACGTAATTTTTGCATCTCTGTGTATTAAAATTTTGAACATTAGGCAAAGATATATGAATCTAGCAAACGTGTAATGCTCATAAAGTAACTGAAACATGTATACAAGATAACACAACTTACTTCTCCATTCTGCAGTGCAAAGAAAATGACATGGCTTCACAGACTCATAAACACAAATAATGAAAAAGAACACAACAATAGCCAGAACGTGTATGCATTTTGTTACGCTTTGTTCTAAGAACAATGCAGTGCTGCAAAATTGACAAAACTAGCCTCGCGCAGGGTCTAGGACCCCTCCAGAGGGATTTAGATTCAAACAGGCAAAGTGTCCTATTAGAAGGACGGTAGGCATATCTGGGTTAATGTGCATAAAGTTGATTTAAAACACGAAATCAACCAACCATTCCTCTCAATGTAGAAGAACACAACCTAGCAAAAGCATCACGCTCATGGAAGTTTCCAGAACTTTTAATCTGGTGTAGTGTCACTTTGTTTTAAGGGATGTAAGGTTAAATTTAGTGGGAAAAATTAGGCTTTTCTGAAAAATTCTAGGGAACTGAAAAAATTGGGAAGGGGTCGAAATGCCAGCCCCAAAATAAGCAAAACAGGAAATAGCCTTCATCATGCTAGGCTTACACTGTTGGAAAGGTCACGCTCCGCCACTGATATCTACAGGAAAAAAAGTGCCACGCACAAAAGACACTTCACTCCACCATACATCACCAAATCCTTGTAAACTTAAGGAAAACCAAAGAGGAGTGACCAAGAGTCTGCATCGGAGGAGAAAGAGAGACCAGGGAGTCAAGTACCGACTTGTCACAAGGGACTGACGACACGAGTTTGTCGTCATGCTGGAAGTCGTTCCATGTGCTGGAAGGCTAGACTTGACAACTCCAACACGGAAAGTGACTTCGCGCCATTACGAGTTTCTACTAACGACATGAAAAATGCCTCTACACCGACATTGATTGAAGTTACATAGTGGAAGAAGCATGGAGAAAGTGACTGAAAACCAAAAGATTATTCTAATTTAGTTTATGGAAAGTAATCAAAATCTGGTTGCCGGATGATTTTCCAAAAATTTTAGGAAGACAGACAAGGAAAGGTTGTGGAGAGAACTTGGAGATAATTTGAATGCAAACGGCGGATTGGTGAAAAATGAAAAACATAGTTCATAATTGTGTTTTGTGCAGAGTTCTTGTGTACTATGGTCATCGATAGTACCATGTTCATGGCTGTGACTTACGCAGAAAAAATGTTACCGTTACATTTTTCAGACAAAGGTTGTTACACGCAAACTGTCACAATTTTCACTGGTACGATTTAATTTCTGTTTTTCACTCTTATGGAATGTGACGTAACCTCAAAACCGTAACGAAATGCATACATCCACACATATATTCAACATTGGCATGCAAAATTTTAAGTCCGTCATCTGCAAACACGTGGTTTACTCCATCATCAAGTTGCACACGCACACATACATATACGTATGCATAAATTACATCAAAACCTACGATTTACCTCTTTAAACCCTGCTACAATAAATATACGTTACCATGGTGTCTTGTTCGACTTTAATACAGTGGATACAGGAGGACAAAGAAAACGTGGAAGTTTCTAAACAAGTATTATACATTGTTTAAATTTGAATTTGAGTTTAAAATATTGGGTGCGTCAGCACTAAGGCTATTTTGCACCCGTCACATTATATGGGGTCCAGCCCCTTATCGTTACACATAACAACTCTAACGTTGCAAAACTAAAAGCATAAAATATTAAAATCTTCTGACTTTCGTTAAAAGCTGAGGCTATAAAGGAGCACTCGGCACAAATAAGGACAAAACACAGGACAACACGAACAAAATTATACTGGCCATGGGGCCAGTCGCCAGAGCCTCGTTAGTTAGTCTGCAGTCCAGGGTGTACTACGTGGAAGAGAGGTTGACTATTGGGTGCACTACGTGGAAGGAGCAGCCCTTACACCCCATACATTGTTTAAAGTCTGTAAGCCCGTTATGGTACTCTTTACCCTCTTTAACCCCATACAGAATATGAAACGTTTGGCATCATTTGTGAAAATGGTGTCATGAACTTTTTCTAAATTTGTGATTGTGAGGTAAAGTTCATTGGCTATTTCCTTCAGTTAACAGTGCTAAATTTGATAGTGTGATCTCTTGCATGTGTTCTTCAGCTATATGAGTGTGTATGCAACCAATTTTCACGCTCCCATGCTTTGGGAGCAAATATCTCCGTTATTTGTGTTTTTCGTATGCTAGAAGCAATTTAATATTACCTTAATCATCGAAATCTGTCTATTAAAAAATCAACTTAATTCTCGAGAATGTACAGTGGGTCAACGGATCCATAAACTTGTGTGCTGAAATTTCAGCACGGTGAAGTGTTTTCTTTTTTTATGTTTAAAGAAGCAGTTTACATGTGGAAGTAACAAGATGCACATACATAGAGTGGCAACCATATAGGAATATCGTATGGTAAAGTTCTTGTCCATTTCCTTGAAAATGGAAAATGAATGGCACCCTCCGAGAAACTTGTAAAGAGTAAACATATGGAACATAAAAAAAATCTACAAGTAAAATTCAGTAATTTTCACACTTCAGTAGTGCGTGCATGTAGATACAAACCAAATGTATATCATATGTAATAGATGCATGTAAAAATACTAGATCATTTGGTTAGTGTGCAGCATTTTGTAAAGATTTATGAAGGAGTATTAATTTGAACAATCTCTTTTATTGCAGGATTGGTCAGATCTAAAGAGTTCTGCAAAGGAAAGGGGCAAGCGAGATCATCAATTTCCAAAGGAGGACAGGTGATGGACCACCCACTGCCCTCAAGTTATCAAAATTGCAAGAACAGATTATTCAACTGACGGGGAAGTGCTTGGTGGTAGGAGATGAGGAGACGACTTCTTTTGGGGTAAGTTACAGAATATGCTGTTTTGCTATAATGAACTAAATGTTAACTTCTTCATTTGGATTATATCGTAAGTATGGGATTTATATCAAGACTTCACTTGCACTGTGTATAAAAGCATGCGTGGAATTTTCTCAGTTGTTCCAAAGAGAGAGTATGTTTGTTTTTAATGTATGTGTGTGAGTGACATTTTAATGCTTGCTTTTCAATTTTTGGTGCACAAGTACTTATTTTCTTAATTTTTTGATTTAGAATTTATGCAAAACTAATCCACAATAATTTTTCCCCAAATTGGTTGAAAGAAATCTCATCTGTATTTGTATAAATTTAAGTAAGTTGCTCTGCAATATATTAAAATACATTTTTTTCCAGCTGTAAGATCCCCCACCACAGGCCAGTTTTTCTGTGCTGGGGTTAGATGCGGAAAATTCCTATCCTATGCCATCCACAGGAGAAATTGAGGTGGAGATGGTTGACATGACAGCAAGCCTAGGAGAAAAGAGCCCACACGCCAACAGCCACAGGTAAATACGACTTTCATAAATGTCTCTATAAATATATTTTGATAAAGAAATTTAGGTAGTCATTATCATCATAGATTTGTTTTCTTCGGCAACAGAATGGGGTGTAATGGGTGACCTTCCACGTAGTACACCCAAATGTCAACCTCACTTCCACGTAGTACACCCTGGACTGAACACTAACGAGGCTCTGGCGACTGGCCTCATGGCCAGTATAATTTTGTTTGTATTGTCCTGTTGTCCTTGTGTGTGCTGAGTGCCTGTTTAGAGCCTCAGCTTTTAACAGAAGTCAGAACATTTTAAGATTTTTAATTTTTAATTATGCAACGTTAGAGTTGTTCTTTGTAATGATAAGGGGCTGGCCCCCGTATAATGTGACGGGAGCAAAATAGCCTAAGTGCTGACGCTCCCAAAATTTTAAAATCAAATTCAAATTCAAATTCGGCAACACAAGACAAGGAACTTCTTAAAATTATTCATACTATGTACCACACTAATTACGTAAATATTCATGTTTATTTATTTTCTGCTAATTGACTGAATATTTGTTGTCTTCCTGTTGCATGCCTTTTGTAGGTAAGGCAGAGTAGGTTGACAAATGTGGCCACAGAATAAGTCGTGTGTCTATCTTTTCATACAACATAAGGGGTGCTCCTTCCACGTAGTGCACCCAATAGTCAACCTCACTTCCTGTGTTTTGTCCTTATTCGTGCTGAGTGCTCCTTTACAGCCTCAGCTTTTAACGAAAGTCAGAAGATTTTAATATTTTATGACTTTAGTTCTGCAACATTAGAGTTGTTATGTGTAACAATAAGGGGCTGGACCCCGTATAATGTGATGGGTTCAAAATAGCCTTAGTCCTGACGCACCCAAAATTTTAAATTCAAATTCAAATTCATCCACGGCATCGTCCTCTATCATGCCCTCGGGTAAGGTTACAGAGGACGAAGGGGATAGGCAAGGGGGGGTTGGTAGCGGGTGTCACCACCCACCGGGCAGCTTGCAGCTGCTATTTTTAAGTCTCAGGGTGGTGGATGTCGCCCTGACTGGAGAACTAGTGGGATTCAAAAAATATATTCTGGTATACCTGCTTGAACTTCTTCTCTGTGGAACGAGTCGTAGTTGCTGGCTTCCTCAGAGCAGGGCGAGCTACTCCGTAAAGCGTTCTTGTCTGGGTGGACACGTCGCTGGTTTTAACGCCAATACTGCGACGGACAAAAGAATTAGAAGCAGCTGTAGCGACTGGCACAGGCAAAGTAGTGCATACACTTTCACGGAGACGTTGTTTTGTTTCACCAGCAGAGATTTTCTCTGTGACGACAAACTCTCGGATTTTCTTTTCCTCTCGGAAAGTGAGGCAGTCACGATGCCAGACTGGGTCACCGCCTTTGCCACAAATGGCAGCAGTGGCCTTGCAAGATGACTGAGTGTTCCCAAAGTGTCCCAAAGTGATGGCATTTGAAACACCGCATTGGGGTAGGGATGTACGGCCAGACATGGAGGTTCTAGAGGTGTAAGGGGTGCTCCTTTCACGTAGTGCACCCAATAGTCAACTCTGGACTGCAGACTAACAAGGGTCTGGCGACTGGCCCCATGGCCAGTATAATTTTATTTGTGTTGTCCTTATTTGTGCTGAGTGCTCCTTTACAACCTCAGCTTTTAACGTAAGTCAGAAGATTTTAATATTTTATGATTTTAGTTATGCAACGTTACAGTTGTTATGTGTAACGCTAAGGGGTTGGACCCCATATAATGTGACGGGTGCAAAATAGCCTTAGGGCTGACGCACCGATTAGTCTGTGAGATGCCAATGTATCCAAAAATTTTAATTTATTTAAATGGTACATGTGTATTAAAAATATTTAACTTAAGCAGGGTGGCTACTCGCCGGGAGCCAAGGCACGCACCCAGTCTGGCATTGTGACTGCCTCTCTTTTAAAAAAGAAAAGAAGATCCTAGAGTTGGTCATCAGAGAGAAAATCTCTGCTGGTGAAGCAAAACGACGTCTCCGTGCCCTTCGCTACAGCTGCTTCTAATGCTCTTACCCGTCTCAGTATTGGCGTTCAAACCAGCAACGTGTCCACTCAGACAACAATGCTTCGCGGAGTAGCTTGCCCTGCTTCGAGGAAACCAGCAAACACTACTACACTACTCGCTCCACAGAGAAGAAGTTCAAGCAAGTACATGCCAAAGAATATTTCTTAAAGTCCACTAGCTCTCCACTCAGGGCGACATCCACCAACCCTCCTTCCCCATCCCCTTCGCCCCCTGTGTCCTTACCGGAGGACATGATAGAGGACGATGCCGTGGATGAGGAATATACAAATATGATCTTAGAAGGCCATGCTAAACCTTAAATTAAATGGGTTGTGTTTTCATAGAACGCAAAGGTACATTGTCTAAAATATTACTGCCTAAGTTTGTTAATTAACATATTTGGTTATAGAAATATATTTTACCCACACAAATAATGAAAGGCAAGATTTCTAATCTCTGTATGGTTCATCATGCACCGACCTCCCCCAGATTCCACGACAACTGGACTGGCCCGAAGAGGGTTGCTTCTGTTTTCCTGCTTCTAAATTTTCACTGGGGTGAAAGTTGAGTTTTATTCTTTCCTTTGTCGTGTCACTTCAGAGTGGTTCGTGATCATGACAAGTGTGTGTACTTGTGTTTGATTTTGAAGGCAGTGCCAGTGCTTTTTGTAAGACAATAGAAATTGACATTAGGAAATTTTTCAAATGTCCAAGAACAGAGACAACAAAAAACATTGTTGGTTTATTGAATTCTTCGTCATCTGTGCCAGACATGACCTACCACTGCGAGGAAATTCTTCTAACGCTGGTGCTTTACACGATTTGCTTGAATTTCGATTCGAATGTGGTAATGTCATACACTTCAGTTCGCACACAGAATAAAATAATACAGGTTGGTGGTCAAGTTTTGAGAGAGCAGTTACTTCGAGAAGTGAATACATCTTGTGCCTTTTCTGTGTTAGCCGACGAAACAGCAGACATTTCTGGCACAAAGCAGCTTTCCCTTGGACTTCGGTTTGTGGATGAGAATGAGCTAAAAGTGCGAGAAGAATTTATTGGATTTGTGCCGCTTGACGAACTACATGCTGAATCAGTAGCACGAACTATTCTGTCTTATCTATCCAACTGTGGTGTTGACATGTTCAAATGTGTGGGTTTAGGATTTTAAGGGTGTTCCGTTATGTCCAGGACGATAAATGGTGCGAGGAAAATTTTTCAGGACAAATATATTCATGCTTCATATTTCCACTGTGCTTCTCATAGACTTAATCTTGTAATTAATGACCTCAATGATGTCAGCGAAATACGGACATGGAATACAAAAGAAGTAATTAACTTTTTCCGTGAAAGCACTTGGAGACGGAAGCTGGTCCCCAACATTCCGATGCTATCGGATACTAGATGGTCGTCAAAATACAAAAACATTATCTCCTTGCAGAAAACTTCACTCTAATTATCGAGGCACTAGAGCAGCTTAGTAGCAATTGGAAATTCAAAAACAAAACACAGGGCTCACCATCTATTGTGTGCTGCAACAACCCCCATTTTCATTGTAACTTTGAAAATTGTAGCAATGTACAGTGGTGCTTTAGAACTCATCACAGATGTTATCCAGAGTGTGCCCATTGATATCAATGCAGTTTGGAATCATCTGAAGGAGATTTTGAAAGTTTTCGTTAAGCGCAGACGTGAGGCAGAACAGCAGTTTGAAAACATCCTGCAACAAGCACAGGAAATAGCAGCTAGTGTTAATCTTGAGATAACTGTTCCCCGACAAGCAGTTCGACAGTCACAGAGGAAACCATGTAGCCACATCGCAAGAAGTTAATTACTGGGTAGCAATTTATATTCCATATTTGGACTCATTCATTTCATCATTACGCACATGATTTTCAGGCAGAATTATGAAAGTTACAATCTCCGCAAATACATCCTCAAAATATGAAAACTTTATCCGCCAGTGAATTTAATAGAATTATTGCAGAAATTCATGAATTTTATCATTTGGAAAATTTTGTGAATGGAGCAAAATGCTGGTATTGGCAAAACAAGTATGAACAAGAGAATGCCAAAAACAAAATTGAATACATTGACATTTTGGAACAAACTAAGCTTTTTCACCCTGCAGTTTCAAAGACCGTAAATATTGCTATGTCACTGCCAGCCTCAACTTGTACAGTGGAAAGGTCATTAAGCACATTGAGGAAACCTTGGTTATGTGCAATGACAGACTCGACTGCCTGTGTATGATGAGTGTCCATCGTAGCAAGATACAAAAGGATAAGGAACCATTTGTTGCAAATGTAATAAGAATAACAGCATTTGCTAGGGAATCACCAAGGAGATTGCAGTTTCCTTTTCAAGACGAAGGTAAGAATATTGATTTTAATAACTTCATTAAAATAGGAAAAAAACTTCCACTTTCAATGTTATATAATAATTGCTATATTTGCACTGTCTGTGTGTAATCTTTTTTTTTAATTTGATTTTAAAATTGTGGGAGCGTCAGCACTTAGGCTATTTTGCTCCCGTCACATTATTCTGGATCCAGCCCCTTATCGTTACAAATAACAACTCTAACGTTGCATACCTAAAATAATGAAATATAAAAATATTAAAATCTTCTGACTTTCGTTAAAAGCTGAGGCTGTAAAGGAGCACTCAGCAAAAAGAAGGACAAAACACAGGACAACACAAACAAAATTATACTGGCCATGGGGCCAGTCACCAGAGCCTCGTTAGTCTGCAGTCCAGGGTGTACTATGTGGAAGTGAGGTTAACTATTAGGTACACTACGTGAAAGGAGCACCCCTTACACCCCTATAACGACAATGAATTGGATAAAGACAGCAGAGATAAAACATCGCAATACATATCATATATGGTCATGTAAGGAAGTAAGGAAGCCAAATAACGATTACGATTTTGCATTCTTACTCTTTAGCAGGAACGAGTTTTTCTGTTAGACCTTTGGTTGTTTGTCCCGTGGTGGCACCAAGTTCTTGGCAGCCCCCAAGCACTCTCGAGTTGCCCATACATTGCAGCACCAAATCAAGTTTGAACGCTGGATCGGCGGCGCCCCTTAATTATCCCTTTTGGTTTGTCCAGGCGGTGGCGTAGCGAATCAAGCAGTGACCCGAAGGGGGGACAATAGATATTTGGGAACAGATGCCTAAGAAAGGAGGCAAAAGAACCGGGAAAAAAACCCGTGAAGCCATACTGGAAAGAAGGAGACGAGAAGGTGGAGAAATAATCCAGCCACCTGTCTTGGTTAAAGACCCATTAGGTCTTTTTCACTATTAGAGAAAGAAGGTAACAAATTTAAGCATAAAAGAAAAGATTCGTTGGGTTCACCTAAAGGTTTGTATAAGAATGTCGGTGGATTTGGTTTTTTGATTTTTGATATTAAAATTTTGGGTGCGTCAGCACCAAGGCTATTTTGCACCCATCATATTATTCGGGGTCCAGCCCCTTATTGTTACAAATAACAACTCTAACGTTGTGTAACTAAAATCACAAAATATTAAAATCTTCTGACTTTCGTTAAAAGCTGAGGCTGTAAAGGGGCACTCTGCCCAAATAAGGACAAAACACAGGACAACACAAACAAAAATATACTGGCCATGGGACGTCGCCAGAGCCTCGTTAGTCTGCAGTTCAGGATGTACTATGTGGAAGTGAGGTTGACTGTTGGGTGCACTACGTAGAAGGAGCGCCCCGTATGAAGAAGAGATACAAGTAATGGACAAAATATTATGAACACCTTGGTTTGCAAAGGCCTATATACGCCGTCGTGAAAAAGGAACAACACTCAGGAGAGATTTCAACCATCTAGTGGCGATGAAAGCAAACATATCAGTCTATCAGGAGCTGGTGTGAGAGTTACATGCGAGCAGTCAGCTATCCGTCAAATGCAGGTATATGCGACCTTTCAGACTTCAAAAGAAGCATGATCATAGGAGCCCGCCTAGCTGGAGCATGTGTGCCAAAAACAGCTACACTTGTTGGTGTAGCACGGAGCACAGTGTCAACTATTCTGCCAGCCTACAGACAACATGGAAAGACAACGTCTGCAAAGGAGAATAGTGGGCGAAAAACAAAGTTATCCAACAGGGATCGACGTGTGTTGAAGCGAATAGGGACTCGAAAGCAAAAGACAACACTGTCCCAGATAACCGCAGAGATGAACAATCACCTCCAGGACCCTGTATCAACGAAAACCATTCAAAGGGAGCTGCATTATGTGAACATTCATGGCAGAGTTGCCATCCCCAAACCGTTGGTGACTACACGTAATGCAGTGACACGAAGAAGGTGGTGCCAAGAGCACAAAAATTGGACACAGCAGCAATGGGAACATGTGATATGGTCACACGAATCGTCTTTCACATTATTTCAGACCACAGGACGTGTTTATGTGTGGAGAACTCCTGCTGACATT
This sequence comes from Lepisma saccharinum, assembly GCF_977018435.1. Lineage (NCBI taxonomy): Eukaryota > Metazoa > Arthropoda > Insecta > Zygentoma > Lepismatidae > Lepisma > Lepisma saccharinum. The sequence continues at coordinate 7,716,908 of NC_139240.1, read as the reverse complement.
TGATATTGACTGCTTAGTGCCTACCGTGAAACATGGTGGGGGGTCTGTGATAGTTTGGGGGCTATATCTTGGAATGGTTTTGATTTTGATTTTGATTTTGAATTTAAAATTTTGGGAGCGTCAGCACTTAGGCTATTTTGCTCCCGTCACATTATACGGGGGCCAGCCCCTTATCATTACAAATAACAACTCTAGCGTTGCATAACTAAAAATGTTAAAATGTTCTGACTTCTGTTAAAAGCTGAGGCCGTAAACGGGCACTCAGCACACACAAGGACAACAAACAGGACAACACACACAAAATTATACTGGCCATAGTGCCAGTCGCCAGAGCCTCGTTAATCTTTAGTCCAGGGTGCACTATGTGGAAGTGAGGTTGACTCTTGGGCGCCTACGTGGAAGGTCACCCCTTACACCCCATCTTGGAATGGTGTTGGCCCACTTGTCCTGCGTGGGAGAATCAACGCAGAGAAGTACTGCACCATCCTGGGTGACCACCTCCATCCCATGGTTCAGACTTTGTTTGCCGATGCATGCCCCATCTTCCAAGATGATAACGCCCCTATTCACACTGCTAGGTGCGTTGATGCATGGTTTGATGAGCACAGTGATGAGGTAGAACATCTCATCTGGTGTCCACAGTCCCACGATCTTAACATCATTGAGCCTTTGTGGGGTATTTTGGAGGCCAAAGTGCGTAATCGGTTTCCACCTCCAATGACACTTTCAGAACTTGAGACTGTTTTGTGCGAGGAGTGGCTACGTATTCCAGTTCACAATGTACAGGACCTTTATTTGTCTATCCCACATAGGATACAAGTTGTCATTCAGGCAAGGGGGGGCCCAACCCCCTACTAATACAAGTTTTCTGCAATTGCATTGGTGTTCATATTATTTTGTCCATTACCTGTACATCTGTAGATATAAGAAGCTGCTGTAGAAGAAGAAGCCTATAGCTAGAAGAAAACTTCCATAGATGAAAGAAGAAGATTGTACGAAAGAGGAAGGATTCGGAAACCTGTAACTTTAGATTGAAATTGTAGAAAATTAATCAAGTGTATGGATTGTATTGATAACCTGTCTTTCAGAATATATGTCGGTTTATTTCCTTCCGTAGTGGGTAAACATTGTGTTTTTTTTATCAACCTCTAAAGTTTGTTGCTCAGATTTAATAGCCTGAGGTATCTCATGCATCTACCCCTGTCCTAAGCTGGGAAGTGCTAACGTCTCGAGTCTGAGGCGTACCAATGTCTGTTGCGTTACATGATGCAAGTACAAATAAAAAAACGGAGATATGGATTGACATTGTAATAATGTTGAACAAAACATTCAGACTGCCCACTTAACCGCCAGTACTGATGCGGGCTCGCTGCCACGGCAGTCCTGCTAACATACCACGTGGCAATTTCCGAAACAACCGTGGTCCGTGGTAGAGCAAACAAGTGAATTTGAATTTAAAATTTTGCGTGCGTCAACACTGAGGCTATTTTGCACCCGTCACATTATACGGGGTCCAGCCACTTATCGTTACACATAACAACTCGAACGTTGCAGAACTAAAATCATAAAATATTCTGACTTTTATTAAAAGCTGAGGCTGTAAAGAAGCACTCAGAACAAATAAGGACAAAACACAGGACAACACAAACAAAATTATACTGGCCAAGGGGACAGTCGAAAGAGCCTCGTTAGTCTGCAGTCCAGGGTGTACCATGTGGAAGTGAGATTGACTATTGGGTGCACTACGTGGAAGGAGCACCCCTTACACCCCAGCAAACAAGTGAGCCGTCATACATAGGTACACCGGAAAAAATGATGTTCACGATCGCAGAAAAGGCCAACATGATGCTAGTGTATAGAGAAGGCAGGAAAAATGCCTTGCTATCGTGTCGTGTGTATACAGATATATATGCAAACAAGACGTCAACCATCGCGAAGACTGTTTGACAAACTATTCACTCAACTGAGGGACACCGGCATTGTAACGCCTCGCAAACGTACTCGAAGCAAGACTGTGACTGGAGAAGTGGGTGCAACCAACGTGCTAGCCGCTGTTGCTGTGGATCCACACAATAGCTCCCATGCTATTGCTAGGGACAGTGAGATAAGTAAACGAAGTGTGCTAAGTATTCTTCATCGCCAAAAGTTCCAACCATACTATATTTCACCCCATCAAGAACTCCATGAGAATGATTTTCAGAACTGTGTGAATTTTTGTACATGGCATTAAGAAACGACACACTTGATTTGTCGTGTATCTTTTTTACAGAGGAGGCAATCTTTACAAATCAACCTTAGGTGCATGCACTATTGGTCCGTAACAAATACACATTGGCTTTCGACAGGTGGAACAGCAACCTCTGTGGAGTGTGAATGTGTGGTGTGGTATATTGGATGATGACCTCATAGAGCCGTTTTTCATAGACAGTACACTGATTCGATTTTGAATTTAAAATTTTGGGTGCATCAGCACTAGGGTCATTTGTTCAAAGATGGCCAGTTTGTAAAGACTGCCTACCTGAAATGTTTTGTTGTGCAGCGCCGCACAAGGCGAAATTTGGAGCTAACGGTGCCTGTTCCAACATGCAGTGAGGCTTTCTGAAGTTGGGTGACATAAGCTCCGTGTTGTTTAAATGAAGCATCCAGCTGCACACTCGTAAATACAAAGGTAAGTGATAAAAGTATAATGATCAAAATGGCTGATATAACTCTCTGCTTAATGAAAAACTTTAGATAAACAAGCGAATCTGTAGTTGTACAAAAGTCAGGTTTATAGGAGTGTTAGATGAGGTGTGGAGCATGATACGCTGTATGATACTCGTTGGGGTAAGGCGGCCCCTTCTGTGCATTAGCCATGTGGGGTAAGACGGTCACCACTAATATTGTTATGCTAGTGGAATATGTCGAATTTAAATTAATAAATATGTGTCTTGCAATGATATGTAGTACAAGAGTTACAAGGCTCGCCTCCTTCATGAATGAACATAACATAACCAGGTAATAAGCTGTCATTAGATTATCTAGGCGGGAGCATGCACTGTCTACCAGAAACAAAATTGTCCAAATTAGTGTAAGTCGTACTTTTGTATTGTGTGAACTTTATTTTTGCTGTAAGCATATTGTAGGCTATGTTGTACGTTGCTTTTATATGCTGTATTCTTGTATTGTGTATTATGTAGACCTTTCTGTGTGGAAGAAAATGTATTTTTTGCTTTAACTTTGGCATTGCACATAAAGTCGAAATAAAATAAATAATAAAATAAAATGAAACAAGGAAGCAATAAATGTAATTAAACTGAAACGTAGGTTGGGTTTTTAAAAAAAAAGTTTAAAAAAATCACCCTAGGCCTATTGTTGAAAGTTTAACTGTGCACTAATATGTTTTTCTCTGCAGCTATATTCTATTAGGAACGCCATATAAAGTTTAATTATCCGGAGACTCGCATTCAGTGGTTGTTTAGAAATATTAATCATTCATGATTTTCACATGCAGGGATGATAATGCATGTCTTCGGGGAGCTCTTCACTTAGGCTATAGACGTAGGCTAGTATACAACTATTTAGGCCTATTTCTCTTTTTGAAACTTTTCCAATTGTTTCAGATGCTACGAGACTACCAAAGAAAGACCACCAGAGGGTCGTGGGAGGAAGATGACATGAAGAGGGCATTGGATGCCATTGTAAGCAAAGAAATGGGGACCAAAACTGCTGCAGCCAAGTTCGGTGTACCTCACACTACTCTTCGTCGTAGGTTACACCGCATCATCAACTCCTGTGGTGAGGTGAATTTGAAAATGAAGATGGAACATGAAGAATATCTGGGACAACACGAGACAGAAGTTGTAGATCTAGTAACTAGAATGGAACGTTCTGGTTTTCCAATAACAACCTCGGATGTCAGGAAACTGGCATTCGAATTTGCCAGCAGAAGTAACTTGAATCACCCATTTAGTGTTGAGAAACGTTGTGCAAGCTACGAGTGCTTACGTTTGTTTCTGAAACGTCACCCCCAATTATCCATCCGAACCCCTGAAGCTCTGTCCAGAGCTCGTGCTACTTCTCTCACCAGGGAAAATGTGGACAATTTCTTCGATAAATACGAGGCACTGCTGGAAAGGGAAGGTTTCATCAATCAACCACACAAATTACATAACATGGACGAGTCTGGCTTTGCCATGAGCAATGCACCAATTAAAGTGTTGGCCACAAAGGGGAATCGTTCATTGAGTATTGTGACACAGTATGAAAGGGGTGAACATGTTTCTGTTGTGGCAGCATGTAACGCAGCCGGACAAGTCATCCCACCTGTTGTGATATTTAAGGGCAAGAGACGGAAAGAAGAATTCGGAGATTCACTTCTCCCAGGCTCAATATTTTTTTATGTCTGAATCGGGATACATAACTGGGGAATTGTTCCTAGAATATCTGCAATATTTTCGCAAATATTGTTCACCTGGACCTGTATTCCTCCTGCTGGATGAGCACAGCACTCACCACAAAATATCTTCCAGCGTTAGAGTTCGCTTTTCGTGAGAATATTCACCTCATGTCACTGCACCCACACACAACACATGTCATGCAGTCGCTTGACAAGACATTTTTCAAACCACTTAAGGGTCACTACAAGGTCTGTTGCAACAGCTGGATGAGGAACAATCCCAGTAAGCCTATAAGTAAGTTTCGATTTGGTGAAATCTTTACTCAGGCTTCGAACAAAAGTGCCAGTGTAGACGTGGCTGTTTCCGGGTTCTCGAGCACAGGTCTATACCCTGTGAACAGATACGCAATTCCACCACATTACTTCAACATTGCTGATTCTACTGACAGACTTAGGGCTACTGCAGACGATGTCACAACCTCCTCCACACGTGCAACCACTCCATCCAGTGGTCCCAACGCCGATGTTGGCCTTGTTCAATCTCCAGTCAGATCTAGGGCTAACTCACCTGTCTCAACCCCCACCTTCGAACCCATGCTTTCAACATCTCGTGAGACCATGAATGGAAATGCACACATGGTGCGGTTTGCAGATATAATAAAGGTACCACGTCTTGATACTGCTGGGCACAAGAAGAAACGCACATGTGCATCTTCTGAAGAGTTAACTTCCCTTGAATACATAGAGAAAGCAAAAGGGAGAAATGAACAGTCAAAAAAGGAAAGTACTCAGGTGCAAAAGAGTTGTGCACATCGAGGGAAAGGAATATCAATGAAACGTAGTAAAAACCATTGTTCTAAGTGTGGCGGTTATTATTACAATGCAAATGATGGGAAGGATTGGTTCAAGTGTAACGATTGCAAGGGTTGGTTCCATGAAGACTGTTTTGGGCGAGATAGAGTCCAGGTTGGAATATGTGCTGTTTGTGGTGATAGTGATGGTTTATAGTGACGATAGTGATGGTTTATAGTGGGGTACATGGAATATGGAATACTGACTTTTTTCCACTTGTTTATTACATTTAATGTACGTTTTCATATATCGGAGTACCATTTAAGGGGGTCCATCTTTGCACAACCAACTTTTTAAGGTTGGGCCGACTTTGATACGGCCTACTTTACACTACCTGCAATTTTGATTTATTGTGCAGACAGGATGTTTGGTTAGTGGATATTACCTGTATTTTCTGATAACCTAAATAACAATAGTGTTAATCAAAAAATTGCTTTTTCTTCAAAATTAATATTATCTTGTTATTAAGGGAAAAAGTTCTTAGGGGTGCCGTCTTTGAACAAATTACTCTAAGGCTATTTTGCACCCGTCACACTATACGGGGTCCAGCCCCTTACCATAACTAAAATAGCATAACTGTAATGCCATGACGTAACTAAAATCTTAAAATTTTCTGACTGGTTAAAAGCTGAGGCTGCAAAGAGACACTAAGCACAAATAGTGACAAAACAGGAAAAAACACAAAATTATACTGACCATAGGGCCGCCAGAGCCTTGTTTGTCTGCAAAAGCAGTCCAGGGTGTGCTATGTGGAAGTGAGGTTGACCTTTGGGCACCTTAACAGAAGGTCACCCCTTAAACCTCTCGGTAGACTGAATGCCGACAAGTATGTCAAATTCCTATCAAATGAACTTCCACCAATGTTTGAATTGAATTTGAATTTGAATTTAAAATTTTGGGTGCGTCAGCACTTAAGGCTATTTTGCACCCGTCACATTATATGGGGGCCAGCCCCATATCATTACAATTAACAACTCTAGCGTTGCATAACTAAAATCATAAAATCTTAAAATGTTCTGACTTCTGTTAAAAGCTGAGGTTGGAAATGGGCACTCAGCACACACAAGGACAAGAAACAGGACAACACACACAAAATTATACTGGCCATAGTGCCAGTCGCCAGAGCCTCGTTAGCCTTCAGTCCAGGGTGTACTAACGTGGAAGTGAGGTTGACATTTGGGTGTACTACGTGGAAGGTCACCCCTTACACCCCTTCCACCAATGTTAGAGGACATTCTGTTGCTGACTAGGAGAATCATGTGGTATCAACATGATTGGTGCAGATCATAGTGCAAATCGCAGTAAGTATTGTGTGCAGAATATGTTTCCACATCGTTGGTTTGAACGAGGAGGATGTGGCCGGTTCACTCCCCTGACTCGACACCTTTGGATTTTTTCCTCTGGGAACACTGAAAGAGGTTGTCTACAGGGACATACCGCCAACACCGGCAGACATGAAACACTGCATTAGCGCAGCGTATGCAAGAATTACACGAGACATGATACAGCATGTGCAACGATCTCTGCGTGTTAGACTGCAAGCCGGTATTGCAGCTAATGGCCACCATTTTGAACCTATCCTTTGAAAGAAGCAACTTGTCGTTCCTAGCACAAGCATGCTTGTCGTGTAGAGTACCCGTATCTGGTGTCATGATTATTTGCACGCTTCACATCTTATTTGACCGCCCTGAAAATTTTCAAAGTCAGGACTTCGTAAATTTGGCAGCATAGCGCTTCAGAGCCAACTAAGAGTAGCCAACTTTGCAACATTTTTTCTTCCTGAATGAAAACACTCGTGATTTTTTTTTTCATTCTTTCACATTCCATAAAGTAAAGATATCCAAAAGCAGTAATAAAATATATGAGTAGACAAAAAAAGGTTAAGTAGAAATACGAATGTTGAAAATATTTCAAGATTCTTAACTCTGAATTTGAAAATAGGAAAATGTATGTGCATTGTGAAACACTGAACAGGTTCTCATCCACCTGGAAAGAATTGCGGTCATATTTGAATGCAAGAAGGCAAATTTATGATCATTTTATGCGAAATGTTTAGTAAAGATACCTTGCACAACACCAAACGATTCTGCAAAGTGTCTCTTTTCCTTGGTTCTTGGCGAAAAATGGTTCGAAACTCGGGCACAATGTTGCTTCAACTGATATTAATGTGTTTTACTGATATTTCTATTAGCAATCTCCTGGAGTAGTTGATTAGATGACAGCACTTTTGTTTTTTTACTGTTTTTGTCACGATCGAAACATCATACATTCAAATCACACCCTTTCCTTATTATTTTTCCATTTTATTTACCGAGTACGAAGTGTTCTATTTGATTTGAATTTAAAATTTTGGGTGTATAGCACTAAGGCTATTTTGCACCCGTCATATTATACGGAGTCCAGCCCCTTATCGTTAAACACAACAACTCTAACGGTGTATAACTAAAATCATAAAATATTAAAATGTTCTGACTTTCGTTAAAAGCTGAGGCTGTAAAGGAGCACTCAGCACAAATAAGGACAAAACACAGGACAACACGAACAAAATTATACTGGCCGTGGGGCCAGTCGCCAGAGCCTCGTTAGTCTGCAGTCCATGATGTACTACGTGGAAGTGAGGTTGACTATTGGGTGCACTATGTGGAAGGAGCACCCCACGAAGTGTTCTAATAACGTAATATAATATTATATGTTATTACTGCAAATATTTATGCAATGCATGCTCAGTGGCGGTGATTGGGTTTCAAAACTGATGGGGCAAGGTGGGGGGAGGGGGGAGGGCAAGGACAGTTTCTTTCCCTTGGTAGATAATGTCTAGCATAGTGCTGGGTCATCTGCCCCTCCACACTCCATAATCGTCGCCACTGTGCATGCCTCAAGCAATGCTTCTACTAATGTCTTTAATCTTTCAGTGATTGGCAGGATTTTAGAAAATACTTTTCCTTTCATTCAGCTGTTATAAGTTAACACATATTAAGAACTTACATGTCAACTTTCTGCATCCGGAAATGCACATAAATATCAACGGAAATATCCAACAAACGTAGATAAGCATTCTCGTCCAAAGTAATTTACTTCCCGAAAAAGATTTTTCGCAAAGAAGTAGGTTTGAACCCATGACCTTCCATTCCATAAGCAAACGATCCCCCTACACCACACGGTTCACGTTATTTTATGCACTCGGTTCGGATTCCACTTTTAACTGTAGGTCCATTCCCGATTAGCCTTACTATGCATAAAGTTGACTTAAAACTCCAAATCAACCAATTCATCTCCTTTCAGAGTGGGCCTTCTATGTACTGTAGTCGGCCAGCATCCGAAAATACAGTTCTGCTTCGCGTATACCAGAGTGTAATTGCATTTAATATTGTGACTAATTTTACTTTAAAACTACAGATTAAAGCGATAATAGTGACCAGGAAAAGAACCTCAAAGTAGATCTTCACACAAAGTATTTTAATCCATTGCCAATGAATAATATTATGCTTTTCCATTGACCGTATTTTCGATTCATGGTTAATTTGCTAAAAGGACCATGTCAAGAAAGCTAAATATGTAAGTCTTACTAGTAAATGCATTTAAAATGCACGAAACAACAGGGGAGGAGAAAAATAAACCTCAAAAATAAGTAAAAATGCAACAAAAACTGTTAAAAATACTGACAAATAAACTAAAAGCCAAAAAAGGCCAAAAAATGCAAAAAAAAAATGTAAAATAGAAAGTGTTTTCAACTCTAACTGAAGGGAAACGGACATGATATGAGGTTTAGCATTGTTTTTTAGCGTCAGAAAAAAAGTTGATTTTTCATCAACTTCCAGACCCTAATTAGTAATTATGACCATTGAAAAAGTTGGAGGTAGCTTACTTAAAATTTTCTTGCTGGGGGATCGTATCGTCCCATATCTCCACTTCATAATAAAGAAAAACATCAAGTTCATATTTCGAAAATGACTTGGAGTTTTCCACCACGAAAATATGTTTTTCATAGTTTGAAGTTCGTTAGTATTATCTTTCAATGTTTCCATTGTTTTAATTTCACACATATTTTATATTTCATACGTTCCTCTCTCTTTTCATACAGTCTTTGGGAAAAGCTGAAGTTTCTTGTCAAACGGGGTCTGGTTCAAATGACTCCTTTTCGCTCTCCTATTCCTACTTTAAACAAACAACAAAATACTTCGTAACTAAACGATTGCTTGTTCAAAACACGAAATTTTTACACAATTTACAAAATATGACAAAACGCCAATAGACATGTTCATCATTTTGTATGTGTGAATTGGTTTCTTCAAACTGGTAGCAAATTTTAACATGATCTACCTGGATAAGAGGTAGCGTGCTAGATTCTTAGGAAGGAGGTCGTAGGTTCGAGTCTCCACCAAGGCAGGATTTTTTTCAGGAGTGTATCGTTGGGTGTAAATTTTATCCACCGTGCTAAGAAGTTAACATTGGTCTCTGTATTTCACGAGAGGAAAGGAAATAGTAAGAGAAAGTTATTTCGATGATAGGAGGAAGTCACATGCCACGTGGAATACGCATAATCAAGTTACATAGAGCTAAGTCTGTAATGGTGGTTTCGAATATTGCAAAGTTAGTGCGGAAAGTATGTTATATCTGATACTCGTACTTTCTGTTCAAAGACGACAGACATTTTAGATACAACGCAGTGAGGAATTAACGATCATTACGAGGTTTTGAATTTTTTGTTTGTCACTATATAAATACTTATTAGTAGTTTCTTATCGAATCGGCCTTCGTCACAATAACAATTTATTTATGTTACTATTAGTTTTAGATGCTTGGTAAGATTCTGGTGAGGGGATTGACAACAGTCATTAGGAAGGGACGGACATACAATTAACAATCTTAGCAATTTGAACTCATTAAACGCTCTCCTTTGTTACAGTACTGCACTATATCACTACTTAACATAACTGTATATCCTTTTTTAGTATATCGAAATCAAATAATCAATATTTTAGGTGTCAGTGAAGAACAAAGAATACATAATTTAAAAAACATTACATTTTGCATCCTGAATACATATATGTGATTTGTGAATTAATCATGATGTGTGTGTTAACACAACATATGAACAATAACTAAAAAGAAAAGTTTTAACTTTAAATCCTGGAAATCTCCTACTTCTAAGGGGAAATATGCGCAGAAGGGACGTCCCTCAAGTGTGCATCGGATGCATTTATTAAATATTCTAATATCAACGGTATCTGTTCAGCAAACAAAAAAAGGAAAAGAAAAAATAAAGAGGAGAGGGTGAGATTTGAACCCGCGACCTTTCACGCTTGATGAAAAATAAGAATAGCAGGGCCTAACCAACTGCTCTACGTTAACTTAATGACGTTATACCTTTAAAACCATGTTGAAGTTTATGAAGACTCCCACCTTCCTGTGTTTCAAGCACATTTTCTCGACAAGTCATGTACAATATATGTTTTTGAGAACTGTTCGATATTATGCAAGGTATTGTAAATAAAATGTCGCATAAACTACTCACAAATTTGCTTCTTTCTGCACAAACTTGATGGCAATTTCCTCCAGGTGGAGAAAAACTCTATTCAGTGTTTCAAACCCTCCAAATTTTAAGTCGAGCAAGCAGAATCGTAAATATCCTTCAAGGTTCTTTTTTAAATTTATTATATCTGTTTGTTTGTGTATTATAATAGCAGTTTATAGTTTCTAAGTTCATGGAAAGTGTTAAATTGACCGCAGCGTTTATCGTCTAGTGGAAGGACCTACTCAAAGTTGGCTACTCTCACCTGGAGCTGAAGTGCAATGTTGCTAAGTTTACGATTTTGGGACTTAGAATTCTTTCGGGGTGGTCAAATAAGATGTTCCGAAGTGTACATTGCACATTACCATTTATATAAAGGGCGTATCATAAGTGATCATCATAAATGAAGCCAGAGACACATCGTGTCAAACTTAGACGAAAGTTCCTCTTCCAGTTTTCTGAGAGATGCTCAGTGTCGAAGCTAGACAGCACCGAAAGTATGGGAAAGTACAGTTCACATTTCTGAAGGACGAGTACTATGGCAGTTAGAAAGATGGTTCCAAAAAATCATAAAGGAATCTTATGCACTCTACCAGAAACGCACCATGTGAGATATGTGGGACCTATGCTGAAGGGACTCCCCATAGGAAATGGGTTCCCGTAGAGTTTTGAATTTGAATTTAAAAAAATTTGGGTGCATCTGCACTGAGGCTATTTTGCACCCGTCACACTATACGGGGTCCAGCCCCTTATCATAATAAAAATAAAAGCGTGTCTGAAAACTATAATTTCCTTATCTTGATTAAAAGCTGAGGCTAAAAAGGGCGCTGAGCACAAATAAGGACAAAATACAGGACGACACAGAATTAAACTGGCAATGGGTCCAGTCGCCAGAGCCTCGTTAGTCTGCAGTCCAGGGTGTACTACGTGGAAGTGAGGTTGATAATTGGGTGCACTACGTGGAAGGAGCACCCCTTACACCCTGGGTTCCTGTAGAAACAATACGTGAAAGGGGTATCTGAGGAAGCAGGTTGACATTAATTACATGATATCCAGATACCATTCACAATTACGGAAACACGGTAGACGAAACCGGGATAATTTTAGCATGGTTGCATTGCCGGAGGGGCGATGGGCATAGCAAGGCTGACAGACAGTAAATGCAAGCAAAATGCTTGTTGGCTGACGAATGTCATGGGAAAAAAGTGTTTAGCTGTGGTTGGTAGTTTGTAAAAGATGGAAAGAGTATGATGTGTGAAGGGAGTCAACGAGGACCTATGGAAAAACCTCCATCCCACCTTTGTGACGGAAGAAACACCCGTACAAAAAAGAGAATACAAAACCAATACCAACAGTGTTAAAATGAATTTTGTTTTCCGATGGTCACGGGAGTTGAACCCTCAACCTAATGAATGCAAGCCAAACACTTTACCACTTGGGAACTATGACACAGTAGTGTTGTGGTTGTGAATGCAGGATGTAGGCATGATACCTACGTACATACTACGTACGTATTGTTAATCAAAACTAGGGATGGTACCAAGCCTGAGACAAGAACGAGACTGCCTCTCTGCAGACGAGAGCACCACCCTCGAGACGAGACAGTCACTTAGTACACGAGACCGAGATCACCCTCTTGAACTTGAGAAAAGACCGTCACCAAGGAAAGTCTCGTCTCTATACCATCCCTAATCGAAACGTGTACTTGATGTTATTTAAAATCATTGTCCTTCATACTGTAGGTGCCTTTGAATCACATAAAAGGTACGACGTGTTCTACTAGCATTACGTAATACGTTCCTATCTTTACCATCAGGGTCAGCGTGACGTGACTTGCATCAAGGCTGGAAGGCACACTGAGACGTAGTTCAGTAAGTGTGTCTGTTCGAGACGGAATACGTACAACAGTGTCTGTCAGTGAAGTGTATGCACTTCGCGGTTCAAATGGAACGTGTGTGCACTAACGAGGAGTATCCAGACATGCATTTCTTGTAAGGGAAAGCAGACGGCAATGCAGTGGAGGCTGCACGCCTGTACCACGAAGCTTCTCCTCGCCGATGGAACCTGATCTTCGTGTGTTCATAAGATTACATTAACGCCTCCGAGAACATGGGAGTTTTGAATATGGAGAAAGAAGCGGGAAGCCAACACGTATCACAGTGGAAGAAGAATGCAAATTACAACACGTGGAAGAAGCACCAGGGACGTCAACTAGGAGGATCGCGGCACAGGAGCGAGGTGTTTCTCACAGCAGTGTGTGGCGCATTGTGCATTACCAGTTGTTCTACGCGTACAAGGTCTCCAAACAATGGATTGCGAGGCCAGGGCTAGGTTTTGTGAGTGAATGCTGCAAAAGCTTGCATTACACCCACACTTTTTAGGTTACATTTTGTTCACAGACGAAGCTGGATTCACTCGTGACGGAATTGTGAACTTTCATAATAGGGCAAAGTGGGGGGAATTATGCGCACCACGTTTCTGAAGGTACGAGCCAGAGAATAAGCTTTTGATTCGTGCTACAACCTAGCGGTTGTCTCAGGAACTGCTACCACAGTGGGCTTTTCTCGCCAGTTGCATTATGTTGTGTGTAGCGAGTGGGTGTTTGTTTTTGTGTCCTTTTTTTGTTATTTTGCTGTTGACGAAAATAAGGAGGTATGTCTTAAATTTTTACTCTACTGTTTTGAACTATGCTTGTTTCGATAGTGCATAATCCTGTCTATACACGTGTCTACTTGTTACGAGTTTCACTTTTTATATTATTTTCTAGAAAGAAAGTTTTTTTGGTAAGGTTGGTGTGGGGCAATGGTGCACTTCGGAGGAAGGTTGCACACAATTCCCCCGTATATTGTACTGAATGCGCACAATTCCCCCAAACGACATTAAAGGTGAAACAAGTAGTAATACCCAGGTTTTAATTTTGTTCACAGATGTCAAGAAATTACAACAGAAAAACTGAGAAGAACTCCTACTCTCAGGATAGTCTGAAAAACGCTCTGGACGCTATCAAAAATTAAGGAAAACAAATAAGGGAAGTTGGCAGATGCTTCAACATACCTGAGTCTACTTTACGGGAAAAGCTTTTAGAAAATCGTTATCTGCCTACTCCAACCCGGGTTGGAAGAAAATCAACGTTTTCTGTTGAAGTGGAAAGTGAATTGAAGGGCTATGTTCTGACACTGGCAAAGTTATTCTACGAGATAACTCTGAAATAACTGGAACGCATAGCATTTAGATATGCAGACGATCACGAAATTCCGATGTAACTCTACGACAACCCAAACGAACAAGCTTCTTGAACCTCTCCAAACATAACCTCACAACCACCGAAATTAACGTTATTTCCAAAGGTCTCAGCCTCCACCCTCCGCAACAACCCGGACCGATAAAGGGTCCACCACAGTAGTCATGAACTCCTCTGACTACGTGGTGGAAGCCTCCCGCCAACTCTGCTTCATCGACCTACAAGCCCACCACAGTTGATTCACCTACTACACACCTAGATAAAATTCGGGATTTTGTCCTCTCCCGGTGACCCCCTGAAGGCCTGGAACTGCAACTAAATGTTCCTTGTTGAGGAATGCATCCTGAATGTGTGTTTCCAGCTGAACCAGATGGTCCAGTGTGGAACGGTTGGAGCGAAAACCACATTGAAAATTACTTATCAAGCAGTTTTCCTCCAAAAACCAGGTGAGACGCTTGTTGATCATGCGTTCCATCAACTTGCACACACAGCTAGTTAAGGCAATAGGCCTGTAACTCGAGGCTGCGGTGCGTTGTTTACCTGGTTTCAGGATGGGAACAATAATAGCTTCTTTCCAGGAAGTGGGGAAAGAGTCCTCCAACCAAAGCCTGTTGAATACCGCCAAAAGGAAATTTCTTGCTCCAATGGACAGGTGACGAAGCATCTCATAGTGGATCTTATCCACTCCATGAGCTGTATTCTTTGAATCTCGAAGCGCCTGATAGAACTCCAGTTCAGTGAATGGAGAGTTGTATGGCTCGCTGTTATGACTTCGAAAAACTAGAGGGCGTCGTTCTTGACGGTCCTTCCAACGGCGGAAACGTGGTTCATAATTTTCAGAGCTAGAGGCATCAGAAAACTGCGTGGCCAAGATATTAGCTATGTCTCCGGAATCTGTGTACAACGTCCCATCGTGCTCCAGAGCGCTCAGAGGAGTAGATGCACCCCCCCTGGATGCGACGTACTTTGGTCCAAACGGCTTTCGACGAAGCCTGCTTCGTCAGAGAAGACACGTATTGGACCCAGCACGCCTTCTTACTGGCTCGAATAAGCCGACGGGCACGGGCACGCTTAATGCGGAACTGCTCAAGGTTTGCGGCAGTGTGGTTCCTATTAAATCGATCTAGGGTATGATTGCGGTTCTTGATGGCTGCACTGATCTCCGCAGTCCACCAGGGGACTGGGCATCGCCTCGCAGGTCCACTGGGATGTGGAATGGAGGTGCGTGCAGCATCATGCACTCGTGATATAAAAATATTGAATTGAATTGAATTGAAGTTAAAAATCTGGGAGCGTCAGCACTTAGGCTATTTTGCTCCCGTCACATTATACGGGGGCCAGCCCCTTATCATTACAAATAACAACTCGAACGTTGCATAACTAAAAATCTTAAAATGTTCTGACTTCTGTTAAAAGCTGAGGCTGTAAATGGGTTTGATTTGATTTGATTTGAATTTAAAATTTTGGGAGCGTCAGCACTTAGGCCATTTTGCTCCCGTCACATTATACGGGGGCCAGCCCCTTACCATTACAAATAACAACTCTAACGTTGCATAACTAAAAAATTTAAAATGTACTGACTGCTGTTAAAAGCTGAGGCTGTAAAGGGGCACTCAGCACACATAAGGACAAAAGAACAGAACAATACAAACAAAATTATACTGGCCATGGGGCCAGTCGCCAGAGCCTCGTTAGTCTTCAGTCCAGGGTGCACTAACGTGGAAGTGAGGTTGACATTTGGGTGTACTACGTGGAAGGTCACCCCTTACACCCCAGGTCGAGTTGATTGTAAGAGAAATTCGTGTCATGGTATGCATGATGCAAGACATATAAAAAGGGAACAAATTTGAGATTAATGCAATGTTTGCAGTTTATCCCTTGGGTTATTATGTTATGCAATACGTTGAATATACGAGTATTTATATAATTGTAGAGTGACGAAGTTATTAGTAATAAAGGTCACATTTGTTAATATTTTCTTGTTCTTTTCTTGGTATATGCTAACACAAGTGAATAAGATAAAGATTGGCAATCTTCCTACGTTACGTCATCGTATGCTGATAGTGTGTAACCAACCGCATAAATCCGAAGGGCACTATTTTTGGTAAAAACGGATATGCTTCATGTTTAATTAAAATTGTTAGTTTTCCAGGTTCCAATTTATTTATTCCTCCCTGGTGTCAATAAACCAAAAACAAAAAAAAGACTAACGTCACAACACACATGTGGCAACTTCCCGCACATTCATTCGAAATTTCTCTTATGACATGCAGCAAATTATGGTTATGATTCCTCGAATGGGATATTTTGTATTTTAAATAAAAACATTTGTGGACTGTAAACTGTAACGGAATGGAATAGGCATTCGTATGTTTGGAAAATAAACCATCTTCTGGATAAAAAGGAAGTAAAAGAAAGGTTGAAGCAACCTCCCAGAGGATGCAGTTATTTATTGTTTAATTTAAAATGCTGTTAATTTATTTTTTTGAATTTGAACTTAAAATTTTGGGTGCATCAGTACTTAAGCTATTGTGCACCTGTCACAATATACGGGGCCAAGCCCCTTACCATAACCAAAAACAAAAACAATTGTTACGTCATGTCACTAAAATATCAAATTGAAAAACAATTTTAAATTATGGGTGCGCCAGCACTAAGGCTATTTTGCATCCGTATCACGTTATATCGTGTCCAGCACCTTAAAGTAATACATTTGATTTTGAATTTAAAATTTTGGGAGCGTCAGCACTTAGGCTATTTTGCTCCCGTCATATTATATGGGGACCAGCCCCTTACCAATACAAATAACAACTCGAATGTTGTATAACTAAAAATCTTAAATTCTTCCGACTTCTGTTAAAAGCTGAGGCTGTAAACGGGCACTTAGCACACACAAAGACAAAAACAGGACACAACACACAAAATTATACTGGCCATAGTGCCAGTCGCCAGAGCCTCGTTAGTCTTTAGTCCAGGGAGCACTACGTGGAAGTGAGGTTGACTTTTGGGCGCCTACGTGGAAGATACCCCTTACACCCCTCTAACGTAATAAATCACATAGTTGTAAAGTTGCATAACTAATATCTTAAAACATTCTGACTTAGGTTAAAAGCTGAGGCTGTAAAGGGGCATTCAGCACACACCAGGACAAAAGACAGGACAACACACAAAATTATACTGGCCATAGGGCACGTCGCCAGAGACTCGTTAGTCTGCACGAAGCAGTCCAGGGTGTACTATGTGGAAGTGAGGTTGACAATTGGGGGTGTAAGGGGTACGTTCCACGTAGGCGCCCAAAAGTCAACCTCTTTTCCATGTAGTGCACCTGGACTAAAGACTAACGAGGCTCTGGCGACTGGCACTATGACCAGTATAATTTTGTGTGTGTTGTCTTGTTTTTTTGTCCTTGTGTGTGCTGATTGCCTATTTACAGCCTCAGCTTTTAACAGAAGTCAGAAGATTTTAAGATTTTTATTTATGCAACGTTAGAGTTGTTATTTGTAATGATAAGGGGCTGGCCCCCGTATAATGTGATGGGATCAAAATAGCCAAAGTGCTGACGCTCCCAAAATTTTAAATTCAAATTCAAGGTTGACAATTGGGTGTACTATGTGGAAAGTCATCCTTACACCCCTGATTTATTTCATGCATCGACAACACTTTCCTGAAAGTATCAGTAGCTTAGTCACCACCCGTATCTAAGAGGAGTCAGAGTATCCCAATTAGCCGTCTGTGTTTTAGCCGAGGCAGAATAAAACATTAATTTATTGGAAGTCAAAGCTAGTCTGGGATTATTATATTTGACAGCTGAGTGTGTTACAGAAAGAAATGTAGTCACTGCCTTCCAAAATTTAAGCACGCAATGCAAATTATCGAAAGCGTGTTTGAATTTTTGAGTGGCTGAAAATCACTGCGGATGTAGATGTCAGTCTTTATGTGTAGCTTCCATTTTGCAAGTAGAGAGTGAATCATGTGTACGTAGGTGCTAAATCTGTGCTCTTGAAATAGCACAAAAGCGAAGATTTCGTGCAAGAATCATCACACTTTCGTTGAATTCTGAAGGGTTTGAGGTGCATTTAAAAGCTGATACGAAGTGTTTAACTTTTGTATTTGAATTTTTTTTTTTTTAATTTTAATTAAAAATTTTGGGTGCGTCAGCACTAAGGCTATTCTGCACCGGTCACATTATACGGGGTCGAGCCCCTTATCATTACACAGAACAAGTTGAAACAAAAAAATACAACACTAATTTGAATTTGAATTTAAAATTGTGGGAGCGTCAGCACTTCGGCTATTTTGCTCCCGTCACATTATACGGGGGCCAGCCGCTTATCATTACAAAGAACAACTCTAACGTTGCATAATTAAAAATCTTAAAATGTTCTGACTTCTGTTAAAAGCTGAGGCTGTAAACGGCCACTCAGCACACATAAGGACAACAGGACAATACAAACAAAATTATACTGGCCATGGGGCCAGTCGCCAGAGCCTCGTTAGTCTTTAGTCCAGGGTGTAAAATGCACCACTAAGTTGGGCCCAAAGAATCCGTAGAAAGTATTTGCAACAGCCCGAAAGCAATCCTTTGTGGTTTTAGTAGGGGGCACATGCCCCGTTCGTGCGATTTTCAAATGGGAAGGGTATGTTTGGAATGAAGATTCGGAAAGGCGGGGAAAAAATAAGATTGTCATATGAAACATTTGTCTGTACCACCTACCGTTTTCCGTGTAGAAAATGGTTTTGCAAAAAAAAGGAAGGTGAGCCAAATCGAGTATACCGAGCTTAACAATTAAGATAAGTGCAGCACCATAACAGTTTCGGAAATGCAGGACACAAGCTTTCCAACGATATGCCACATGATGACTGCAGGACTAAAAAAGGATGAAATTGCGTGACCCACAAAAGGGGGTCTAAAGTTAGGGAAGATCGCGAAAATTTCAAATGGCAAGGGGGGTCGAGTAATACCTCATTTTAAAGGTCACAGAAAACGTAAAATGGATGCGAACATGATTTTGTAATCCACTGACCGGTTTCAAAATGGCGACCAAAACAATTCCGACCCCTGAAGTTGGTGTTTCAAAATGAGGAATTACATACGTAAATAGCAAAACACAAACACTGGACAGAGTACATGAGATCCTGTACAAACAATGCCAGTGGAACAACTGTTTATTCGTGACAAGGTTTCTAAATGGTTACCGGTTCCCTACCACTGTGAGACCATGCCAACCGTCACATGTAACATCAGTGTACTGAACGTCCGGGTGAGAAGTTTGCGGTTTCGTATTAGTAGATGCCTCTATGAGTGTACAACATGCAGTAAGTTGAACTTCAGGTCCATTGTGTACGAGTAGGAATAAACATAAACCCACGTATTGGGTAGGCTGCAGTACACAACACAGCATGCTGGCCAGTCGACAAATTACGCCAATTGCGTGTGCGTCCAGTTCGATTTGATTTGAATTTTAAATTTTGGGAGCGTCAGCACTTAGGCTATTTTGCTCCCGTCACATTATACGGGGGCCAGCCCCTTACCATTACAAATGACAACTCTAACGTTGCATAACTAAAAAAATTAAAATGTTCTGACTTCTGTTAAAAGCTGAGGCTGTAAAGGGGCACTCAGCACACATAAGGACAACAGGACAATACAAACAAAATTAAACTGGCCATGGGGCCAGTCGCCAGAGCCTCGTTAGTCTTCAGTCCAGGGTGTACTAATGTGGAAGTGAGGTTGACATTTGGGTGTACTACGTGGAAGGTCACCCCTTACATCCCGTCCATTTCGATTTGACTGCATGTACGCTGTTCCCACTGCCCGGTTCAACAAAGGCAATCGGAAAGTACCACGGGTCGATGTGTGACGAGCTCTCCATAGCAGTCGGTTCTAGTGTGTTTCCACTGATAACGTGAATACGCCCTCCAATCTTGGTCTCATTCACTGTATTCTGTTACAAGTGGTTGCATCGTCGAAGGCATTGTGTGGTACCTCAGGACGTTCTACAGGGCATTCCTTGCGGGTAGTGTGCATTCCTGTACTTAATTCGCAGTGGCAAATTGTTGAATGTGAACTACAATGCCTTCCACGAACGAAGAAGCATTTGATATGCTCATGGTGTTGGGTGAGTGCCAACGAAATAGTTCTGCTGCTGCTCGTGTGTATGCTGCAAGGTATCCTGATTTGGAACATCGTTCAGGACATGTTTTTCGCACCCTTGCCGATCGTGTATGCAGAAGGGGCAATGTTCAGCCTTCTAGCAGTCACAAACCTGAACGCATTGCTCGGCCTGTTCGAGATGAGACGTCTGCTGGTGTACTTGCAGCCTTCCATCTCAATCCTCACGTGAGTATGAGGCAAGTTGCTCATGATTCTGGTGTCAGCACAAGTACAGTGAGAAGGATTTTAAAGGATCACAGATTTCATCTGTTACACATGTCCTTGCATCAAGAGCTACACGGAACTGATTTTCAAAGCAGGCTATACTTTTGCATGTGGTCTCAAGCTCAAGTGAATGCAAATGTTCGATTCTTTGACTAAATGTTGTGGTCCGACGAGGCTACATTTAAAAGTGATGGTCACGTAAATCGGCACGACATGCATTACTGGGCCGCCGAAAACCTACGGTGGATGCAAAAGGTTTATCATGAACGTAGATGGTCTGTGAATGTGTGGTGTGGAATGATCGGCGGACGAATAATTCGACCTCATTTTTTTCAAGCGAGGCTTACGGGTTTTGTGTACCGCACATTTATTCAAGAACAAATTGCCCAGTCTTCTCGAAGACATCATCTTACACATCAGAACACACATGTGGCTACAAGAAGATGGCTGACCAGCACATTTTGAGCTGACAGCGAGGAATCAGGTGTATGCAATGTTTCGTGATCGCTGGGTAGGTAAAGCTGGGCCTGTGCCTTGGCCTCCTAGGTCACCAGACTTAACATATTTAGATTATTACCTCTGGAGACGACTGAAAGAAATCGTTTACCAAAATCGCCCTACAACAAGGGATGACATGATCGAGCACATAGTTGCTCCATGCAGGCAGATTAGTGAGGCAGAAGTTATTGCAGCACAGAATAATTTCAGTGTCTGTGTGCAGAAATGCATTGAGACCGAGGGAAGACATTTCGAACATCTACTGTAAGTTGGTAAATGTGCATTGCACTGGGTGCTTTACCTATTCTTCTCGTTTTTGTTGTTCATTGGTTTCCGATTACTCTTTCGTTTTTATGACCATCATTTCAGTTAGGCCTATTTCTCTTGTCAAACAATGGTTTGGCAATCAATTGTAAGAAAAGGACCTTTTTCGTTGGCCAAGCAGCCGTTAAACACGCCAACGAATTCCTTATTGTGCGTGACAGTAAACCATTCATTGCCAGTCCTAAGCCTGGAGAAAGTGTGAAGGGTGGTCAAAGTTGCAGCTCAAACAAAGCTTACAGTAGTACGTTTCAATAGCGGACCCCTTACCATAATTGTTTGTACAGGATCTTATGTACTCTGTCCAGTGTGTGTGTTTTGCTATTTACGTACGTAATTCCTTACTTTGGAACACCAACTTCAGGGGGTCAGAATTGTTTTGGTCGCCATTTTGAAACCGGTCAGTGGATTACAAAATCATGTTCGCATCCTTTTTACGTTTTCTGTGACCTTTAAAATGAGGTATTACTCGACCCCCCTTGCCATTTGAAATTTTCGCGATCTTCCCTAACTTTAGACCCCCTTTTGTGGGTCACGCAATTTCATCCTTTTTTAGTCCCGCAGTCATCATGTGGCATATCGTTGGAAAGCTTGTGTCCTGCACTTTTCGAAACTGTTATGGTGCTGCACTTATCTTTATTGTTAAGCTCGGTATACTCGATTTGGCTCACCTTCCTTCTTTTGCAAAACCATTTTCTACACGGAAAACGGTAGGTGGTACAGACAAATGTTTCATATGACAATCTTATTTTTTCCCAGCCTTTCCAAATCTACAATCCAAACATACCCTTCCCATTTGAAAACTGCACGAACGGGGCATGTGCTCCCCCACTAAAACCACAAAGGATCGCTTTCGGGCTGTTGCAAATACTTTCTACGGATTCTTTGGGCCCAACTTAGTGGTGCATTTTTTGTTTCAACTTGATACGATCTCCCGTTCTAGAGATTAAGGTAGTGTCTGGGTCGCTCTGAACCACCCTGTACATCTGCCCCAATGTGCCATTGGTCCTTCACCATACAATTTCCTGCGTCTAAAGTCAGCGATAGCAAAGCTTAATAAAACTTTTCCCTCATATTTGCCAACGTGTAAACACCCAGTACTTTAGTTTTGTTTTTAGTCATCCAGTGGCAATGAAATGGAAACTTCACTCTTACCACAGTTAAAGCTGATGCTCTCTAAAGGCGCACTCAGCACAAATACCTTATTCCACAACCGTCACTTCATAGCACAGTTTGAAAGTGTAGTCTCAACACCCAGATCTACTACAGCTGGAGTGTCCGGCGTATCACGTTAGCACCAATATTGGATGCTCTAGACTTGCCATAAGTCCAGGCACCAGAGCCTCGTTAGTCTGCAAAATGCAATCTATGGTGTACTCTGTGGAAGTGATGTTGACATTTGGGTGTACTGCGTGGAAGCATCAGCCTTTACACCCTATTCTCTACAGATGGAAGACTCGTGCAAACGTACTACAATCGAATGCAAGAACAACTAGATGCCTATAGTGAATGATTGATTTGTAAACTATGGGCACTTGAGCACATAGGCTATTTCGGCCCGTCTCGTTACATGGGGACAAACCCCTTAACTAAAACAAAAATAAGGGCAGCTCCCAAACAATAAGGTCTCATAAAAGTTCCTTGGTCAATTTTTAAAAATACTTCATTCATTTAAATACTAAAACTTTACTGTCCACGATGACTAAAATAGCCGTACCTAGGTTAGAAACTGAGGCTGTAAAGGGGCACTCAGCACACATAAGGACAACATACACACAGTCCTAAGGAAGATTATACTGGCCATAGGTCCAGATGCCAGAGCCTCGTCTGCCTGCAAGAAGCAGTTACAGGGGTGTACTATGTGGAAGTGAGGTTGACTCTTGGGTGCCTTACCAGAAGGTTACCCCTTACAAAGATTGGGCATGGCTTTGGAGAATGACCATCAACTAAATTAAAAGTGCTGCCACAATTTTAACTGGAGACGCATGCAACGGACGCAGATTTGCAACTAAAAGGACAGCTCATACCACAACCTATCTCGAAATGGTACTTGACAGTGGTCTGCATTTAAAAGGGCACTGCTCGAGGCAGATAAACGAAGAAAATAGGTGCATACGAGAATTCTACACACTACTAAAGTCAGAGGCGTATATTCAAGGCTACCTGCGAAGGCTCAGAAGAGAAAAAAATTGGAAGAAAATATGCATAAAATTGATCAATTCAATGTCATTTCAGGAGTTGACATTTTTATTTCTTGCAAGTTGCTACACTAATTTCTTAGGAGTTGACAATCTTGCCCACTTTCTTTGAAATCCGGAGAGGGCTGCTTGAGTTTACCTTGGCAGTCTTCCTTGTATGATGCCATTGGTGTTGCGAACTCATTGTTACCAGCGTGGCATCTTCCCAGTAATGGGAAATTTTGGAGCTAAATTATTCGAGGAAAGGGGAAAAGAATGGCTATTATGACAGAGATATTCCCCTCCCGGCCAAAAACATCACTTTCCAATAAACACTTGCAGACGGTACAACAAGAGACCGTGGACCTCTCAAACAACCAGAGCACATGACGAGAAGTTCTGGAAATTTGTTAGCTGACCCAAAATGATTTGTGACTACATCTAAATATAACCAAGTAGAGTAGTTCGAATGGAAATCGCATCCAAGAATGTTGAAGAAAGTTAGTTTTCTTAGTGCGCGGGTTTTTTTTTAAAGGTGGGTCGTGTGTGTATTCTGGTGAGTTAGTATGTAAATTATATATACGGTAGACCAGGGCATTATGGATCAATGTAAGGTTCACGTGATCTACAAAGAAAACTGTTGCAGGCACGAACTTGAAAAATATAGCCGATCATGCTGCCATCTGTCTGCTTACTCGCTGTGGCAGTTGGCGCGCGTCTGTGACAAGTGATTGTTGTAAGAAAGTTGGTGGAGACGGTGCATGAAAAGTACCCATTGTAAGTTTTGTTCGACGTTTGGTAAGGTTGCATTGTAGAATGTAGGGGTTTAAGTGCTCTACAATTTAACATGTGATAAGATAGGGTGTGTTTTCACGATGTGCCAGTATTTGATATGACTAACCCGATTTGTTATTATTTAAATGGACATTGGTCGAGAATATGCAAATCAGGGCATTACGGATCGGCCAAAACGGGGCAAAACGGATATCCCACTTTCAGTACGTGTTACGTATATCTTCTAACATGATGCTCTCAATTTCTAGATGGTTTGCGATTATCAAAAGAAGTCCACCAGAAATTCGTGGTCTGTAGTAGGAATGTGTGAAGCTGTGCGTTTAGTGACATCCAGAGAAAAGACTATTCGGCAAGCTGCGGAACTTCGTGGTGTGCAATATACTTCATTGCACCGAAAAACATCTGGTGGATCAGATGACGTTGGTCATCCTGGTATAAAGCAAGTGTTTAGTTGAGCAGGCTCTTTCTTCGAGATTGTGTGATTTAGCTCGAAGAGGATTCGGGCTAACTCTCAAAGCTGTGCAAAGATACGTTTTCAAGTTTGCAGAGAAAGAGAACATACCATATCCTTTAATAAAGAAAATGGACTAGCAGGTGAAGACTGGTTCCATGCATTTAAGCAACGCCACCCAGAACTCAGCATACGCAAACCACAAGGTCTCTCGCAGGCAAGAGGTATGGCTATGACAAGATGCTAATATTCAACAATTCTACGAGACATTACAGCAGATAATGACTGTATCCTACACAATCGTCCTAAATGCATCTACAACAAAGATGAAACAGAATTTCCTTTGAACAATCGCCCCCCGCAAGTAGTAGCACAGAAAGGAGCCCGTAACGTAGTGTCAATAACAAGTGCCGAAAGAGGAGAAAATGTAACCGTTCTGGTTTGTGCAAGTGCAACAGGAGTGTTTATTCTGCCATTTGTTAAAGGCATACGGCGGCACTATGAATTTCTTGATGATATGCCTCCGGGTACAGATTTCTGTATGACAGATTCCGGATGGGTGATAGATGCTTTTCGAATGTGGCTTCAACATTTCCAGAAACACCGAGCTCCTGTAAAAGTTATTCTAGTTCTTTATGGACACCGTGCACACGTAGCACTTGACATTGCAGATACATGCCAAGAAAATAAAATTGAATTGTTATTGCTTCCTCCTCACACCACACACATATTGCAACCTGTTGATGTCGTTGTTTTCAAACCCCTGAAATCGTATTATCGACAGTATGCAACTCAGTGGCAACACCAACACCATAATCGTACTATTAAAAAATTCGTGTTTGGACATATTTTCGACAGAGCTTGGAGAGAGGCCGCAACAGTTGGGAATGGTGTCAAAGCATTTGAGACCACTGGAATCTTTCCACTAAACTGGCATGCAATTCCAGCACACAAGTTAAATTTAATTGCTAATAGGGACAATTCAAATACAGCAACCAAGGATCAGTTTGATCTCTCATCGAGCAACACGGCAAGTTGCAGTACAGAAAGCGGCGATGGTATACAAAAACAAGTTCGACAATTATTGCCATCCCCACAGAAAGTGATGTCTACATGAGTAAAAACAACGCCGAACAACATTGCACATTACATCTCCAGAACAAATTTCAACAATGAAGGCAAAACAAAACACAAGCACGGCATCCACTTCCAAAAGCAGAAAGCAGGGCATTTCAAAAGTCAGGGCGTACGAAGAAATCTCATGTCGAATGTAGACATGATTGCTAGCAATTCTTGTAATTTTTGTAACATTTCATATGATGGCCCAAGATGTGCACAGATGGGAAATTGGATTCAATGTCAGTCCTGTCATAAATGATATCATCAGCGTTGCGGAAATGCTGTCGGAAGAAAACAATTTGTGTGCTGTATATGTCAGATCCCAAAACTGTAATGCAGTATACGGTACTTGTTTTTATGTTTTTAATCTTATATTATATACATAAAATTAAACTGATCCATATTGCCCCGTTAGTGATCCGTTTTACTCCTGCTATCAGGACAATATGGATCAATTGCAGTGTCTCACACAATATTTTTTTTCTGAATTGTATTTTCAACTTCTGGTTCTTTCAATGCTATGCACATGTAGTAGAAACTATATTTAATTTTTTGGTAGGTTTGTGTTGCTAACATAATTCCTTCGCCAATAAAAACTGTTGTAAAGAAAAATTGATCTGTAATGCCCTGGTCTACCCTATTTTTGTGAATGGCATATGTACTGTGTTGTGAACTAATATGAAAGTAACAATCAATAGAAACATTTTATGAACGCGAGAAACTGAAATTTATCCAGAAGAAAAGAATGGAGTTCCAGTTCAAATGAAGTTTTTGTAATGAATTTAAAATTTTGGGTGCGTCAGCACTTAGGGTATTTTGCACCAATCACATTATACAGAGTCCAGCCTTACCATACCTATAATAAAACAAGTTTCTGTGGATTAAAATATTCTTAGCTTGGTTAAAAGCTGAGGCTGAAAAGAGACTCTCAGCACACAAAGACAAAACACAGGATAATACAACACAGTCCTACAAAGATTATACTGGCCATAGGTCCAGACGCCAGAGCCTCGTACAGAGTGAGGTTGACAATTCAAATTAAGTTTTAAAGGTAAGAAATGTATTATATATTATTCACGCATGTAGACCTACATAAATATTTCACAATAAGGGCCCTTATTTTATTATAAATAAGTGTGAAATACTTCAAATATTTCCTTGGTTTATTTATAATCACAATGTCACATCACTACAAAATTATTCTGACTTCCGTTAAACGCTGAGGCTGTAAAATGGCACTCAGCGCACATAAGGACGAGAAACACACACACAAAATAATATGGGTCATAGGGCCAGATTCCAGAGCCTCTTTAGCCTGCACAATGCAGTCCAGGGTGTACTACATGAAAGTGAGGCTGACAATTGTGTGTGTACGTGGAAAGTTTCCCCTTACACCCCAGAAAATTTGCAACTATTTCTATTATTTTGAGTTGGGTCAATTATCAGAAACTGCAAACAAAACATGTGCACCACAAAGGGGGTCAGTAGCGGTCAATTATTTTTTTACATTGTTAAGGTAAATTGCATTTTTTTAAAATTAAATCAAGTTGTCTGCAATTTTAAACCAATGATTTTGAATTTGATTTTAAAATTTTGGGTCCGTCAGCACTTTAGCTATTTTGCAACTGTCACATTATACGGGGTCTAACACCTTATCGTTACAAATAACAACTGTAACGTCGCATATCTAAAATCTTAAAACATTCTGACTCCCGTTAAAAGGTGAGGCTGTAAACGGGCACTCAGCACACACAAAGACAAGAAACAGGACAACACACATAATTATACTGGCCATACGGCAAGTCGCCAGAGCCTCATTTGTCTGCAAAATGCAGCCCAGAGTGTTCTATGTGGAAGTGAGGTTGACAATTGTGTGTAAGTTCACCCCTTAAACCAATGATGTCCTCATGTAAAAAGCAAAATAACATGTGTATAACTCTTGATCAATCATTCACTGTATTTTTGGGTGAAAGAAGTTATGGTAGTCAGGTGGTGTGGTTTTCAGCGAATACTTCAGGATTGTCAGAAAGCAGATTGTCAACGTATCTGTAGATAAGCAAATGGCAATGTTAAAAGAAATGGATAAATTTTTACTGTCTAATTTATGCCACTTACTATTTAGCATAACAGGAACTACCGTCCAGAGCACACAAGAAAACCAAATATTCCTTGAGTCAAGATAATTTAGTTGTTTTTAAGTCCACTTTTTTGCACAGAAAGGCTAATCGGGACTGGACCTACAGTTTAAACTGGGATCTGAACCACTATGTGCCTCCACAGAGTATCTAACCAGGGACCCCTTGTTTGCAAGGTGAGGACACTACCACTGTGCAATAAAGTAGGCCTTTGAATCAAGAAAAATATTGCTTTCAATTGACATATTTTGCTTTGTTTTTCTGCCAGTTCTCACTTATTGTGAAGTCAGATTCAATAGTGATAAAATATTATAAATGATTAACGAATTTAAAATTTTGGGTACGTTTCCAGCCCCTTATCATAATAAAAATATAACTGTAATGTAACAGTAATAAAATATTATTACCTCGGTTAAATGCCGAGACTGTAAATGGGCACTCAACACACACACAGCCCTACAGAGGAATATACTGGCAGGCCGTTGGTCCACATGCCAGAGGCTCGTTATTCTCCAAAATGCAGTCCAGGGAGTAGTATGTGTGACGATGACACTTGGGCGCATTTGAAAAGGTTGCTAATTAGACTCCAATCAATTGCACCATCACGTGCAAAACTCTACAGTAGATTGATTGATTAAATTGTTTTACTTGAATTTGAATTTAAAATTTTGAGTGCATCAGCAATTAGGGTATTTGCTAACACAAGGACAAAGCACAGGACAATACACACAAAATTATACTGGCCATAGTGCAAGTCGCGCAGTAGCTTTAGCTTTTTCTAGAGCATGCGGACAGCAACTGGACGATGAACTTCAAATCTTCAACAAAACACAGCCTGGTGACGTCAGAGTTACCCCAGCGTACAATCTATCTGCTAATTATATTTTTCATTCCGTCACTCCAAACCACCAAGATCCTGCAATTTTGCGAAAATGCTATGTCAACTGCCTAAATTTACTCTTAGCTTTAGGACAAAGATCCATTGCTTTCCCACACCTAGCCACAGGCACTTTCAGGTTCGACTCAGCAGCCACAGCCAGAATAGCCCTTTCATGTGCGAAGCAATTTTTAGCAGAACGCAAATTCTGACAGAGATATTTGAATTCAAACAGGTGTTCTCGTTTTCTGACTGTACTGATGAAATGAAAGAACGACGTGCGAGAAAGAAGAAACCTAAACAAAAACAGAAGAGTATTCTTGTTAGTTCAGTTACTAGTGCACAGGAAGGTAATGCTGGAAATTCAGAAAAATTCCAGAAAATCACACTTCCTCTAACAAAACTCAACAACCTTTACTTCGTTGACATAACTGTAGGAAACAAGCTAATTCCAATGCTTTTAGATTCAGGTAGTACCACAACTTTTATGAACAGGCAAGACTTACCTCGATATATCAAGGTAAAACAGAAATTTCATGTCTTTAGTGCTTTTAATAATTCAAAATTTTCAATAACAAACGAAACTGACTTACACTTCAAATTGGTCGATTAACCTTTTCTGCACACGGCACTTCTGTATGAAGGGTCAGGAAACCTCAACATTTTGGGAAATGATTTTCTAACAGCACATAGAGCCGTCATACACAAGTAGACAAACCTTGCAAATTACTTGTTTTGGTTCCTGGAAATTGCAAAGCGAAAAAAATGCTCAGCAACAAGTACACAAATTATCCAAAATCGCCACGGAACATTTAGAACAGTGTATCCAACCCACCTACACAACACAGGAGTAAGTAAAACTAAACCCTAGAGAACAAGCGGTGGTAAAAGTACAGCTTATAAATTGCACAACCAGCGATAGTAGCCATATATTAAACCCCGTTCCCAGATTTTCATCCCCTAAAGGAACTTGCATCCCCACCTCCCTCATGCATGAATACGAACCACACGTCCTCATTATAATTTTTTCCAATGATCCAGTTACCATTCCGACATTCACGACGATATGGAAAGCTGATGCTGTTTTGGAAATAATTGGCCAGAAGGAAACCGGAGACACAAACAGTCCTGCCGAGAAAAGGACGGAACCAATTTGGAACCCACTAAAGGGAAATAACAGGGACGATGGGAAGCCACATCGAAATTTTTTGAAGTACAATTCTGAAGAACTCCAAAAGCGTATGTCCGAATCTCGAAAAAACTTCGACAAAACGTCCCAACGTCTATGAAGAAGACCAAGATTTGATTTGATTTGATTTGATGTTAAAATTTTGGGTGCGTCAGCACTTAGGCTATTTTGCACCCGTCACATTATACGGAGTCCAGCCCCTTATCTTTACAAAGAACAACTCTAACGTTGCACAAGTAAAATCTTAAAAACTTAAAATGTTCTGACTTCCGTTAAAAACTGAGGCTGTAAAGGGCCCGCAGCACACACAAGGACAAAAGAACAGGAAAACACACACAAAATTATACTGGCCAGAGTGCCAGTCGCCAGAGCCTCGTTCGTCTGCAAAACGCAGTCCAGGGTGTACTAACGTGGAAGTGAGGTTGACAGTTGAGTGTACTACGTGGAAAATCACCCCTTACACCCCAAGAAGACCGAGATAAATTACTAGAACTGACGTACGAGTTTGCCGATTTTTTTGTTGGAAAGAGGACGACATAGGAAGAAGTTGCACCCTGTATGAACTGGATATCGATACAGGAGATTCGCCTCCAGTGTACACTCGACCCAACAGAATATCACCATATACACTTCCAATCATGCAACAAGAAATCAAGAAACCGCTACAACAGGGAGTCATTTCTCCTATGTTAGCGCCACGCTGGAATTCTCCTATTTTGCTTGTGAGAAACCAAATGCAACCAAATAACACGTACCTCGTCTGCTTCGACGCTCGTCAGATCAACGCCGTCGCCAAGATAATTTTTCCGGCTCTTGACAATAATATTCCTTGCGGACAAAACTACAAAATTTATTTTGATAATTTCTTCAGCAGCATTCGTCTAGTTAGAGAACTTAACAAGAAAGGCATTCAGAGTGTACGTACTATTCGAGCAAACAGGTTACAGAAGTGTTCTCTCAAAGGAGAAAAAGAACTTCAAAAAGAAGGGAGAGGTGCAGCTGATATTGCTGTTCCTGTGGAAGAAGATTTTTGTGTTGTTCGTTGGTTGGACAACAGAGTTGTTACTTTAGTGTCCTCATTTGCAGGAAGTAATGGTACATTTTTTTTAAAATTTGAATTTAAAATTTTGGGTGCGTCAGCACTAAGGCTATTTAGCACCCGTTTCATTATACGAGGTCCATCCCCTTATCGTTACACGTAACAACTCTAACGTTGCAGAAATAAAATCATAAAATATTAAAATGTTCCGACTTTCGTTAAAAGCTGAGGCTGTAAAGGAGCACTCAGCACAAATAAGGACAAAACACAGGACAACACACACCAAATTATACTGGCCAAGGGGCCAATCGCCAGAGCCTCGTTAGTCTGCAGTCCAGAGTGTACTATGTGGAAGTGAGGTTGATTTTGATTTTTGATTTTAAAATTTTGGGTGCGTCAGCACTAAGGCTATTTTGCTGAATGTTCTGACTTTTGTTAAAAGCTGAGGATGTAAAGGAGCACTCAGCATCAATAAGGACAAAACACAAGACACAACAAACAAAATTATACTGGTCATGGGGCCAGTCACCAGAGCCTCGTTAGTCTTCAGTCCAGGGTGCACTAACGTGGAAGTGAGGTTGATATTTGGGTGTACTATGTGGAAGGTCACCCCTTACACCGCGAGAAGCAGGATAAAATTAAGTAAGTGCAAAGTTTCTCTATGCTTGAACAAAAGCAAGAACTGGTTTGTCCAGTTCCATTCCATTTCCCTAATATATCATGTAGAAAGACAATAAAACGTGCATTAGTTTTAACAGCAAACTATTAGACTAATTCGAAATATTCCGAAGTGACTCATATTTTTAAATGTGTGTTGTAGTCAGAAAATGGCTGTTGACCAAAACATAATTCTTGCGTTATGTAGTTAATAAATATATTACAAATTGCACGCAACAGTACATGCAACTATTCAATATTCAGTTTAAAAAATAAACAAATAAAACAATTTCATTGTATTTTACAAACAGAAATAAATTTAAACTGAAAAGACAAATGTTTCATTTC
Source organism: Lepisma saccharinum (assembly GCF_977018435.1). Taxonomy (NCBI): domain Eukaryota; kingdom Metazoa; phylum Arthropoda; class Insecta; order Zygentoma; family Lepismatidae; genus Lepisma; species Lepisma saccharinum. The sequence goes on along the minus strand of NC_139240.1, from coordinate 7,684,940 downwards.
AAGTGCATAGAATCCATAGCCCAACATTTATCACCATTCAGTCACAGTGGCGTCAACTGACACCCTTTCATTGTTGCGTACCTAACAATCAAAATGAGAAATGTATGTCAAATTGTTAGTATTTGTACATAGATGTAGAAAATGCAATAACATAATTTTTACCACTCAATGAAAAAAATTGTGTCTGAAAGGGTTGTTATTTTTCTGCCACTTTTGGCTAGTTGTGACGAATAGTGATAGGTGAAAAGACAAATCTCAAATATTTAAGGACAACAAAACAAATGTACTTCAGTGGACTATACTGGCTGCTAGTTTGAATTTGAATTTAAAATGGTCGGTGAGCAGCACTAAGGCTATTTTGCACCCGTCACATTATACGGGGTCCAGACCCTTATCGTTACACAGAACAACTCTAACTTTGCATAACTAAAAATCATAAAATATTAAAATCTTCTGGCTTTTGTTAAAAGCTGAGGCTGTAAAGGAGCACTCAGCACAAATAAGGACAAAACACAGGACAGCACAAATAAGGACAAAACACAGGACAACACACACAAAATTATACTGGCCAAGGGGTCAATCGCCAGAGCCTCGTTAGTCTGCAGTCCAGAGTGTACTATGTGGAAGTGAGGTTGATTTTGATTTTTGATTTTAAAATTTTGGGTGCGTCAGCACTAAGGCTATTTTGCAGCCGTCACACTATACGGGGTCCATCCCCTTACCATTACACATAACTCTAACGTTGCTTAAATAAAATCATAAAATATTCTGACTTTTGTTAAAAGCCGAGGCTGCAAAGAACACTCAGCACAAATAAGAACGACACACAGGACAACACAAACAAAATTATACTGGCCATGGGCCAGTCGCCAGAGCCTCATTAGTCTTCAGTCCAGGGTGCACTAATGTGGAAGTGAGGTTGATATTTGGGTGTACTACGTGGAAGGTCACGCCTTACACCCCTGAAGTGAGGTTGACTATTGGGTGCACTACGTGGAAGGAGCACCCCTTACATCCCTGGCTGCTAGTCAAATAAGAGCCCTGTTCGTGTGCAAAATGAAGTTCAGGGCGTACTACTTGGAAGGGAGGTCGTCATTTTGGTGTACTACGTTGAAGGGTCACCTCATACACCCCATGTATATGAAGGTAAAGGGCAACTGGCATTAGATTCTAAAAAAAAAAAAACTTAGAGAAATTTCTTGGCAAATACTCATACTTCTGTAAGTTTTAGGCTGACACAGGGCAAGAAACCACTCCTCCTCCTAACTGCTGCAAGTGAGTATACAAGGCGCCATCTTTAAAATAACAAATGGTGTTTTGAACCTCACTTGATACCTCATGTAACTTTCAGCTATATACAGTATGACCTAAAAATATTATTGGACTTCTTAAGGTTTTCATTTGACACTTGTATTACGTTGGAAGGGCAGTTTAGATGGCAGCACAGAGATCAGCAGACCCGACCCAGTAGTTCATCCAGCCGATAGTTACGGCGAGAGACGCTAGATGGCAGCCCGCCAAGAACATAGTGAAAATTAAGTTTTGTGCATAATAAAACCAAGGATGGCGAAATATGTTAAGTCAGAATTTGTAAATGTGTAATATAAATAATTCACAGAAAAAACAGTGTAGTGTTTGAATTTACAATTAAAATTTTGGGTACATCAGCACTTAGGCTATTTTGCACCCATCACATTATACGGGATCTAGCCCCTTACCATAACTAAAATAGCATAATTGCAGTCGTGTTACTAAAATAAACTCCTCACAAAAAAGTTTGTAATATAATAAAATGATGGGGAAATATGAACGTACAACCTTTATTTTACCACACAATAATGCAGCCTTAGTACATACAGTAATAGAAACTTAAAACAGGTGCGGGCGTCCACTAGCAAACCGAAACAAGCACAAATAATGCAAACAAACAAGTGTACATGTGTCCAGGTGGAAACGACTGATGATGTTTCCGTACACAAGTGTGTGCCAACTCACTGATTCACATGACTTAGTAACGTGTGTGTCCTCCATGTGCATTGTGAAGTACCCTGACACGTTGAGGCATCCCTGCTACGAGTACATAATGGCATCCTGGGAAAGAAGGTCCCATTCCATCTGGGCAATGTGAATGAGGTCCTGCAGTATTTCGGGAGGCTGTGGATGACGACAATTGCAGTTTTCAACAACTTCTACACATATTCGATGCAGTTCATATCTGATGACATAGGGAGCCACTCCATGCGGTGAATATCAGCCTCGCGCAGGAAGTTCGGTACTGGTGACTTCTGTGGGCATACATTATCGTCCACCAACACAAATCCATTACCATGCTGGGCACGAAATGGTTGCACGAAGGGCCGAAGGACGTCCTCCACATACCTTCGGGCCGTTAACCTCCCTCGTATAGAAATGATTTTGATTTGAATTTAAAATTTTGGGTGCGTCAGCACTAAGGCTATTTTGCACCGGTCACATTACACGGGGTCCAGCCCCTTATTGTTACACAGAACAACTCTAACGTTGTATAACTAAAACCATAAAATATTAAAATGTTCTGACTTTCGTTAAAAGCTGAGGCTGTAAAGGAGCACACAGCACAAATAAGGACAAAACACAGGACAACACCAACAAAATTATACTGACCATGGGGCCAGTCGCCAGAGCCTCGTTAGTCTGCAGTCCAGGATGTACTACGTGGAAGTGAGGTTGACTATTGGGTGCACTATGTGGAAGGAGCACCCCTTACACCCCTCGTATAGAAATGAGTGTGGTCCGACGACCATACATGATGCCTGCCCAAAACATAACTCCACAACCGCCAAATGCATGAACTTCTTGCACATGCCAGAACTGTGAAACAAAAAAATATATATAAAAAGAAATCCAGAAAAACAAGAATCCCATACGTAAAGACCACTACAAAAAATATGTAATTATTCTCAGGAAGGTAATAAACAATGCCAAGAAATTGGCCATTGCAGATAAAATACGCAAATCTGCAAATAAATCAAAGAAACTATGGGAAATTGCTAATGATTTGATTTGATTTTGATTTTAAAATTTTGGGTGCGTCAGCACTTAAGGCTATTTTGCACCCATCACATTTGAATTTGAATTTAAAATTTTGGGAGCGTCAGCATTAAGGCTATTTTGCTCCCGTCACATTATACAGGGGCCAGCCCCTTACCATTACATATAACAACTCTAACGTTGCATAACTAAAAATCTTAAAATCTTCCGACTTCTGTTAAAAGCTGAGGCTGTAAACGGGCACTCAGCACACACAAAAAATTATACTGGCCATAGTGCCAGTCGCCAGAGCCTCGTTAGTCTTTAGTCCAGGGTGCACTAGCGTGGAAGTGAGGTTGACTTTTGGGTGCCTACGTGGAAGGAGCACCCCTTACACCCCGGAAATTGCTAATGATGAAACTGGTAAGAAAAAAAGAACGTCAATGAAAAAATAGAAATAATGGATGATGGGGAGAAAATAAGCAATCCACTTGATGTGGCACAAATTTTAAATATACTTTGTGAACATTCCCAATACCGTAAATAAAATCGCAGTAATCTCTACACCTAGATTAAGAACATATTTCAACAGTAACCGTAACAAAAACACAATGTTTCTCACACCAATAACTGAGGGAGAAGTCGAGAAGATAATTATAAATTTGAAAAATAAGTATTTATCAGGGCCAGATGAATTTTCAAGTTCTCTACTAAAAAAATGTGTGAATAGTATTTTACAACCATTAGTAAGTATTTGCAACACATCTTTCGAAACAGGTATATTTCCTAGTGAGTACAAAATAGCAAAAGTGAGACCATGATCCAAGAAAGGCAGCAAAGAAGAATACTCAAACTACAGGCCAATTTCTATTTTATCAGTAATACAGTAATAAGAGAAAATTATGCTAAATAGATTAGTAACTTTCTTAGAAAAATACATTTTATCCAAACATCAATTTGGATACCAAAAAAGTAAGTCAATATCAGAAGCTATTTTTGAATTTACAAATAACACTAAAATCGAGAGACAAAAAAAAATGCATGTGCATGGATTATTTTCAGATTTTACAAAAGCATTTGATTTGGTTCAGCATGACATTTTACTTGATAAAATGGACCATTATGGAATCAGAGGTTTAGCAAAAAAAAAAAATGGTTCACGTCTTATTTAAAAGACAGATGTCAGTATGTATATATTAACAAAATCGAATCAGGCCAATTGTTCCTCAATACACATGTACCGCAAGGCTCAATTCTAGGACCAGTTTTGTTTTTACTCTACATAAATGATCTTCCAGAATCCTTATCAGCGTCTCAAACAATACTTTTTGCGGATGATACAAATATCATAGTAAAAAGCCTGGAATATGAGCAACTTCAAAAGAATTCCATTTCTACAACAACAGAACTAAACACCTGGCTAAACAACAACAAGCTTTTCCTGAATGTTAATAAAGCAGTTCTAATAAATTTTAATCCAGCAAAACAAATAAAACACTTAAATGTAATTATTAATAATGAAGTCGTCAGAGAATGCAATGCAATAACATTCTTAGGAGTATGGATAGACACAAACCTGTCTTGGGACATGCAAATTACTAATTTAACTCAAAAGTTAAGCAGGCTCTGCTACATGATGAGAATTTTGAGAAATGTTTTAACTTTGACTGATTTAAGGACAGTATATTTTGGACAGATTCAACCTGTACTTACATATGGTATCTCCTTCTGGGTTAGTTCACCCAAAATGCAGAAAATTTTTATTTGGCAAAAACACATATTAAAAAATATGAAGAATGTATCCCTCTCAAACCCAACAAAACAAATTTTCAATGAATTTCAAATATTACCTCTTCCATGTTTGTACATATTAGAAATGTTGTACTTTATTCATACAAATTCTAAAATCATCTAAAAAAAATGTACATACACAAGTACAGCACTCGTATGCATAACTCCCTCCACTTTTCTACTGTCCGCACATCCAAAACACATAGTGGTCTAGGATTTCAAGGTGTAAAACTCTATAACAAGCTGCGAGAGGAATTCAAGAACCATAATCCAAACAAATTTAAAATAACAGTAAAAAGCCTGCTTATGAAGTATTTGTTTTATAGCACAGAGGAGTACTTAGATCATATTTTTCATTAATAGACATAACCTTTGACTTTTCTTCTATTTTTATATTCAGAAATAGCCATAACCTTTGATTTTTCTTCTATTTTTTGTTATTCTATACTCTTTTATACTTTTCAATATGCTCAGCACTTGTACATTTTGGGGGAGGGGACCCACATACATTCGAGGGTATGTGTTCATTCCTTTGTACTCAAAATTATACATGTAATTTTATTTTATACTCTTTATACTTTTTAATATGCTTAAGTATGTGTTAATTCCTTTGTACTCAAAATTATACATGTAATTTGAATTTGAATTTGAATTTAAAATTTTGGGTGCGTCAGCACTAAGGCTATTTTGCACCCATTACATTATACGGGGTCCAGCCCCTTATCGTAACAAATCACAACTCTAACGTTGCAGAATTAAAATCATAAAATATTAAAATGTTCTGACTTTCGTTAAAAGTTGAGGCTGCAAAGGGGCACTCAGCACACATAAGGACAAAAGAACAGGACAATACAAACAAAATTATACTGGCCATAGGGCCAGTTGCCAGAGCCTCGTTAGTCTTCAGTCCAGGGTGTACTAACGTGGAAGTGAGGTTGACATTTGGGTGTACTACGTGGAAGGTCACCCCTTACACCCCTATACATGTAATTGACCAATCTCATATCATAGTGCTATTTGTATTCATATGATCAAGTGGATGGAAATAAATCTTATCTTATCTTACCGCCACGTTGTTTTCGTCTCCACACCAGTGTTTGTCGTGTATCAGGGTGCAATGCTATCCGTGTTTTGTCGGAAAACATCACATGACGCCATTCTTGCAAACCCCATCGGAGATGCTGGAAATGCTCATCTCTCCCCGATGGCGATTCTGCAGGGGCACACATCGCACAGGCCTGTAGGACCCTAAGTGTACACTATGCAGCCAATTGCGTACTGTTTGGCTCGAGACATGGACGCCAGATGCTCCCACGAGTAGTGGCCGTAGGACGCCTACGTGAAGTTATGTGGATATGCTGGTCCTGCCGTGTTGTTGTCACTTTTGGGCGGCCACTCCTCCGTAGGTCACACACGCCGTTTGTCTTCCTGAACAGTTTCCACATTTTGAAGACTGCCCCTTGCATAACCCCAAAAAGGCACGCTACCTCTGCCTGAGTATGACTCCCTGCAGCAATGACACTATTCTGGTTCGATTAAACTGCCAAATGGACATTGTGATCGTTCATCATTAGACTCTTTCACTGCTCAATAGACACATCTCTTTATCGACAGTCACTGGCATGTGTGCATGGAGAGAAGAAAGCAATTGCAGGCAGTGGCATGGGTGCATGGCCAGAAGAAAGCAATTTCAGGCATAGACTTCGGTTGTCTTGAAATGCAACTACACATGATATTTGAAGTTGAAATTAAAATTTTGGGTGCGTCAGCACTACGGCTATATTGCACCCGTCACACTATGCAGGGTTCAGCCCCTTATCCTAACTAAAATATCCTTACCTTGGTTAAAAGCTGAGGTTGTAAAGAGGCCCTCAGCACATATAGCGACAAAACACAGGACAACACACAGAATTTTACTGGCCATAGTACCAGTCGCCAGAGCCTCGTTCGTCAAATTCAGTCCAGGATGTACTACATTTTGAATTTTTAGAATTTTGAATTTAAAATTTTGGGTGCATCAACACTAAGGCTATTTTGCACCCGTCACATTATATGGGGTCCAGCCCCTTATCGTTACACATAACAACTCTAACGTTGCAGAACTAAAATCATAAAATATTCTGACTTTCGTTAAAAGCTCAGGCTGTAAAGGAGCACTCAGCACAAATAAGGACAAAGCACAGGACAACACAAACAAAATTATACTGGCCATGGGGCCAGTCGCCATAGCCTCGTTAGTCTTTAGTCCAGGATGTACTCTGTGGAAGTGAGGTTAGCTTTTGGGCGCCTTAGCATAAAGTCGCCCCTTACACCCCTACACATGCTATGTATCTGTCTGCTGCCCTTCTCGTGTTTTCGTCAACATTTGACATTCGTCAGGGATGCACGGACAGAGGACTGATCGTATCTGGGGTCCTTTCTAACGTGTCATCGAGTCGTTCGCATGTGGTATCCTCACGTGTAGAGCTGTTCTCACATGGGATAGCTGATCGCAATCGGTTCCACATAACTAACGCAGTAACCACAGTTTTCCTGTTGTTGCTGACCTTACTTTTCTGAAGGGTAGAGAGTGCATGTGAAATGAAGACAGGCGAAGGTAAGACCCACAGCGCTTTGAAAGCCTCCTGTTGTGATTCACACCCAAATCCAAGTTTGCGGAAACTTGCACATTACATACTTCCCACCTTACCTTAGATGGCCTCCATCTAAGCAGATGACGCAGAACAATCACCAAGGTAAAAGTCGATCAGGGCTTGAGAGGTGAAGTCGAGCATTAGCATCCATTGATGAAAACTAGCATCCAAGATGAAGTTCATAAGGCTTTACAGAAACAACTGAGTTAAAGCGTTGAACATCGAATATCAGTTTCCACGAAGATGATTCTTTTAAGCTTTAGAATTGCAGTTCGTCTATAGCGTTGAAGTACATTTGAACAACTATGGACCAGGGTGGGCCCACCCCAACCCATCTCTAAAAAACCACAAAAATGTTTTTTTTTTTCTGAGAATGTAAATTATTGCTTTAAATAATTGTAAGGTTCTAGAATTGTCAACAGTTTGAGAAAACTTGTAAAGTAAAGGCTTATCCAAGCTTATAATACTAAAAATAATTAATGAGGTACAAGTGGTTTTTTTTCAGGATATTTTTCTCAAATCATGCTAGAAATGGACTTTTACAGAAATAATACGAACATTTATCTAAGTAACAAAAAGTCCAAAGAATCTGAAATATTTAGATAAAACATTGAACGAACAAAGCTTATAATTTGAATTTAAAATTTTGGGTGCGTCAGCACTAAGGTTATTTTGCACCCGTCACATTATACGGGGGCCAGCCCCTTATCGTTACAAATAACAACTCTAACGTTGCAGAACTAAAATCATAAAATATTAAAAACTTCCGATTTTCATTAAAAGCTGAGGCTGTAAAGGGGCACTCAGCACACACAAAGACAAAAGAACAGGACAATACAAACAAAATTATACTGGCCGTGGGGCCAGTCGCCAGAGCCTCGTTAGTCTTCTACTAACTTGTACTAAAGTGGAAGTGAGGTTGACATTTGGGTGAACTACGTGGAAGGTCACCCCTTACACCCCAACAAAGCTTATAATTTTGAAATGTGGTAGCACTTTAGATATCAGTCACTTCTGTATGTGGGCAATGCACATAGTTTCACCTGTAACAATCAACTTTTACAATAAATTTTTTCATGTATAAAATATTACAATGGAGAATTGAGTAAATTTTATTGAAATGTCGTGAAAGTAGAATAAAGTTAATTGTGGTATAATTAAATCAAACACTTTTCAAATGATTCATTTAATTTCTCAAATTTATTATGTGCGCAAATGTTCTGTTTTCTTTCCAATGCCTGAGACAGTGATCCCTCCCTCCCTCCAGTTCAGTGCATTGATTGAACATAATGCCCATGTAGGATAAATGTTATTTGTTGTTAGGAGCCAAGCACTCTCATAATCTACTACAATTTCATTTTTTCTTGAAAACAGGGGGCATGGGGTACACAAGTAAATAAATACAAGACCATAAATGCCATAATGCTGTGTTAATTTCATTCAATTTTGAGGCCTACTCGTATTCTTTTAGGAACTTCGTGTAATGCCATACACTGCACAAGCAGGTGAATGTGCAGATGTGAATTTAAAATTTTGGGTGCGTCAGCACTTAGGCTATTTTGCACCCGTCACATTATACGGGGTCCAGCCCCTTACCGTTACAAATAACAACTCTAACGTTGCTTAACTAAAATCTTAAAATATTCTGACTTCTGTTAAAAGCTGAGGCTGTAAACAGGTACGCAACGCAGCACACACAAGGACAAAACACAGGACAACACACACAAAATTATACTGGCTATAGCGCCAGTCGCCCGAGCCTCGTTTGTCTGCAAAATGCAGTCCATGGTGTACTGCGTGGCTGACTTTTGGGCGCCTACACGGAAGGTACCCCTGCACGAGCGAGGTCCTGTTGTATGCATAAAAGTAGCATTTCTGCATTGGGGGCTAAGTGTCTCATGATTTTGATGGAATGTGATCTGTGATTTGGATTTTCTATCTGTTCGTGTGGGAAAGACGAGATGACGTAATGTCGAACAACATCAAAGATACTGAGAAATCGCCTGCTTCAAAAAACGGCAAAGGAGATAAGAAGGTAGGACTACAGCAAAAAATCAGCGTTCTTAACATGAATTGCCATTTCCGTAAATTATGCCTACTGTTATGCGTATAATCATGACCTTTCCATTGCCATGGCAGGAAAGACGATTGTAGGTGTCACGTAGCATCAAAACCAGGTCCGTGAACTTAGCCCGCCACTTGTTTAGAAAAATAACGAAATTTTGTCCATCGTTAGTGCTATTTTCTGCTATAAACAGATTCGTTAGTGCTCCTATAATTCCAAAATTTCTCATTCAATTCTAAAATGGGGCAGGCTAACTTTTACGTAGCCCGCCACTTGTCTATAAATCTCATGAAACTTTGTCCATTGTTAGTGCTACGTTAGTACTGTTTTCTGCCGCAAAGAGTTTCGTTAGTGTTGCTATATTTTTGGAACATGGGCTGTTCCAAAATGGGGGCGGGCTAACTTTATGGTTTTCGAATATTGCACAAAATGACCTAAACTTTGCCTATCGTCAGTGTTACATTAGTAGTTTTCTGCCGTAAAGAGTTTCGTTAGTGTTGCTATATTTTTGGAACAAGGGCCATTCCAAAATGGGGCAGGCTAACTTCACAATTTTCGAATTTTTCATAAAACAGCCGAAACTTTGCCCATCGTTAGTGCTACATTAGTGCTGTTCTCTGCTGTAAAGAGTTTTGTTAGTGCTATATTTTTGGAACAAGGACAGTTCCAAAATGGAGCCAAATAACTTCATGGTTCTCGAATTTTCCACAAAACCAACTAAACTTTGCCCATCCTTAGTGCTGCTATATTTTTGGAACAAAGGCCATTCCAAACTGGGGCGGGCCAACTTCACGGTTTGCAAAATTTCCACAAGACAACCGAAACTTTGCCCATCGTTAGTGTTGTTTTTTTAGGCGCCTAAAATTTTGGTAAGCGACTTCAGCCTTGCCTTATTAGGAGCTGCTTTTCGCGCATTTGCTGGCTTGCACTCCGTGAAGGAATATATTGATTGTTGTTTCGATGCCCTACAGAAGCATTCGTCAACTCTTCCATGAACGTTTATCCGCGTGGATGTTGCTCATCTGCTTAAATTTGTTTCAAGGTGGTAGTGTGTTAGAAATAAACCAAGGCGTGTAAGACAGTTTTACATATGAATTTTTGCACAACTGGTGCTCTGCGATAAAGTCCAAAACAGCTATTTGTGTGACTGCATTCAGTGAAGCTGAAGAACAATGTCCTAGTACAGGTGGAGGAACAAGCTGCGAGTCCACGAAAGTTTTCTTGTGGCATTTCTTGTCGACGGGAGAAGTTCAATGTATGAATATTCCAGATCTTACAGACATAACGTCAAATGAAGATGCACTTGATTCACATTGTAGTGATTTCGAGGAAGAGACTTTTGCAAGAACCGGAGAATGGATTCAAAATATCCTTGAATGTGCTAGGAGAGAAGCCACAACGTAAGAAGGAAACAGGGATAACTTATATTGTTTGCCAGAATTAGTGGATTCCCTAGTAAAACTTTGCAAGTTTTTCCCCATTTGGACTGCTACGATGGTCCCATTATTTAAGTGTGGAAGCAAGGTTGCAACCACTAGTGGGGTGGAAAGTTATATAAATGACCTCAAGTCGAGAACTCTCTGCAAAGAACATCCCAGGCGCATGGAGGAAACACATGGAAACTATTGAAGGGCAAATTAAACTTTCTTCAGCACAAATGCACGAAGAAGAAAGATGCATGGAAACAATTAAAACTTCAAAATGAAGAAGGAGATACCACACTATCAGATCAGTGTACAGAAGAAGGTTCTGACAGAAAGTCCAAACCCCTCCAAGAATGGTTAGCAACCCTCCGTGTGCAGCTTGTGAAATAGGAGACAAGCCAACAGGTGCCCATTGCTGCATTTCCTGCAAGAAGGCAGTTCACATTTTACAGGGCTGTTCCGTTTTCGTTGGTGATGATGAAGGGTAGGGAGAAAACAGACTGTTATATCTGCCATAATGATAGCGCAAGCAGATTCACCACAGAAAGTTTGGAATTAATACATAGAACGCAGAACATGGAAGAAATTGAAGACCAGGAAAGTATAAATCTACCGAGACCTACTTGCATTGTAACAAGAAAATCAGCTACTCCTGTATCTGCAACTGAACAAGACCATGCAGTATATGAAGAAGACTGTGCTGTAAGAGACAAAGAGTGGTCTATACCAGAAATATACACAATGAATTATCAGTGTGAAAATTGGAGAGGTTTTTGCTTACACCCTCGAAAAAGAAGAAAAAGTGACAATTGCACCAGAATAGAATGTAATCTCCATGAACGAGGTTCTGAAGAAAGTGAAAATGGGACTTCTCAAAAATGGACAATACATTTTCTTGAGAAGTGTGAAGATCCAGGGAAAGATAGTTTGTTTATTAAACACATGTGGCTTTGATGCATTCGTACAAAGTATTGCTGAGAGTTATTGTGACAGTGCAAGATACAAGGAATGAGTAAATAATGATGTGCTACGTGATTTGCTAGACCTTGTTGTACACCTTACAACAACATGAAGTGGCTTATATGCATACAAACTGAGAGAAAATATTCTTTCAAACATGTTTCCATCCAACGTAGTCAATGGCCTTGACATTATCGACTGCCAGTGTTCTGTCAGCAAAATCATCAGTAATATAAATATCCCTTCAACGTTAAAGGAAACAAGACTATGTTCTTCTGAATTTTGCCCTTCAGCAACACAGGAAAGAAATTTCAGCATGCTTAGAGTTCATGTTGGAGTACTTTCAGTGCAGGGTACTAGGTTCCTTCATAGAGAAATCGAGTTGGGCACCTGCCATGATGTAGTAAAATGCTTAATGCCCATGACAGAAGAAACCGTGCCAGAGGAGTTTATTTATGAAGACAATGCTGTTTCAAATCACAGACTGTGATTCGGTGATGTCAGATATGAGACGGAATTTATGAACCATTTGCTGATAGACATTGGTGGATTAGAAGCTGATAATGAGGTCGAAAAGTTAATATGTACCCCTTTGAGTGATTTCCCTTCCTAATTGAAAATGTCACAGAAATTATACTGCCTTCACTCTGTTGTAGCTTTTTTTCCTTCTGCATGCAAGAAAGGAACTGGACATTATGCAACCTACTGTAAGAGAATTGATGGTTCGTGGGAATTGTATGACGACCTGAAACATAGAGTTCTAAATGTGAAAAATTCCACAAAAACAACAGCGCACCTAGCTGTTTATTCTATTTAAACACATTCCTGTATGTGAAATTGTGTTGAAATGTATGAAATTCTCATTCAGAAAAGTGTGACATAGATGACAATTGTTCGGAAGTGGCCATTTGTATTTAATGGGTTTAAATATTTGTTCTATTTTTTATTAATTTCATTGTTATACAATTGTAAATTTAGATTCTTGTTAGATGTTGAATTTAAATTTAAAATTGTGGGTCTGACAGCACTTAGGCTATTTTGCACCAGTCTCTTTATACGGGGTTCAGCCCCTTACCTGAACTAAAATGCAACTGATTTTGATTTTAAAATTTTGGGTGCGTCAGCACTAAGGCTATTTTGCACCCGTCACACTATACGGGGTCCAGCCCCTTACCATTACACATAACAACTCTAACATTGCTTAAATAAAATCATAAAATATTAAAATGTTCTGACTTTCGTTAAAAGCCGAGGCTGCAATGAACACTCAGCACAAATAAGGACAAAACAAACAAAATTATACTGGCCATGGTGCCAGTCGCCAGAGCCTCGTTAGTCTTCGGTCCAGGGTGCACTAACGTGGAAGTGAGGTTGACATTTGGGTGTACTACGTGGAAAATCACCCCTTACACCCCTAAAATGCAACTAATAACATAACTGTAACGTTGGAAGACTAAAATATTCTGACTTAGGTTAACAGAACTAAAATAAACACAACTAATGTCGTGTCGTAACTAAAATATTAAAATATTCTGACTTTGGTTAAAAGCTGAGACTGTAAAGAGGGACTTAGCACACATAAGGACCTAAAACAGGACAACACACAGAATTATACTGGCCATAGGGATGGTCGCCAGAGCCTCGTTTGTCTGCAAAATGCAGTCCAGGGTGTATTATGTGGAAGTAAGGTTGGCAATTGGGTGTACTACGTGGAAGGTCACTTGTTACACCCCTCTTGTTAGATGTCTGTATATGAAATCAAAATGAATGACAAAATGATTGATGGTGCACGGTACTGTGGCAGTTGAAATAATATCTATCTTTACTTATGTCTTGTATTGTCAGTGATTTTATGCATGTTCTGAATATTTTTTGTATTCTGATAATATACATAGAATCCACAATTACCAGAAAAATTATGCTGGTGTTCAATATTGTAAATATAGCTATAGGTTCTTCTATTCATATCATGTTGTCTTGTGGTTTTTTTTAACTATTTCAAGCGATCAGTTTATGTGATATGCGCACAGGAAAAGCTCATCAACGAGAATTTTGTAAGGGTACGTAGACGTACGTTTTTCTATTATCATAATATCATTTGTGTTACATATATTAAATGAAGATCTCGTATTATATTTTTGTATTTTGGTTAAAACACGCCTCTTTTCTACAGCTTGGATAAGTCGCTTCAGCAAGGATGAATGGTGAGCACATGATATTGGTAATATCACAAACACTCTGAAAAAGCTACGCCTGGCCATTATTCGATTCCATGAGTTCCTAATGTATTGCATTGACCACAACAAATGGTGTTTGTGAAGTTTGAAAATTGTTCACAAAATGAGCTAGAAGGAAAACTGTTGTACTGCAAAATATGTGAACTGTTGAGAGAAGGTGTTTCTTCAATTTGCTTAATATTGTTTCACTTATTGCTATCCATATTTCCATTGTTATAATTGTTTTTTTTCTAATTGTTATTGCTCTATGTAGAGCTACTGAAATTGGAGCCACAGCACTCTAATAGTAGTCCAGGGACATATGTCAATATTGCTAAAGTGACCGTCACACTCTTCACCAGGAGGAGTTACTTCCAAGTATTGGAGTGAAATAAAAGCAGAAAAGAAACATCCAAATCTACAAAGCCCAATAGGCTGTTGAATGAAAAAAGAAGAAAATGAGGATGACAAAAAGATCATTCTTGCCATATTCACACTAAATAGAACTTCAGAGAAGATTACAGTTTACATGTGGTTGCGGAAAGAGGAAATGTTCATGGATATGCCGGGATCAGTCCCTGCGACGTACTGAACTGGGTCTTTGTAGTGCAGATAAAGAAAAGTGTGACTCACAGGACAGTGACTCAGATCCGAGTGACGAGGAACTTGAATAAAGTGACTGTATTAATGGCGTGATATTTCCCAAATGATTTGATTTGATTTGAATTTAAAATTTTGGGAGCGTCAGCACTTAGGCTTTTTTGCTCCCGTCACATTATACGTGAGCCAGCCCCTTACCATTACAAATAACAACTCTAACGTTGCATAACTAAAAAATTTAAAATGTTCTGACTTCTGTTAAAAGCTGAGGCTGTAAAGGGGCACTCAGCACACATAAGGACAAAAGAACAGGACAACACAAACAAAATTATAATGGCCATGGGGCCAGTCGCCAGAGCCTCGTTAGTCTTTAGTCCAGGGTGCACTAGCATGGAAGTGAGGTTGACATTTGGGTGTACTATGTGGAAGATCACCCCTTAACACCCCATTTCCCAAATGATTACAACCACTCTCAATGTTAATAACAGGTGAGCTGCTTAAATTTCAAAAGACAATGCAAAATTCACAGGCGATGTTATTACTGATTTACTGTAATATTTATAATTATAGTAATGATAATGATAATAATATATTTTACTTGTTACTTATTAACAGAAAATGCCTCTGGAAAAATTTGATAAACAAACTCTAAATCAAGTTATCAACAGTAAAGTTAAAATCACCAACCCTGAGACCTTCTGTAAACAAAACCACGTGCATGCAGATAGCATTGCAAACTCATAGAAGTAAAATAATCCACACGAAAATCCAGCGTTGTTACAGGATTCATTACGTAAGGTAAAATAACAGCTAATTTGTAGTATGGGATAAGCTGCCGCAAATGACATCTCACTTTAAACCCAATGCTCTTTCTTTTGTACTTATTGCTTCACCTTTATGGTTAACTCTTTGCAGCAGTAATCATTTCCATAAATTTGGCTTCTTTCTTGGATGCGAATTGAATATATTTTACTTGCATTTTTTAGACAAAATGATGTAACATGATAATGTAAATTTCTAAGGTTTGAAATAGATAGGAGTGAATTTGAAATTTGTTTGTAGATTTTATGTAAATTGTATCCTATGTAAATAAAATATATAATAGGCATAAACAGCCATATGCAATGCTAATAACATAATGATGAAGTTCATATTACTCTCTATCAAATATAAAAGAGTAAATACCTAAATAGTATCAAAAATTCACAACTTACTTGAATGAGTATAAATTGATCCAAACGACGTTTTCGAGGTCAATACTTTCTCCTTCTCCAGGTGCACGTGAATATCTAGATACCAGTCATGGTGTCACGTAGAAAGTGTTATATAGGGATATAGGTTGAAGGCTAAGGTAAAAAACACTTATAGAAACCCTTGACTCTGACAAAGTAAAAGTTCCTGTGTTCCTAAAAAGCCCATATTAAATACTAAAACGTTTAAAAAAGCATGTCCACTGCAGCAGTCCAGGAATCCCATCCAGCTGTGAGGCAAAGCATGTGGGAAACGGTTTCCATACACAGAGTTCAAGGTTACCTCCCCTCCATGAGACTGATTCCCCTCAACTCGCACTTCACCAATCCAATGAAAATTCACGTTCTTCCCCCGCAGCTCTCGAAACTTCGGTGTAATCATTATAGGCTTTATCCCACTTTTTAAGAAAATGGACCCACCCCTCCTCTAAATTTGCATCTCCTCTTAAGATTCTTACCATTTCTGGTTTATACATGTGCAGCCTCATATACATTCTGGTCCAATTTATTACTAATTCTTTTAATAACTTCCGTTTTTATGATTCTATGTTTACTTTCAATTATGTGTTCCGAGAGACCGGTTTTAGGAATCCATTCCCTAATATCTTTATCATGTTCCCCCCATCCGATTCGCATGCTCCTTCCGGTTTGTCCAACATATCCCCCCCCCCTGCATTTGCATACGATTCTGTAAACACCTTTCTATTGCCCCCCCCCCCCCCCGCTTTCTTATATTCCATAAAATGGTTTGAATTTGAATTTGAATTTAAAATTTTGGGAGCGTCAGCACTTAGGCTAATTTGCTCCCGTCACATTATATGGGGTCCAGCCCCTTACCATTACAAATTACAACTCAAACGTTGCATAACTAAAAACTTTAAAACCTTAAAATGTTCTGACTTGTTAAAAGCTGAGGCTGTAAACGCACACTCAGCACACACAAGGACATAAAACAGGACAACACACACAAAATTATACTGGCCATAGTGCCAGTCGCCAGAGCCTCGTTAGTCTCTTGTCCAGGGTGCACTACGTGGAAGTGAGGTTGACTTTTAGGTGCACTACGTGGAAGCAGCACCCCTTACACCCCTTATATTCCATAAAATGATTTTTTTTAATATTACACAGGACTTTCTTTCTCAATTTCCCTATAGGCAATATTGGTTATATCATTCCTTACAACTCTCCTATCGATTCTATTCATCTCCAAGATTGAATATCCGTTCTTCAAGCCCACTACACTTTCTCACTTCTGCTGTTACACAAGCTTTTGAAGAAGGAGGAAGTATTGACCTCTGAAACGTAGTTTGGATAAATTTATACTCACTCACGTAAGTTGTGAATTTTTGATAGTATTTAGGTATTTACTACTTTATATTTGATAGTGAGTAATACGCACTTCATCATTATGTTATTAGTCTCCAATACGAGGAGAAAGGTGTGTTCGTTCGAAAAGTTGAGGGTTAAACTTAATAAAACGTTAATTAGGATTGGGTTTCTCAAACAATGCAAAAATTCGGGGGTACTGCCGAATTTCCTGAAATGGGGGTAACACTTTAGTGCAAATGGAAAGGAACAGAAAAGGGAGTTACAATTTAAGATGCTAGGGAAATGCATTAGGGCAGCGTATGGGCAAACTGAACGTCTTAACAGTGAATGTTATGGGTTACATCTAGAAATTGGGAAGAAACTGGATGCGGTGACATGGGGACACATAGAGGAACGGCATTTTAGGGCCGTAGATAGAGCGAGAGATAGGGATTTTGATAAAATTGGCAAAAAGCTTGTAAAATTAGGAATAAGTAAAGAGATTACGGGAAAAATGGGAAAACACGAAATTAGGGGAGAAGGCAAGTGAGAACGTTTTGAATTTGACTAAACTTGAACCCCCAAAGGCCTTAATGGCAGTAATGAGTAAAGGGCATAAATTTGCCATTAAAGGGGAAAACTTTGAGAAAGAGGAGTTTATTATCACCACTGAGAAAATTGTTGGAAAGTTGGATGAAAATGAGGACCGAAGTAAAGTCAGGCGAATGATATGTGATAAATTGGATGAACAAATGTACATGAACTTTAGGAGTCATCATCAAATCCAGAATGGGGGAGGGAAAAGGAATTTAGGGAAAATTTACAGAAGGCGAAAAAATGGGGCAAGAGGAACGATGTATTTTTGATTAGATCTGACAGAGAATAAAATGGTGATCATGGGAAGGGAGGAATACTGTAATAAGTTGGAGCAAAGTTTTAGAAATGACGATTATGAGGAAGTCTTGGGGAATCCAATTACCAAGATAAAAAGGGAAATTAAGAAAGACATAGAAACTAGTATGACCCTGGGAAGTGGGGAGAAAAAGACACTCCTAAAAAAGGTTAAAGAAGGGAACATTCCTACCACATTTGGTATTCCAAAGACCCATAAAAATGGTATCCCTCTTAGACCCATCATTCCTACTTACGAACACCCGGGTTATTTAGAATTTGAATTTAAAATTTTGGGTGCGTCAGCACTAAGGTTATTTTGCACCCATCACATTATACGGGGTCCAGCCCCTTAGCGTTACACATAACAATTCTAACGTTGCATAACTAAAATCATAAAATATTAAAATCTTCTGACTTTCATTAAAAGCTGAGGCTGTAAAGGAGCACTCAGGACAAATAAGGACAACACAAACAAAATTATACTGGCCACGGGGCCAGTCGCCAGAGCATCGTTAGTCTGCAGTCCAGGGTGTACTACGTGGAAGGAGCACCCCTTACACCCGAACACCTGGGTTATGGACTGGCTAAGGAACTGATTAAAAGAATGAGGAAAATAAGTGGGAGTACTCAATTTAGTGTTTAGAATTCGGTTGAAGTCAAAAAGTCCATTGAAAAGTTGGAAATTGGGGACAACGATAATATCAGTGGTTTTGATGTAATAAACTTGTATCCCAGTGTACCAAGAGACAAAGCAGGGGACTGCCTTCGGAGGTGGCTGTTGAAGGAAGGAGTAGAAATTTTAGTGGCATGGGAATATGTTAATGTTTTTTCCTCATAACTGGTTTTACGTTCATGAAAAGATCTTTAAACAGAAAGAGGGGTTGGCAATGGGCAACAAGATATCTGGCCTCGTGGCTAATATCTTCATGCATTACATCGAAAAAGCTGTCTTAGACCAAGTAGGGGGAAGTTTAAAATTCTATAGTAGTATGTCGACGACATCCTCATTATTGGAAAGCAAAGGGACCTAGACCTTGTTTTCACTGAAATGGGAAAACAGTAGGAAAGGATAAAATTTACAAGGGAAGACCTAGCCAACAAGAAAATTAATTTTCTTGACTTAAGTATCAGATATTAGGGAATGGATTCCTAAAACCGGTCTCTCGGAACACATAATTGAAAGTAAACATAGAATCGTAAAAAGGGAAGTTATTAAAAGAAGTAGTAATAAATTGCATCGGAATGTATGTGAGGCTGCACATATATGCACCGGAAATGATATAAACTTAATAGAGACGACTGCAATTTAGAGGAGGGGTGGGTCCATTTTCTTAAAAAGTGGGATAAAGCCGGTAATGAATTGAATTTGAATTTAAAATTTTTGGGAGCGTCAGCACTTGGGCTATTTTGCTCCCGTCACATTATACGGGGGCCAGCCCCTTATCATTACAAATGACAACTCTAACGTTGCATAACTTAAAATAACTAAAAATCTTAAAATGTTCTGACTTCATTTAAAAGCTGAGGCTGTAAACGGGCACTCAGCACACACAAGGACAAAAAACAGGACAACACACACAAAATTATACTGGCCATAGTGCCAGTCGCCAGAGCCTCGTTAGTCTTTAGTCCAGGGTGCACTACGTGGAAGTGAGGTTGACATTTGGGTGTACTACGTGGAAGGTCACCCCTTACACCCCAAAGCCGGTAATGATTATGCTAAGTTAGGTTTTCATGTCACCACCGAAGTTTCGAGAGCTGCGGGGGAAGAACCTGAATTTTCATTGGATTGGTGAAGTGCGAGTTGAGGGGAAGTAACCTTCAACTCTATGTACGGAGACCGTTTCCCACACGCTTTGCCTCACAGCTGGATGGGATTCCTGGGCCGCTGCAGTGGACATGCTTTTTTAAACCTTTTAGTATTTAATATGGGATTTTTAGGAACACAGGAACTTTTACTTTGTCAGAGTCAAGGGTTTCTATAAGTGTTTTTTACCTTAGCCTTCAACCTATATCCCTATATAACACTTTTTACGTGACACCATGACTGATATCTAGATATTCATGTGCACCTGAAGAAGGAGGAAGTATTGACCCCCGAAACGTAGTTTGGATCAACTTATACTCACTCACATAAGTTGTTAATTTTTTACACTATTTACGTATTTACTCTTTTATATGCAATACTCTTAAGTCCAATAAATATATTGATGATGATGATGAAAACAAGACAAAAAAAAGTTCGTAAATTTATTGCAGTTTGAAACTTTGACAAGCATCCTAATAACGATTTTTGTTTCGCCAAATATAGTGCAAATCTTGGATTTCTGCTGTGACCATGTCCATTTCTGAGCTGTCCTATTGCTGCACATTACTCTAAAGTGTGAGCATTGGTTCAAGCGATTGTGGGGTCTTTCTGTTACCTGTACTCATCCATACTCGACTGTATCTGTCCTCTGAATGTTCTTCCAGTTGCATAAACATCGGCTGTACATGGTTTTCGTCTAGTTCTTTCTGTTCCTCTCTTGATACAAGTAGAAAGAAGTGGATAATAATTGCAGGTCAATTATCAGATAAGGCACTATTTGGACGAAATATTGTGACAGCACAGAATCGGAATCTTCAAATGGGCTTTCTCTTAGAACCATTATCATGGGCATTAGAGACATACTTGCAGAAAAATGATCATCCCCTGAGGAAATATCTGGAAATTCAGCTACGGCAATTGATGGTATGGATCTTATTCAGAGAATAAAAGAAGAGGAGTCAAACTTTGGTGAGGTCTATCTGCATGGTCCATTTCTATGGGGAAAGAAATTGGAGTCCAAGAATCAATGTCTGTTTGATACGTACAATGAGATGTTTATAAAGAACACTGAAAGGACAATCACATGGGAAGAACTCGGGCATCAGTCACAGAGTATCTCATCTTCCCAAATTGTCAGAAAGTGAAGGAAATTCCTAAGTCAAGTAACACATAAAAGAACTCTAGTTGCATTTCTTGTTGATGAATGTAGGAAACCAGAGCATTTCATAAAACTTGGGAATAAACTTTGGAGATAAATTATGCAAAATCACATCTGAAGGGATCCCCAAAGTTCTCCATCTCAACAGTAAACATGAAAAAGAGATGGTAATTTGTTGGTATATACTGCCGCTGCTAATGAGAGTTATGAAGAGGCAATGAGATGCTCAGATGACAGTATTATTTTTCATTTGACTTGAATTTAAAATTTCGTGTGCGTCAGCACTTAGGTTATTTTGCACCCGTCACACTACATGGGGCTCAACCCCTTACTTGATCTAAAATGTACCTAATAACATAACTGTAACGTTGGAAGACTAAAATATTCTGACTCAGGTTAACAGAACTCAAATTAACATAACTGTAATGTCATGTCATTACTAAAATATTAAAATATTCTGACTTCAGTTAACTCTTTCACTGCAGGAAGTGACTTGAGTCACTTTGGTTCAATATGCGTAACTTACGGAAAGCGACTGCAGTCGATTTGAAATATTATCGTCGCTGCTGGTGTCGAGTGAAGTTGCCCTGTAAGGAAAGCATTACTGGATGATGCTGCCATCTAGCGGCTTTCGTTTCAATTAGTTTTCAAGGACAAATCGTGTTTCTTTTCTGAACAAATGGACTTTGTGTAGCGCAGTGCGTATGTAAACAAGAATGGCAGTGCATAAGGTTTTGAAACTCTCAGATCACAGAGAAGTAACAGAGCTTTTGGATGTTATTTTGGACTGTCAATTTAGTGGATCAGATGTAATTAGTGCTGGAGAAGATGGAGAAAGTGACTGTGTTTACGATGTGTTATTGAATGGTACACATTCATGTTCAGAATGCGAAAGTGATTCTGTAGATGGTGGTGTTCATAGTTGGTCGATGATGGATGGTAGTTCACGCTCTAAAAATCTGACCTTGTGTGATGGTGATGCTTTAGACTTGCAGGTTAGTGGTGACCTTACTAATTTTGAAACTACATACAAAGCATTCCAGCAGTTTATGCCAGACCACTTACTTGATATTGTTGCAAATGAAACAAATTGCTATGCAAATCAATTCCTGGACAAGACGTATGACTTTCCTCCTCGTTCAAGATATCATTCTTGGCATGGGTGCTCTGCAGATGACATTCAGGCCATGTTTGGCATCGACATTAGCATGGGACTTTGTAAAAAACCAACACTAAACATGTACTTTGCCCAAAAAGATGAGCTTTGTGCTACACCAAACTTTTCATCAGTTATGCCACGAGATAATTACTGTTTACAAAGATCATTTATCCACTTCAATAATAACGACAATCTAATACCAAAGGGGACTCCCGGATATGACCCTTTGTTCAAAGTGAAGCCCATCATTGATGAATTGGAAAATATCTATTTACATGATGTACAACCAGGGAAGTGTTTGTCAGTAGATGAATCTATGCTGAAATTTACAGGAATACTATGGTTCAAACAATACCTTCCTTCAAAACCTTCTACCAAGTGGGGAGTGAAATTATGGTCTTTGTGTGATAGTAAAACAGGTTACCTTTGCCGGTTTGATACATATGTTGGGAAACAATACGATGAAAATTATGCTGGGGGAAGTTTAGGGGAGATGGTTGTAAAACACTTGCTTCAAGGTTTGAAGACAGTGGTAGAATAGTGTATGTAGACAATTTCTATTCAAACCCTTCACTTTTTCAACATTTATCCTTGAAAGGAATTGGTGCATGTGGAACAGTGAGGTCTAACAGAAAAGGACTACCACTTGAAATGAGGAATATAAAAATGAAGAAAGGTGACAGCCCTAAATTTTGGTACAGTAGTTCACAAAAAATATTGGCTTGTGCCTTGCAAGATACAGGTCGTATAAATATGCTTTCTACGGTCCACACTTCTGAATGTCAACCGGTTAGGAAAAGAACCAAGAAATCACCTACAGGATATGAAACCACAGCTGGTTGTCAATTATAATCACTGCTTGAATGGAGTGGACAAATTTGACCAGTTACGCACCAATTACAGTTATTCTCGCAAAAAAGAAAATGGTATCAAATTTTATGATACTTCTTTATTGAGGTGGCTCTGGTAAATGGAAGAATTACATTCAATCATGCTAACAAGAAGAATATGACAGCAAGTGAATACAGCCATGCAGTTGTAGATGGACTTTTGCAGAACTATTCCCGTCCCCTACACCCCAGATGTGTGTATTATGTTATTATGTGTTTCAGATTACACGAAAGAATCATGGTTAAATTGTTTATGAAATATAGTACCAAAATACCCATGATGGTCCTTGACATTAGGAAAATAGCTTCCATTCTTATTACAAATGGATTGTTGAGATATGTCTCCATATGCATTTGCAGGAAAAGGAAAAGTAAGTGCATTGAAAAGCCTTCCTGCCAACAAACACAGGAAATATTTTCGCAGCCTCCGAGATCAATGGGATCTCAATGAAAACGTAATGGGCAAATTGTAGTTCTCATGATTACTGTATGTTCCAAAATATTCCATACATTTTGTGAATGACATGGCAATTTGAATTTGAATTAAAAATTTTTGGGTGCGTCAGCACTGAGGCTATTTTGCACCGCTCACATTATATGGGGTCCACCCCGTGATCATAACAAAAATAAAAGCGTGTCTGAAAACTAAAATTTCCTTACCTTGGTTAAAAGATGAGGCTAAAAAGGGCTCTCAGCACAAATAAGGACAAAACACAAGACGACACAGAATTATACTGGCCATGGAGCCAGTCGCCAGAGCCTCGTTAGTCTGCAGTCCAGGGTGTACTATGTGGAAGTGAGGTTGACTATTGGGTGCACTACATGGAAGGAGCACCCCTTACAGCCCAAATGACATGGCAAGTCATCTATTTTGCAAAGGGTGAGATAGACGTTTATCAACTTGAACCTTGGAGAAACTGTCTCAAGAAACATGCTGAACGTGCGATTATAAAGCTGCTACAAGCAAGAGATGTCTTCTGAATGATCCATGTACACTTAGTCCAAGTGGGAGAAGGTAGACATTGAAAAAACATATGGAGCAGAGGAGTTGATAATGGACTGGATGGAGTAGCAACCAGCACCTCAAACTGTGTTAGATCTACTAGCTTGCAATTCCATTAGGAACTGTCTCCCCGATGGTGCAGTGGTAGCATCATCTTCATCAGGGGTCCTGGGTTCGAAACCCGGAGGATGCACATAGTGGTTTGGATCCCACTTTAAACTGTAGGTCCAGTCCCAATTAGACTCAATGTGCATAAATTTGACTTGAAATGCCAAATCAATCAACCAACCAATTAAAAAACTACAAACTGCCAAGTGCAGATTACCTGCATTTGAAAATCAGTGAGTGAAGACACCAATTCAGAAGATGATGATGATGAATGTAAATAATAAAATTTTGTTTATGTTAAATTATAACATACATGTGTATTTAATATTTAGCCACTATTATTATTGAAAATTGTAAGCAAAACTTATGCACTTAATCCATGTCAGTATATAAACAATATAATAAAGTTTTATTATTATTTTAAGGATGATATTAATATTGTTACACTTAATAATTATAATTATTATAAAATAATATTGAATTTTAATACGTCTGTTGAAATTAAATTTATTTATTCAATAAAGTGTGATGAATTTATATGCTATTTATAATAAATATGTAAACCATTATTTTCGGCTATGGTTACTAATTCATTAATATTATATAAAAAGCAGAGAGTTATGAGATGCTATCACACATTTTCCAGTTCCAGGCATCCACACCTTACAAATCAAATAATTTGAGTACCCATCCCCCAGGAGCAGTACCCATTTCCTAAATTTGAAGTCCTAGCTCATAGACTATATCTTCAGACTCGTTGATTTTAGACAACGACTGTTTATGCGATAAAGTTCTGAGTACAACTGCGGTGAGAAATGTTCTCTCGAACTATTTATGTGGAATTCAAACTTCCAATCTTTAGAACCGTTGACGAGCCGCATCGTGACGCTAACGGTGTTTTAAGTATAAAGCTGTGTTTGCTTTATTTTTCATACAATTTCCGGTAGAATTCGTATCAGCAGATTTTTCGATTCATTGAACGTCGCTGGTGTATTTTGCATTTAAGAAACTACCTCCAGCATCTTGGCTGGACCCTTTTGGTGACGTGATTAACATATTGAGTTACGATGCCAGTCATGCCTTCGACGTGATATGGTACTATCACTATGGTATTTTGACCATTTGTGACATTTTCAAACCTTTTTATAGGCTCCAATTTCGAGCTTTGTGCATAAAACTTTCAGGAGCATTGTGACATTACTTGCACTGTAAATAGACAATAAAATTATTGAAACAAAATGCACGATTTAGGAGCATGGGTGGGGTGGATGGGGAAAGAAGGACAAGTCATGTATTTAGTGACAATGATAACATGTTTCTGCAGCTAGAAAACTAGACAGACTGCAAAATTACTACATGCAAGTGAAACTGAACAATGTGTTTCAAGATGGTGAATGAAAAACTGATTTTCCTCATGTTGCATGCACACTATATACCATGTTCTCTTTTTCCCCCAAACTGTCTACAATGCATTTTCGGAGTATAAGGAGTCATTATACATATTTCGTTGGTCTGTAATTTTTCAGTAAAATTTTTAAAATTATTTTTCATAGTTTAGGAGAGGAGTGGTGGTAAAATCGCAAACATAGATTTTTCCATAAACGTAAAGCTCTTGAGTTGCAATTTTTAGTTACACGATAACTTAAAGGATTGGTGTCATATTGTATTTGAGAAATATTTGTCACCATGTTTCGTAGATTAAGAAAACCAAGTCTTAACTACGTTAGGACATTACTTGAGCTTGAAGTTTTTAATAAAAACTCTGTAATATAGTGTGTTGTTTAGGAAGGTGGGGGGAAAGTCACCAATTTTAACACAATATCTGTAGCAAATTTAGAGTATTTAACTGAAATTAATGTGGCAACTAGATACACCCAGGGAATGACTTTATTTTGCATTTGCATTTGTTGAAAGCATTTGAATATGGTGGATGAAAAATTGATTTGATGTGGTGAAAGCTAGAGAAAACACTAAGTACATGCCAAAACTGGACTTCTTTACTTAGTGAAATGATGGCATGTGATATATGATTGGTTCATTTTACTTAATTTATTGCCACTTTTGGCTAATTGTGAAGATACAGATGAGATGCTATGATGAAACTGATGAAGGGACACTATCAAAGAACAACCACGACCAGGCCAGGATTCAAACCCTTAACTCCAGGCATTGAAGTATGATATGGTAAACATACTGCCATGAATGTTGGCTCAAATATGAACATAAATGGTTGGATAAGCTACAAGCAGTCATTAACATAAGTAACCTTTCCATTAATGAAACCACTTTCGAGCACAACATGTTTGTCCACATTCTGAAACACCTACAAACTTGTGCCTATGCATATATCATGAGAATATGAAGTTACTCATTGATGTAGCTAACATTTTCCCAAAAAGTACTTCACAATTTACTTCTTTATTGGTCTGCACTGAAGAGTCACAAAAGTGTATTATCAAAACTGTAGCGATTGTGGGCAATGTTCAAAGTTTTCTGATTGTGTCAGTTCTTTGACACAGGAAGAATTTTACAAAGAAGTTACTCACATGCAGTGGACAACATACGAATCAAGAAAAGTTGCTCGGGGAAAATTTACAAGTACGCTTAGTGAACTTTTGGACAAACTCCTGAGTAATGTACCTTTTTCGTTGTTGAAGAAGGAAGAAAGGTGCAAGTCACGTGGTTAATTTGTGATTATAAATTAATTGTTTAATTTATCAACATTTTAGCTGTTGGACTTCTCCTCTATTATATATAGTCAGATAATAGTATCAAATTGTACTTTTAATTGGAAGAAAATCCAAAATATCAACTGCATTAAAAAATGTTCCATTCATGTAGCGTGAGTCATATTTCATTACTAATTCAAATATAAATTATGAATATGCATTAGGGTGGTCCAGAAACTTATTAAAAAAATTCACCATCCTAGGACTATATTTAGAGGTTGCTCAATCTTGCACTATATTTACCATGCAATATGCATTTTTACATAAATGGCTTAGTTTAGTAATTACGTATTGTGTGTGTTTTCAGAATCCGCTTCTTATTTAATTAATAATTGCATTATCTTTTAATTCCAGGTTCAGCAATGTCTTTAAAGAAGCCACAAACAAGATCTTCCAGTGATATCAGGCTTTTGGGAAAGCCAGAGCCCACAATTGCAGGAGCCGGTCTACCAACGAAAATGCAGGTGCTCCGAAAATTCATGTACCATCACATGGAAGAGAAGCATGTTCAATATCAAAGTGCTGAACTTACTGTGGAGGCTCTGGTACCATTCTGGGTCAAAGCTAACGTGTCGATGACAGATACGTCCCGATGACAGATACGTGCTATGCTGCTAAGAAACTACTAAAGCTTTACGAGGAATACAAGGCTCTGAAGAAGAATCGAACAAAAGACTATCCTTCTTATAGGATGAAAGAGGACATTTTTTGTGGAGATCTTAATGATGTTTTTGATATTTCACGAAAAGCTGCCCTCCAGCTCGTGTAGAACGAAGAGGACAAAACTTCTTGGTGACAGTTGGAAGATCCAAGTACATCCAGCTTTGAACCAGTCGACAAGAAAATGGCTGGCCAGCAGAAAAGGAAAAGGATGCGTTCTGATGCAGAAAAGGCCCGTCAAGAAAAAGCAAAATGTCAAATTGTCGAGACCATCAAAAGAATTGTCAGAAGCCAGTTCGTGCTCATCAGGCACCCCATTATCATCTGATAAGGGTATATTGTTCAGTGAGACACTCCATAGCCGGAGAGTGTTACTTCCCTCTAAACGACCAAAACCTGTGTTAAATCATGATGTGTCCCTCACTCTCGTCAGTGACAGAAGTGCAACATTAGTGGTGGCAACTGTTGTTCAATCTCTCAGTCATTCACAAGATGAAGTTGCTCTTTCTCGAAGTACTATCCGCCGCAAGAGGAGATCAACAACAGAAGCTACATGCATCAACAAACAGGCTAGTTTTTCAACTGACGATCCCTTGAATCTTCACTGGGATGGAAAAATCCTCCCAAATATTGTCCAAGTAGTTGAGAAGGTTGATAGGGTGGCCATTCTTGTCACAGACCCCTCGAAAGGAGAGAAAAAGCTCCTGGAGGCTCCCATGGTCGCTAGTGAAACCGGAGCGGCCCAGGCAAATGCATGCCTAAAGCTCCTTGATGATTGGTCTCTGCGTAACAAAGTTAGAGGTCTAGTCTTTTGACACAACTGCCTCAAATACAGGATTGCAGTCTGGAGCATGCACTTTGATAGAGAAATCTTTGGACGGGGTTCTGATCTGGATCGCTTGTAGACACCATGTACTGGAAGTTGTTTTTATGCTGTATTCAGCACCTGCACCAGCTTTCGTGCCAGCAGAGGGCCTGAAATTGGTTTGTTCAAACGATTCCAGCAGAATTGGGGTTCATTAGGCAGCAATACATTTGAAAACGCACCTGACTGTATTTTCCCTGAAGGAACAGCTGACCTTAGGAGCGAGATGATTACATACTACAAAGAGGCCGTCAAGAAAAAAACAACAGAGGGATGACTATGACGTATTCATGCTTCTCTGCTTTCTCTTCCTGGGAGGGAAAACAAAAACCTGTCAAAATCAGCTGCCCTGGAGGCATGCACCGTGCAAGGTGGATGGCAAAGGCCATCTACACAATAAAGATCTTACTCTTCTGCAGTCCAGTTACCCTCTCCAAGAGTGAGGAAAAAGATCGTGGAATTGAGCCTCTTCATTGCCCTCATCTATGGACACTACTGGAATGAGGCAAATCTGGCACATAGAGCACCACTGAATGACCTCAACTTTTGCGTAAGATAGAATATCAAAACGATATATTTAACAATGCAGCACTTGCGGCAATGAAACGTCATTAATGGTATCTCTCTGAATACTAATTCCTCTTGCACTCTTCGATTCCCGTGTGTCAGACTCAACAAAGCAATTGATGGCCAACAATATGGTAACCAAACCTGAAGAGTAAAAAGATCTGAGACGGGTCGTTGGAAAAAATTTCACGATGGCAAATCAGTTGGAATCCTATGCCAAAAGTCGCTCCACAATCTTCTTCAACGTCCTTTTGGACGATGGTGAAGAGCACACAAAATCTTTCCTTCAACAAGATCCATCATCTTGGATCACAAATTAAGTATACCAAAAAATAAATACATGTGTCCAAAACTTGCCTGCTGTAAATGATTGTGCGGAAAGAGCGGTTGCTCTTATTCAAGCTTAGAACCGTTTTTTAAGCAAAGACGAGATACAAAAACAATAATTACTTTATGTTGTTGCCCTTCACCGCAACAAAGTCAAGGACTTTAAGAAAGCTACACTTAAAAAAGAAGATTAAATGTATAATCATTTTTTAATGACGTTCGATAAACAAAAAGATGTAGTAGGGAGTGAATGTGAAATTCCACATAATTTGTATTACGTTTCAATGTACATTACATGAAAAAACTGTCAACTTTGAGTGAGTCCTTAAACAAGAGATAGAATATTTATATATAGATATTAATATTTTGCAGTTTTGTTTGTTCATGTCATACGAATAAGGGCATGCATGACCCAGGTTGAAATTCGTTAAGTTGGTTCTTTTGGACCACCCTAATATGCATGCAGTATCATTTTTTTTGTACCAAAGTATACTTTAACACTCCTGCTTCAAAATGCAATAAGGAGAATATTGGTTGCCTATGCAACTTAAGATATACAATGCCTAACAATAAAAAAAAATGTGTCAAATGTAGTGCTAGTCAGGCATGGAATTAGCCATATACATAAATAAAACTCCACACCAATACAACCAGACAGGAAAACGAATGAATGATTTGGTTTATTTTACTTTGCTTCTCTGCAAATTTTGGCTAATTGTGAAGATGAGGATGAATGGCGATATGAAAAAGATGAAGGGACAATCACATATGGGCAACACACAACAAAGTCCCACAGAGGACCGTGAGTTCAGATGCCAGAGTTTGATTAACTGACCTCGAAATTGTGGGTGCACCAGCACTTGGGCCATTTGCACCCATCACATGATAAGGGTCCAGCCCCTTAAATAACTAAAATATAACTAAAATATTTGTAATGTCAGAGGACTAAAATATTCTTACTTGGGTTAAAACCTGCAGCTGCAACACTCCGCAAACATAACAACAAAAGTCACACACTCCTATAGACCATTATACTGGTCATACGTCCAATTGCCAGTGTCTTGTTGGTCTGCAAAATGCAGTCCCGGGTGTACTACATGGAAATGAGGTTAACATTTTTGTTTTGAAAAGGCTCACCCCTCGCACTCCAAGACAGGAAACCACAAGAGCAGAAGCCAATACAAAGGATCCCTATCAAAGTACAGGATTTGGTGGTTCTGAAGTTACTTTTACAGAGACAGACCCACAAACTGCTCCATGCATTCTTTGGTTCACACACAAGTTGCAGGTAATATAATGAACCTGGTGTTACGTTGCAACAGTAAATATTACCAGGCAAAAACACAATCCTATATGAGCCTCTGGTATACCTTGGGCACGATAAGAACTGATTAATTATTTTAACTTATTTTATGTCACTTTTCTGCTACTTTTGTCGAATTGCGATGGCAAGAATGCATGGTGATAAGATTAAATGGATTAAGGGACAATCACACACATACAGTATATGTTTGTGGACAGGACAACACAGGCTATACATAAGATTATAGTGCATGTTTGTCCAGATGCCAGAGCCTCGTTAATCTACACTGCAACAATGCAGTTATCGAAGTGTACTATGTGTAAGTGAGGTTGACACATGGTGGTCTTCAGACAGGGTCACCCCTGACACCCATGTTGCATTTGCAACACAGATGCAGTTGACAGTGCTTAGAATCTTCCATGCAGAGCTCTATGTTGCCTTATATTCTTACAAACATCTCCTGTGTGAGTCAGATCATAAACTAACAGTAGGACTGTTTATTACAAGCACAAAAGTGAACTACTGATTGCTTTGATCCCGTTACTCTTTCAATCTTTGTGTTTTAGTTGACTACATTCCATTACATAATGACCCACATGGAAATTCTGTTCAGAAAACACACAGAGCCAGTTCAGGTTCAGAATGCTGGAAATGTTTTCAAATTGGAAATAGAATTTGAATTTAGAATTTTGGGTGCATCAGCACTTAGGAGGCTATTTTGCACTCTTCACGTTAAACGGGATCCAGCCCCTTACAATAATTAAAATAACATAATCGTAATGTCGTACAACTAAAATATTAAAACATTGTGACTTCGATTAAAAGCTAAGGCTGTGAAGGGACACTCAGCACACATAAGGACAATATACAGAAATATACTGGCCATAGGGCCAGCGTCAGAGCCTCGTTAGTCTGCAAAATAGTCCAGGGTGTACTAGTTGGAAGTGAGGCTGACAATTGGGTGTACTATGTGGAAGAATCACCCCTTACACCACAAATTGGAAATAGAGAAACTGCATGAAAGGAATGAATGCAGCAGCACCCAATTGGCAAATCCTGAAAATGCAGCTAAGAGAAATACCGCATTTACACGTGTATAATGTACATGTGTGTATAATAAGCACCCTCGTTTTGGATGGGAAAAAGCAACAAAAAATATATATCTCTTATATAATGTGCAGTACAATTCAGGTCCCAGAAATGGCTTTCTTAGTGTCTGACTAACAATTACGGTTTAATTTAAAATTAATAAGTAGACCATAAAAACTAGTTTTTCCTTGCTTTCGCAGCTGTTGCATTTAACACGCGACCTTGAACTTCCAAATGTTAGGCTTTTCATAGGAGAGGAGGGAGCGAAGAGGCATGGTTCAGTAAGGGAAGGGACCTGCATTTGCCACACCTCCCTTGATGGACAAGAAGGGAAAACATCAGTTTTTGTATTCCCCGTCAAGATTACAAGTCATTCCGGCCAAAGGAGGGACTTGGAAATTCTATTTTTGTATTTTCTGTTGAAAGCCATGGAGGGTCACATGATCCACTGAACCAATCGGCTTTGTCTAGTTGCCGTGGTGACGGATAATTCTCGTGGTATTCTGCGTTGCCAAATTTTTCGTTTCGGGTCGTTTTCGAAACAGATGGCACCCTCATCAAAGTCAAGTACGGCGAAGCCTAATGGTTACCGCCAGGTAGCAAGCAAATGGGTATCTGATTTCCTGCCCGTCCTTGAAATTCGAGCGAAGGGTAGAGGTGTCCTTTGAATGGAATTTGAATTTAAAATTTTGGGTGCGTCAGCACTTAGGCTATTTTGGATCCGTCACATTATACGGGGGCCAGCCCCTTAACATTACAAATAACAACTAACATTGCATAACTAAAATCATAAAATATTAAAATCTTCTGACTTTCGTTAAAAGCTGAGGCTGTAAATGGGCACTCAGCACACACAAGGACAAAAAACAGGACAGCACAAAAAATTATACTGGCCATAGTGCCAGTTGGCAGAGCCTCGTTAGTCTTTAGTCCAGGGTGTACTAAGTGGAAGTGAGGTTGACTTTTGGGCACCTATGTGGAAGGTACCCCTTACACCCCGACAGGAAGAGGTGTCCTGTACGACTGGACAAAAATCAGCAACACCTCTTCCCCCCTTGAACTGGAGGTGGAAAATGTATTTCCTCAAGTCCATTCTTTGGCTTCTGCCTTAGACAACATGCGCACTGTTGCCAAACTGATTCTCGCTAAATGCTGCTTTCTCTAGAGTTTGGACACAATGTGTGTGACTAAAGTGTCTTCTTCACCCTCTCCCTCCACAAAATCGCGAGTGGAAAATTGGCTGACAAGAGGACAAAAATAGACAAAAAAGGGGTGGCTTGTTTGTGAAAACTTTTCCTTTCTTCTTTCCTGCAGAGTTGGAAATGGGGGAAAAATAGAAGGGTTTGTCAACTTCTGCTATCCAATACTGGAAAGTAGTTTGGAAATACAATTGGATCTAGTTTAAATTTCACTGTAAATTAATTTTAATCTGAAGTTTTTTCACGAATGCTATTTCGTTTGGTTACCAGAATGATACTGAAAATGCACGATCATTCCTTTTTTCTATGGGCAGATGGGCGATATTTTACTCACTGACGGAAAATATTCTTGTTAAATCAATTGTTGAAGATTGTATATAGTATTGCTTTCCGCTCGTCATTTGTTTCTATTTTACTCCCGCTGGGAGCTTCTTGCAAGAACGCGGAATTCTGGGAGCGAGATATTCTAACACAGCGGCATGGTGCATTTCGGCTCGCGGCAGCAGGAAGAACATTTTTCAGCTAGCCTATTGGATGTGGGCTTTTGTGTAACTTATTCAGTGTGCAAACGTATTTAATTACTGTATAATGCTAAGTATAAAAAATAAAAAAAGTTAAAAAACTTACGTGAGTGAGTATAAAAGTTTTGCAGACGACGTTTCACGAAGCTACGCTTCGCTTCTTCAGGTCACTTATCAGTATTTAAAATACTTCGTCAAGAACATAAGAAATCCAGGATTAGGTTAAAAGGGGGTGATAGGATATGGAATGAAAAATACCTGAAGTTAAAAATGCCATGTAGGCTAAGAAATAAATCTAAATGATTAGTGCCCGTACTACCATATTGAAGGATTGGCTGTAGTAGCATACAAATGCTACATTCCTTCCAATGAAAACTCCACAGACTCAGAAGCAGCACGGGCCACTTCCGGCGTGACATGGAATTTAACAGATTCACTCCTATTATTTCCCCATCGCTTAAACATGTGAATCCAGGCTTCGTTCAGGTTACCGTCGTCTCTGTTTAATTTTTTCCCTCTATCAACACAAATATTTGCGGCCTCGTGAACGTTCAAATCAGGTTGTTTATGTACCCTTTTTACAACTTCTCTTTTATCAACCGTATGGTTAAATTCTAAAGTATGTTCAGAAAGCCCGGTTTTCGGGGATAGTTCCCTGATTTCCTTGTCATGCTCGTCCCAACGGGTTCCCATGCTTCTTCCAGTTTGTCCAATGTACGCTTTATTACAGGAACAGGTAATCTTATATACGCCCTTCTCGTCTCTGACATCTTTTCGCCCTTTTCCATCCTTTTTATATTCAGTAAAAAATTTCTCGATATTTCGGGGAGCTCTCATTCCCCCTTTTATCCTGAAGCCTTTTAGAATTTTGTCAAACTTTTCGGATACCCCTTTTACATACGGGATGCCGACGTATTTGTATACTATTTCCCCTACCTCGTTATTCTTACTTATCCCCTTCTTTCTACCTTCATTATTCAAGACTTTAAGAGCCCCCCTCTTTATTCTCCTCATTTCCTCTACTTTATAACCGTTTCTTAACCCTACCCTCATAATCCAATTTTCTTCTTTCTCTCTCTCCTCCCTACAATTACAAAGTCTCCCAGCCCGAATGTAGAAGTTCATGTATATATTATTCTTAATTCTTTTTGAGTGTTCAGAATCTCGGTGGATAAATCTGTCCCCTGCTAACTTTTTGTGGTAAACCCCGGTTCGAACACTGCCATTAACCCGTTCAATCCTCAAATCCAAGTAGTTGATTACTCCTTCATTTTCTACCTCACATGTGAATTTTATTCTATCGTCCTGTCCTCCCATAATTTCGAAAATACAATCCAATTTTTCTTTTTTCCCGATAATCAAGATGTCATCAACATATCTACAAAAATATTTGATATCATTGTTTACCTCACTCAGTGAATCTTTCTCAATGTAATGGAGGAATATGCTGGAAACTATTCCCGAAACAGGGTTGTCCATAGCCAGTCCCTGAATCTGCCTCTAAATTTTTCCATTGAAACAGAAATAATTATATCCTGGTACTAAATGAAACCACCGAACGAACTCCCAGGCTGTCACAACATCAATTCCCTTATCCATAACTCATCTCTGAAGACAATCTGCGGCCTGAAGTGACCTGAAGAAGCGAAGCGTAGCTTCGTGAAACGTCGTCTGCAAAACTTTTATACTCACTCACGTAAGTTTTTTAACTTTTTTTTATTTTTTATATATTTTAGTGAGTAAACTCACAGTTTTCCATAATGGTTATAATGCTAAGTGAATTAAAGGACTTGTATGATATGCAAATTTGTTGCTGTATCCGTTGTTCCAGCCCTATGGTAAGGTATTCAATATGGCATCATCCCCAGAGGTGCTACTTTTCTTTCATGGTGATACCTGGAAGGAATCTACAGACATCGATTTTTGGGGGGATGAGGGGTAAAGTTTGGACTCATGTATTCTTCTGCGTGGGGCAGAGAACATTTTTTTCTATGCATATTATGTGACTTGTATGTTGTACAGTGACGGGGCAAGGAGACATGAGTGGATAAACGAGGGGTGTGGCAATATTTTCTGGGAGCAGTCAAATTTAGTGAACATCTAAATACCATTAAAATGCTTATTTGGGCCAAAAGAGCATATATTTATTTATTCTTATCTGCTGGGGTGCCGTGGTGGTACAGCCGGTAGGGTGTCTTGACTGACATGAAGTAGACCAGGGTTCGATTTCTGAAGTGGGTGATCTAAACCGCATAAAGCTGTTCTGGAGCTCACCCAGCCTCAAATAAATGAGTACCTGGGGACAACCCTGGGTGGAGGGTAAAGGCTTCCCAAGTATGGTGCTGATCTCAATTCAATCTTTGTTAAGCAAAGGTCCGAAACTGGCGGAAGCAAGAGGAGGAACTGAAGAGAGCTCCATCCAAGATGCAGGTTTTTCGGGGGAAGCATTGCAAATATCCAGAAGTGGAGCAAGAATTATGCAATTATATTATGGATTTGCGGTGCTCAGGATATGGTATTTTGACCAATATGCTCATCTTTGAAAGCAAACAAAATAGCTCGGAACAAGAACATCCCGTTAAGGACTTCAAGGCTAGCTACAGTTGGGTCCGGCACTTCATGAACAGAAACCGTTTGTCGATCAGGCGGAGAACGACGCTTGCACAGAAGATGCCCGAAGAATATGAAGAACAGCGCACCAGGTTTTTCTGATACATAATCAGGCTGTGACAGCAGAAGAACTACATGATGTCACAGATTGGCAATGCAGATCAAACTCCATTGTGGTTCGATATGCCCGAATCGACGAGTGTTCATCCTGTTGGAGATAGGTCTGTGCAAGAGCAGACAAGCAACGGTGCACCGTTATGCTGGCTATCATGGCTGACGGTCGCAAATTGCCTCCGTATATAATATTTAAACGGAAAAAAGTCCCCAAAGAAACATTTCCATCGGGAGTTATGGTGAGAGCGCAGGAAAGGGGTGATGATGGAAGAACCTATGAAGGACTGGTTGAATTGTGCGTGGGATCGGAGGCCAGGAGCTTTATTGCGGCAACCTTCGATGCTTGTCTTAGACAGTTTCCGCGGACCCACCACCAATGATGTGAAAGAATTTGTCGTTCGTCAGATTTGGTAGTGATACCGGGGGGAATGACGAAAAGTGCTGCAGCCCTTGGATGTAGTTCTCAACCGCCCGTTCAAGGTCGCAGTGCGAGCTGCTTACAATAGATGGATGACATCAACGCTGCATGAACTCACACCAAGTGGGAGGATGAAACGTGCGTCGCTGCCGATTGTTTGCGAATGCGTTCGTGAGGCATGGAACTCCCCTGGGAATGGTGGTCAAAAGTTTTAAGGTAATGGGAATACCGAACAAGATGGATGGAAATGAGGATGAGAAAATTTATGAAGACATAGACTGCGACAGCAATAATTCTTGCGACAGTAGCAGTAGTGACAGTGAGTGAGTGTTGTGCCATTTCAGACAGCTTGTGTTAATAACTGTGAACTGCTGGGAGTGAATGACGAAATTAAATCTAGCCTAAACATTATTTATTTATTTACATGAGTCAAGTTGCAATAGTGCAGTAAATATACAGGAGTTATATCTATTTGGTAAGTGTTGACGTAATTATTGTACCTTCATATTTGTTATTAGGTTATATTATTTCAGGTTATATGCTACGTATATTCAGTTTGGTTTATCTTGTCATTTTGGCAGGGGCCGCTAGCAGATACTGGTGACAGTTTCAGTTCACATTTCAGTTTTTTTGAGG
This sequence comes from Lepisma saccharinum, assembly GCF_977018435.1. NCBI lineage: Eukaryota > Metazoa > Arthropoda > Insecta > Zygentoma > Lepismatidae > Lepisma > Lepisma saccharinum. Next base: position 7,647,626 of record NC_139240.1, on the reverse strand, counting down.
AAGCTATTTTCTGTCATTTCTCCCACGAAAAATACCGCTGATACGCCTCCCGTCACACGGGAGTTGCATCATCGAATCCCGCCAGAATCCCGTTATTCTCGATGCGTCAAAATGTTCCGATACAACTAACTAACTCCCTAGCCTTGTTAAACCCGAAGGATCATGGCTGCAGCAACACAGGCCTTCCATCTTTCCCTATCTTGAGCAAGTTCTATATACTCTTTTCCATCCCTACCGATTTCCCTTAGGTCCATCTCAACGTTGTCCCTTCATCTTCGTCTTGGCCTTGCTACAGGTCTCTTACCATCAGGTTTCCAATACAAAGGAAAGGAAAAATATATTGAAAATGGCCTGTACACATTTATATATATATATTTTTTTAATATTATTAATGAAGAAACCAAATCTATCGTTGGCATGGCCAAGCGGGAGCCAAAGCAACATTCTGAAGAAAAAGAATGCCAAGATGGAAAAATATAAAAAAGTATATGTACCCTATCCTCCCCCCCCCCCCCTTTCGAAAAGCCTCGGCATGCCACTGCAACCTCGTAATTTGTATTTGTGCCTGTTGATATATACGTGATATATGAAGCAACAGTGAAAACATGCATGGCTTCACGCAATTCTTTACGATGATTCCCTGCAAATTTCTAAGGCAAAAACGATTTTTGAGGAAGTTATTTCTCCTGCGAAAAATACCACTTGATACGCCTCCCATGTGATGTGAGGCGCATGCTTGAATGCTGCTTTTCTCGATATCGCAAAACTTTCCAATACTAAGTGAAAACTCATGGAAAACTGCCATTTCGCTTTTAAAAGTTATTTTTTAAAATTATTATTGCTAAAGGAAGACAATCTGTAGATATATACTTTATACGCAGTGACATACAGAAGTAGTCAGATGTGCTTAAGGTGCGATACCTATTCTACAGCTATTATAAAAAACGTTAAGAGAATAATTTTCTGAGGCTCTGAAAGTTTTAAGAATGGTTGCAATAACTCCAAGGACTACTGCAATGTTAAAAGGGTTAAAACATTACCGCAAAACACCATGCCACAAGGTAAACTGAACATTCTTGTGTCCCCAGTGAGTTTTGCCACAGCAGAATGGTAGTTATAACACCATTAAGCCTTGTTTCCATGATTATAAAAAACTAAATACGCTGACCAAGGCAGTAATTTATTTTATTAAAAACATAAACATAAACAAAAAATTTTGTACTTGATACAGAGTCTGAAAAGACCTTGCTAGAAGGTGGAAAAGTTACGTTTAGTTTATGTTTTTAATAAAATAAATTACTGCCTTGGTCAGCGTATTTAGTTTTTTTTTTTTTTTTTTTTCAGAATGGTAGTGTTCCATCTCTACACCTTTGTTATGCCTCTACCTGCTATTGGTTTGTTGTATACGATGCCGTAATGAGCCTCACTTTAGCAGAAGTCCCAGACAGTGGTAGCTGCTTCCATAGCACTTGAGCTCAAATCTAGTTGAAGCAGTTCTCGAAGCAAAGGCATTCTTTTGGCTGCTCACTTTTGAAGCAGTATAGCAGTACTTGTTTTTCACTCCACCGCAGAGCACCTTCCTAGTATGATATCCCATGATGACCCCTGAAAGATGCAAGAAAAATCCACTTGTAAGAAAATTTTAACATGATTATAAAAAACATCTTCACCATTTCTTTATGTCCACGTGAAGTTATAGTTACATTTCAAATATGCATCCTTACTACATGGTTAGCATTTGAAACTTTAGCTGAATTAAAATAACAATCCGTAAATGAAAAACATTGCCATAATATAGATTTGCTCAATACTGTAGGTGGCTAGGAATGCAGGTGGAGAATGTTTGCTTCCTGACTTATTTCACATCCGGATTCCTCCATCTCGTGGAATGCTCCGACTTGCATAGGAGAATTCCAGTGGAAACTGAGGTTGCACAGCACAGTGGGACTGGCTACTATATAAGTGAAGGGTGCCCTGTAGCAGACGTCCTTTTAGTTACGAATATCTAAGTGCATCATTGAGAGTAGCAGCCAGTGCCGCCACCAGGAAGCAGAGAAGTGTCCCTCAGCCACCTACCTTTCTCCTCCTCACCATCTAACTCCTTTTGTTACCAAAAGTGCTCTATCAACCATGGTAAGCTAGGCAATTTAATATATTCACTTTCGTGAAAGATAACTGGTGAAACATGAAGTGTTATTCACAGACGCCTGTTCTACACAATAATACTCTTCCACAATTCTATGTTACACACAATTTATTCCTAATTTATACACAAAAAAAAGATTCCAAGATACAGTTATTGTTTTAGAGATTAAATCGTCCAACTTGCAACCTGATTTTCATATTTTGAGAAATGAGACACACGCCAGTATGTAAATACAGATAAACTGATGTACGCATAACCACAGTGTACAGAACACTGGATGCAGACAACCAATGTATCCATCACTTTTCCAACACCGCATCAAAACAAAAGGCTTCTCCCGAAAACAACAACTAAGGGAAGAGAGAGTGGTTTGAATTCCCTACCATCCCACCACATTCAACTGTTTATCCGAAGCTCTTCTTCCCTACATCAAAGTAACTCGCAAGTCAAATGCCAAAATATCCAACAAACACAAGCGATACTCTCTCCCCTTCATAACTTGTGTTTGTATGATGCAATATGCAAGTGCAAGGCACATTACATCAGGACATCCATCAGCAGCATCAAACGAATGCAAAAACACCCAAACCACCACCACCAGACTCCGAAGCATATCAGATACAATAACCACAACAGTAAATATCCAACACACAGTGCACACCCTCATACACAACAACCAAATAATAATAAGATATGGGTTCCCCTCCTACAGCAGTTAACACTAAAGAACAGCAGACGATGTGAGCGAAAGCAGGCAGAAGACAACAGTGTACCTAGTTGCAAACTAAAAACAACACAAGAATGCCTCATGGATAAAGCTTGTAACTCGTTTACATGTAGTTATGTTGTGTCTTCAAAACCACATACGATATTTCTGTTCTGTCTTACTTGTCCAGAACAATTGAAACAGGTGCATTGACTCGTGTAAAGTAGTTGGAAGGGGACTCAAATATTTGTGTAAAGTAGTTGGAAGGGGACTCAAATATTGAATTTTAGAGTTGGAAGTGGTGGAAAAAAATAGTTGTCTTCTTGATGGAAAAAAAAATATGTGCTGGGATATTGGTTGGGCTTTGTTTTGGCATTTTACCTCGACATCTTTCAAATCAAGAAATTTAGGTTACTTGGCTGTATCTTTCTTGTTACACAGCTTTCATTTAAGTTTATAGAATAAAAAAAAACACTCATTTCTAAATTCAAAGTACAGCTCTCGACATGAAATCGATAGATAAGACACAAGCATCAATTGAACAAAGAAACAAAAAAAAAAATGTTTTCTTCAACGGAATCTAATATTTCAGCAGGCTTTTTCAATATATCTATGCGGCACATACACATACACTTAACTAGCAGTTTTGTATATTTTGTAAATAGAATCTAATACTATGAATTTGAATTTGGAATGCAATCATGCACATAAATTAAAAAAAAAAAAATTAACACACTTAACAAATGTACCCTCAAAGGTACTATCTTTCTTGAACTACACCTAAAATTGAAAATCTATCAAACCCATTTACATTTGCGTGAGGGGAAAAAATACATGTATAGTATATATGTGGGTTTGAGATTTAATAGTGGCAACACTGCTGTATATAGGCCATGTAACGAAACCGGTGCTACTTGCTTACACCACACGTTAGTTTGATACCTAACCTATCTCCCAGTAAATGAACTCTTCCTTCCAACATTAGGTGCATACGCAGTGACGAGAGGAATGGAGTATCGTTGGAGTTGGCAGTCTAAAGTTGGGTAGTGTGTGTGCAATATCCAAGTTTTGGTGATTCTCGCCGTACCTCCAGGACAGACCGTCAATGCGCAGTATTGCTGTTCATATTAGGAACATACCCTGAGACCTGCGTTGCAAAAGAGGAAGGTTCAACACTTTCTGATTAATCCTCCCATCATGCAGGACAATGATCAAGTGCATGTAGCACAGACTGTAGCTGATTTTTTAGCTTGATGGGGCTGTAAGATGTGAGACTGGAGAAGGGTAAATGCTTTTTCTTTTAAAGTTTGTGTATGGATCCCACCAATTTTACTCTTAAGTAGCTTTCTACTTTTTTTAGATTTGTACATAAATTAATATGCACCCTTGAAATTAAATATTAATAAATAAATTATGGCATAATCATAAAGAGTAGCAGCTTGATTATGTCGAGGTTTGAAGAGATATAATTGATTGACTGATCAATGTTATTTATTTTACTTCATGTTTCTGCCATTTTTGCTACTTGCAAAGTAGAAAAAATGGTGATAAGTTAAGTTGGTGTTTTAAGTCCACTTTATGCACAAACTGGACCTACAGTTTAAAGTGGGATCTGAACCACTATGTGCCTCCACCGGGTATCGAACCTGTTACCTCTTGATTACAAGGCGATAACACTACCACGTAAGATGAAAGAAATGAAGAGACAATCATAAACCCAAATGCCATAGAGGATTATACTGCTCATAGGTCAACATGTTAAAGCCTTGTTAGTCTGCAAAATGCAGTCCAGGGTGTATTATGTAGAAGGGAGGTTGCTATTTGGATATACTGAACCTCTCCCAAAATATTGCCAACGTAAGTAAAACAAACTCCTATTACGGACTACTTTCACTCCTTATTTCCGTAAAATTTCCCAAAAAGCAGTAAAAGTAACACTCCTGATGTAACAATGTCAAATTGTGACCAAACCAAACAATCATTCCAATATGAACGAAAATATACAGGGTGTCATTTTAATGGTGCCCACGGACCACGGAAACGTATAGAGGACATCAAAACAAACAACGTTTTTCTCGTTGGTGCATCATTTCGACGCTACAGTCGTTTAAAAAAGCCCGTTTTGCCGCCTGAATGCTGTCAACCACACACAACATTTGATTGCATTTGTGACATCATATCCCAATCCCGCCGTGAAGCAATGCGTTCCAGGGTTGCCAGGAACACTCATATTTTGTGAAAAATAACATAGCTACAATTAGCCACATTATGTACCGTAAAACACGTTCTTTAACCTAACAGGAAGTAAACAAATGGTTTGAAAAATGGTAGAAAGAAAATAGAATTCAAGTGGAAGTGGTCATATCGAAATTTGTCTCAGCTTACATGTCACATCTCCCCCCCCCCTCTCTCTCTCTCTCTCTCTATATATATATATATATAATAGAATAAAGCGAGAAGTTAACCGCACGTTTAGAAGTAAAAAAAGAGATTACTTGAAAAGCAAAATTAACGAAATTGAAACAAACAGCAAAAATAAAAATATCAGAGATTTATATAAAGGTGTAAATGAATTTAGAAAGGGGTGGCAACCTAAAGTAAACTTGATAAAAGATAAAGACGGTGATTTTCTAGCTGACCCAAGTGATATTCTAAATAGATGGAAGAACTACTTTAATGACCTTTTAAATGTCCATGTAGGAGATAAATCAGAAGTGAATGAAGTACACACAGCAGAACCTTTAGTTCCAGAACCCAACTTGACTGAAGTTAAAGATGCTATTAAAAGGCTAAAGAATAACAAAGCACCTGGCATTGATTTAATACCAGCTGAGTTAATTAGATATGGTGGAAATTCATTAATGTATCAAATTCATAAATTAATCTGTTTAATATGGAATAAAGAAGAAATCCCTCAACAGTGGAAAGAATCCATAATTGTTCCTGTGTTTAAAAAAGGTGATAAAATGAACTGCAATAATTACCGTGGAATTTCTCTACTCTCAACAACATATAAAATATTATCTAACATTCTTTTAACAAGACTAACCCCATATGCTAATGAAATTATAGGTGATTATCAATGTGGATTTAAACGTAACAGATCAACTACAGATCAAATTTTTCACATCAGACAGACACTTGAAAAAAAGTGGGAATATAATCAAAATGTCCATCAGCTATTCATTGATTTCAAAAAAGCATATGATTCAGTCAAAAGAGATAAACTATATAATATATTAGTTGAGTTTGGAATACCTAAGAAGCTTGTTAGTATGATAAAAGTATGCACCAGTGAAACAGAAAGTAAAATTCGTGTGGGTATTAATATGTCTGACAAATTTACAATTCATGATGGGTTAAAACAAGGAGATGCATTATCTCCATTGCTCTTTAATTTTGCCTTAGAATATGCTGTTAGGAAGGTAAAAGAAACTAAAGAAGGACTAAAATTGAATGGTGTGACTCAGTTGTTAGCATATGCAGATGATGTAGACTTACTGGGGGATGATGTGAATACAATTAAGAATAATGCTAAAATATTTTTCAAAACTGCTAAAGAGATAGGTTTGGAAGTTAACAAAGAGAAAACTAAATATATGCTTACAGGCCGAAACCAAGTGTTAGGTAATAATCAAAATCTAATTATTGATAACAACTCGTTTGAACCAGTTTCCAAATTCAAATACTTAGGAGTAATATTAACAAATGAAAATTATATTAAAGAGGAAATAAAAAGTAGGCTTAATTCAGGAAATGCATGTTACTTCTCTCTTCATAAACTTTTGTCTTCTCGTTTAATATCTAAGAAACTGAAAGTTAAAATATACAAAACAGTAATTTTGCCTGTAGTATTATATGGATGTGAAACTTGGTCCCTTACATTGAAAGAGGAACATAAATTGAGAGTATTTGAAAATAAGATCCTTAGGAAAATATTTGGACCTAAAAGGGATGAGGAGACAGGTGAGTGGAGAAGGTTACATAATTTAGAACTACATAATTTGTATTCATGTCCAGATATTATTAGAATAATTAAATCAAGAAGACTTAGGTGGGCAGGCCATGTGGCACGAATGGGAGAGGAACGAGGAGTTTACAGGATTCTTGTTGGGAAACCTGATGGTAAGAGACCTGTAGGAAGGCCAAGACGAAGATGGAGGGACAACGTTGAGATGGACCTAAGGGAGATCGGTAGGGATGGAAAAGAGTATATAGAACTTGCTCAAAATAGGGACAGATGGAAGGCCTGTGTTGCTGCAGCCATGAACCTTCGGGTTTAAGAAGGCTAGAGAGTTAGTTAGTTAGTTATATATATCCATATCTGCAAATCTAGTTACCAAGTTGATATCTACAATTTAGTCTATCCACTTCGTCCTTCTGATACTAGTTGTCTGTGACACACTGAACAGATGACAAAAATAGAAATGGAAGAACTCAAAATTCCAAAGATAAGCAACACACAATATAATGTATATTCAGTATATTCACGGCATTATGAGGCAATTGACAAAAATGGTTGAAAAAACAGGGATATAAATAGTAGTAGTAAAGGCTCTCCGACGACTGTGTTTATCTATGCACCGGATACACAATTAGTTTGCAACTGTGAACCGGGCAGTATATTCGCCACTCATTCTTCATTAGATTGTTACTGTGGCTCTACGTGTTTTAGCCGTAATGTAACAACGTGAACCTCAGATACTTCCGTTATCAGCACAAAGTACCACAAGACATCTGGACACAAACCTGTAGATATCAAACTTGCACCGAGATTTGCAAATATTTGACATGTGGCTGTAAGTCCAATAAAATGTATTGTTGTTGATATTTGACATGTAGGCTGAGACAAAATCCGATATTGACACTTCATTTTGAATACATTTTTTACCATTTCTCATATCGTTGGTTCACTTCACCCTTCCCCTGAGATGACTGCTGATAGGCTATGGTGTTCAGTCTACTGGACGCGTTTCTCGATTCGTTTTACACCTAACCATGTGGTTTGTAGTTTGTCAATTTTCACAAAATTTGTATGTTCCTTGCAACTCTGCCGTGCGCTGTTTCGCCGCAGGAAATGACGTCACAGATACGATCAAATGTTGTGTTGGGTTGCCAGCATCCAGGTGGCAAAATGGTCTTTTTTGAACAGCTGTAACGTCGAATCGCCGCACCAACGAGAAAAATGTTACTGAGAAAAGTTGTTTGTTTTGATGTCCTCTATACGAATCTGTGGTCCGTGGGCGCCATTAAAATGACACCTTGTATAATATTTTCAAGTACTTAACGGTGGAGATGGGGCGAAGGTAAACTGTGTAAGAGGACAGAAATATAATTGAAAAATAGCATGTCAGACCGATATTCATAATTGCAAAAAAAATGTTCCGGTCATAGCGGAGCAATCCAATTTACATTTAGAACACATAAAAAGGACTTCCACAAACCAACTCTTTGTTCGCTGCCATTTTATCAACTTCATCCCTACATTTCTGCCATATCATCTACTGCACTTGGCACCTTTCACATCACATTCACTAAACCATCCTCCCGAAACTCTCAGAAATAAATCTCTGGCTTCCAGCCAAAAAATGCAATAAAGCTGAATATATCGGAACACTGCCCAATTTTGGTTGGTTCACAGACGCATGGCCATCTTACAAACAAAAGCCAAGTATCTTGTGACATGAGGGTCATTGCAAACTCAAGTACCTTTTTGGTCAAGTGCTGCATTTCATCTTCTGACATCAGGCAAAGTGCTTTCGTTGTTAGGCTAAATCTAGTGTATTTATGCTGAGAGATTTAAACCCAACAAGCCTAACATAACCATGAAAGCACTCCGCGTTTACGTCAGAAGAATAAATACGGTCCTTGACAAGAAGGTGCTCGAGTTGGGTGCAATAAGGCATACCTGATATGCAACAAAACATCATCTGCAGTAAATCTTGTGCCCCCAACGTCGCACCAGGATTCCCAATCCTCATTCTCTGATACTTCCAATACCACTCCAAGATACAAACCACAAACAAAAAAGCATGTCAAATTTTGTTCACATCTATTTACCATTCTTCTGTCATGACTTTCCAACAAATACCTTTCCACAAATGCAATGCAACAATGAAAATGACGTAATAAATAGTACTACCAAAAAAATTCTTATTACTATAATATAATACATGTGAGAGAGCTAAAAACAACAAGAATAGTTTGCATGGAAAGTAATCTTCATAAATCACGCAATTCTTTTTACATGGGTACAGAGGGTTAAGGGTACCTGAGCACTGCATGTCTACAAGAAGCCCACCGCGTTCCAAATTGGACACAAAAACGTTTCTGCATCTCTCAAAGAAAATAAAGAGTATTGTGGAAAGAGCATTCCGAGACATTTCCCGTAAGCAATGTAAACTTACGGAAAATATCATCACATCTTGGTCCTACCAGACAATTGCAGTAGATTGATTGAATTGCTTTATTTTACTTCGCTTCTTGTGCCACTTTTGGCTAATTTGCGAAGATGAGGATGAGTGATGACATGATGAAATTGATGAGTGGACACTCACAAACATCCATGCCCAGGCCAGGATTCGAACCCGGAACCACTGGCATCGTAGCACGATGTGCCATGTGGGCCGGCACATTTGCAGTAGAATAATAGGCAAAAAGCAAGGAATAAGGCCTAGATAATCACATGAAAAGGTTTACAGCACGTAATAATAATAAATTGCGTTCTACAAACCAGCGAAAAGTAAATACGACTCTCTCTTTACATCACTGCTACATTAAAATCTAAAGTTGCATGTGGGTAAAAAAATACAGCTTTATATATTAAATATTTTGCTACTACACCAATACTTATTATCCTTCATAGCCTTCAATTTTTCACAGAGATTTGTTGTAATGGTGTTTTCATAATTTATCTATCTATGCCCCTTTTCTACATCTTTAGGATTATCACAACAAAAAATGAATGATAAAAATATAAATTTGATGGGAGCATTGGCAGGTTATGAAGGTGGCATAAATACTTAATTCGCTTTGTCTTTTAAAAATGGTAAATGAAAATTATTTCTTGTTTGAAAAATCAAAATAATGTATCCCATTTGAAATATAAATATATATATTTTAAAATTTTTAAAGGAATATATGTAAAGTGAGAAAACGTAACCCCAATAAAAGATGACCCCCCCCCCCCACCATCCCATTTGTGGATGAAGGAATAATCACAAAGAAACTCGTGCACCTGAACGGCCAAGCACATTCAGTTTTCAACCTTCGATCTAGTCATGGAGGTTCCTGAGTTTGAGTCACAGCATGGGCATGAGTGTTCTTGTGACAGTCTTTTATTCAATGTAATCTAGATTATCACTCATCATCCAAATTAACCAAAAGTGGTTGAAAAACAACGTCAAATAACTAATGCATAAAAAACCACCCTTGCCAATGTCTTATTTTAAGGCAAATCTTTACCTCTTGGTTTAATCACTATGATGAGAAACAATGATGAAATTGAGGAAGAGACAAACACACTGCTATATATATGACTTACTATGGTTCGAACGAGGGCCTCTGGCTTCGTAGGATGTTACGATGATTTATGACCAAGAAGTCATTGAGACTGCTGTACATTTACTTCAATTTTTCTCTCCAATCCTACTATCTTTCGATCCAGTTGTGGTTAAGTTATGGTATATTCAATTAAATTAGTCAATTATAAAACATGTCCGCACACTCTAAATTCCCTGCCCCCCCCCCCCCCCAAGACCTTTAAAATTGTTTGACTTAATGTTTCTTTTGGGTGTTCTATTGTGTTTGACTCATGTAAGTATTATTTACCCTTATTGTTCCGTGTAGAGAAATAGTGTTAAAGAACCAAACACATGGATGAATTCATCGCAAAGTTCTTCCATTGTCATCCATTTCTTTTACCATGATTAACTTGGATAGGAACATAAAAAAAGCAGGCGATAAACCTGTATTATATTACATGTTTTTAAGATGCCCGGAGTTGAGGAGTCTCCTTTGTGATGTCACCTCCAGCAAAAGCCCCAAATAGCACCCACTGGCATCTCCACTGCACTCTTTTTGGTAACAGTTCGTTATATCGGAGACACATTTCTTCATTTTAACAAAAGAAACTACTTACGGAAATGAGTTTCTCCAAGCTTTCCAACGTTCGTGGAGGTATTTTCTTTCATCGTGGAATCTATTTGACCAGCAAATCATATATTTTTCAAGAGAAATATCCCAGCGACACACAATTGACATGCTTCCCGTACGTGAACTGCATGCTCCGCACGTTTCATGACGTAACCCACTGTCAGTGTTTCAAACTCCTTTTCTTTTTTTTTACTATGCTTGCCTAACCCAACCAAACCTTATGGAAATTGTTAGTGGGTTACGTCAACGAACGTTGGAAAGCTTGAAGAAACTCATTTCTAAGTAGTTTCTTCTGTAAAATTGAAGAAATGTGTCTCCGATATAACGAACTGTTACCATTTCCACCGGTGACGAACACGATAGTAGGTATTTTTCAGTGAAGAAAGTTGAAACACTGCACACTCACAGTGTGAGTCATATTGTGTGTTCCGAAAGCGAAGAAAGGAATAAAAAAAATCACTCTGTATGTGAAAAATTGTGTTTGTTTTTGTGTAAAAAAGCATAATGGCACCTTGAACTATGTTCCGTAAAACACAATTGGCTCCCCGGCTTTCTCTATAGAGTCCTTGTTAAAGGCATGTTAGATATTGGCCGGAGTCACCTGCCCCCAAATGAGCCCCAAACTTTTAAATTGAAAGAAATCCGGGTACTAATCTGATATTCCCTGCACAGATTTCTTCATTTTTACAGAAGAAACTACTTACGGTAATAAGTTCCTGTAGCATTGTCTAACATCTGGAAGATGTTTTGTGTGATATAACGGATTTCTTCAAATTTAAAAGTTTGGGGCTCATTTGGGGGCAGGTGACTCCGGCCAATTTCTAACATGCCTTTAACAGGGACTCTATAGATAAAGCCAGGAAGCCGGAGCAGAGTGTAGCGAAGCAAAGGCGGGGCCGCGTTAATTGTAAATTATAGAAATTTTGTAATTATATATATTTTTTTATATGAACTGTACTGAACACTCCAAATACAATGTATATGGTTTACATGGAGTAATAAAATTGAAAATTGAATTAGCAGTTGGGGGCAGTAGGTCAATTACCCCAGGGGCGGAGCCTGGAATCGGTAGAAAATTTGGACTCAAAAATTTCAAACAAAAATAATTTTTTAGTTTAAATTTCGCACAGATTTCGGGACGAAAAATGTGAATACACCTTAAAGAATGTTCTGCGAAGCAGACAGGTAAGTACAAATGTCAAAAATTGACAAAACAAAGAAGTTATAGGTGTCTGGGGAATATCAGATTTTTACTGAAATCCATTTCCAGGATACGGAAAACTTACATGACTTTCACCACGCATCCACGACACGTTATATTAGGCATATACCCACAGCCCATTCCTTCTAACGAGTAGCTTACATTCACTACCACATTTTCGACATTCCTTTCCATCCTTCACGATCCCGTGTTCAATTAAATTAAAAAATCCACTGGATCTTCCACACCCGGTACAAATTTCACCACGCATCCACAACACATCATGTTTCTAACTTTCGTTGCAAACACAGACAATTCGAAACACTGGATACCCAATGAACATGAACAAAACACTATCACAACGCATGATGATGTAGGAAGGGGTACGCGCCAAAGGCTATTGTCCAACGAAGAATTAATTTACAACAAAGAACATGAATTTCCGTTATGAAACATTCCCACATCACACAAAACACCTTCCCAATGTTAGACAATGCTACAGGAACTTATTACGGTAAGTAGTTTCTTCTGTAAAAATGAAGAAATGTGTCCGAAGGATAGTAAACTACAGAGTGGCCAAGATAAAAGAGGCCCCATGTTTTACGTGATATAAAAAGAACATGAAGCAAGTAAGAGCTGCATTTATGTTACAAGAATTTTTTTTCGCACGTTGTGTGGTGACGTGTTGTTATTTCTTACCGCTAGGGTGGCGCTATATATACGTATATTACATATATAATAATAAATGTAATCAGTGTAATCCATATTATAAGCATATTTTACAACCCCATGCAAATATGTTCAAGCTATATTCATGCAGAAATTAAGTGTATATAACGGAATAGTTGCAACCATTCATAGCGCAGCTAACAGACGAAGAACGAGAGTATGAGTTTTTCCAGCAAGATGGCGCTACGGCGCATACTTCACGGTTTTCAATGTCATACGTCCATGAAGCTTTCGGAGAAGAACGTACAGTTTCCGCAGGTTTATGGCCTCCCAGATCGTTCGATCCGTCGACCTGTGATTTCTATTTGTGGGGTAATTTAAAGGGTAAGGTCTACAGTAACAACCCGCATAAAATTGAAGAGTTGAAAACAAACATTCGCAATGCGATTGCGGAAATCACACCAAATGAATTGGCAAAAGTTTCCAGAAACATGTTGAGACGTGTTGAGTTGTGTATCGAGGTTCATGGTGAACATTTTTAGCACCTCCTGTGAACCATTGACCTATGGAATGTTCAGTACGTTGTTTTTCATAATAATACTTTCCTACTCTGTATTCTGTATATACAATAAATGAGTGAATTGTCTGTATGTTGTTTACAAGACATGGGGCCTCTTTTAGTTTGGCCACCCGGTAGTTCCCTAAATAGTATGTACAAGAAATAGTACTCCAAGACCCAACAGTATAAAAAGTATCTGCCATTTTTAGTGGACGACATTTCGTGTTCATAAAAATTGCCTGTGTACCATGATAAATTCGGAATTATGAAATGGGAACTTCCACATTCGGTAACGATTAGATAAGCCGGAGACACATTTCTTGAAATTTACAGGAGAAAAGACAAGAAAGTACTTACGGAATTGAGTTCTTGTGGACTTTCTGAAGCCGCGGAAATTGTTTTTTCGAAACATGCAACTTATTTGGCCTGTAAGTACGGTATTTTTCGTCATTCATGCATCTCCGTTGCACGACAGCTCGTGCCGCCATTACCGTCGACTACGTGAATCAAATGTTCCATGCGTTTGGTTATGTAACCCCCTGTCAGTGTAGCAACCACACGGTAGTTTGATAAGATGTTAATTTTTTCTTTGTTGAAATTTATTTTTCTAAATTTTCCTAACCTAACTGAACCTAACCTTACGTGAATGGTTTGTGGAACAATTTTCAATTCAAAACATTTTGTGAATAGCTTATGCGGCATTTATAGCTGACAATTCTGCATATCAGCTGACAGACAACGTGAGTCAAGATTTGGCCGCCGAATTAGCAACGACAAATAAAGAATTATAATGTTAAAAATAACGTGCTTTTCATGGGGGAAAAAGTTATCCCCAGGTTGAAAAATGTTCTGCTATGGGTACTTGTTTACTATCCTTTGGACAGATTTCGTACATAGCCCCACGAACCATTTCCGGTAAGGTTAGGTTAGGTAGGGCCACACATAGGTTACAATAGTTAAAAATTGGTTTCTAAAAAATATTTGTAGCCCCACACACCATTCTCGCATAGCCCCACGAACCATTGACGCATAGCCCCTTAATTTTCAACAAACAACATGAATTTCAGCTATGAAAGGTAACATTATTGTATGAGGGAAACGGATTCCTTCAAATTTACAGGAGAAAGTACTTACGGAAATCATTTTCTTTAGCGTTGTGGAAGTTCCTGAATATAGATTTGATCCATTTTAATGTGAATGCGTGTTGTTTTCTGCAAAAATCTCTGTCCGACACACTGTTTCTGCTCCCACCATATGCTTTCTGCATGAGAGTGCAATGTTCCGTGTGTTAAGATGATGCAACCCTGTAGCCAGTGTTTCAGCCTCGCCGTGTTTTCACTAGAACTACGTGTCGAGTATTTTTATTTTTTTTTGGAACGCGTTTACAATACCGGACCACTCTCCAATTGCTATGAAATTTCGCTTACTCACTAATTGAGACCTCCTAATCACGAATCTGCATGTAATAATTGGCAGTCAAGTATGGTAATCGATAAAAAAATGAAATAACCTATGTTTTCTTAACGTAACGTAACCCTACCATAAGAACAGCAGCTCCACAGAACAAGCCATTTTCCCCGAATGGGTGTCACTTATCGTACCATACTGTAGCAACATTGTGTTCTGACGTCACAGGAGAGAGCTTTTTCATGTTAGGCAATACAAGGTAACGCGTCTCTTAGCGAAAATATTAATTTTTCTTTGTATTTATGCTAATGGAACCTAACCTAACAGGCCTAACCTAACCACGTAGGCATTCCTCCTCTGAAGTCAATATTCAAGGTTGCAAGATTGTTGTGCGTAAAGGAAGAGCATTAACGAATTGCGAAATAAAGATGGTTCCGAATTGCTGTGTATGGACAATGAACGTGGTAAATTGCAAGGTTATTTTATAAGTTCTACACGTAAATGCGACGTATTAGCATAATTTCAAATCTGGGCACGAAAGTAGATATTTTCCGGTGAACGAGGTGCAACACTACATAAATCGACAAAACACTCTCAGAACGCCCCCTGAACCAGTACGCTATCACGGCCATAATGTGTTACAGATTCGAAACAACAAGTAACAGTAAGTACTCGTAAATAGAAGAAATAGACATTATCTTAGTTAGAAATGCATATTTTCACCTTAAGAAATGTTCCGCAACACGTTAGCAATGTAAAGAAGTCCGAAATATATGATTCGTAGGTGTTTCCCTCATACGATAATAGTACCCTATGAAACATTCCCACATCACACAAAACACCTTCCCGATGTTCAACAATGCTACAGGAACTTATTACGGTAAGTAGTTTCTTCTGTATAAATAAATAAAAGTGTCCGAAGGATAGTAAACAAGTACCGTAATACTAATTTGGATGATAATGCTACTTGTACGCAGCATGTAGAAAGGTAAACTGAGAAGTGTGCAACGGCAGGTGTGTGTGCATTACAAGTTGAGCTGCTGTTACAAGTCCACTTCATGCACAAATATGCTGATCGGGATTGGGCCTACAGTTTAAAGTAGGTTCCGAACAGCTATATGGTTTCACTGGGTATCAAACGCGAGGTAAGGTTCAGATTGTGTTATGTACCTGATTGCGACATTTAAAAACGTAAGTTTGTCATTGAGAGGTGACGGATCATAATAATAATAATTCATTTATTTAGCGGGCGAGGTTCAGCCATAGGCTGCTCTGCCACCTAACCCTTGTCATGAGCTACATAAGAAAATATAAGTATATATAACATGATAATATATGAATACAAATGGAAAGCTTGATTACACTAAAGAGAAATAAAAATTCACATTACCTACAATTACGAATATTCTAATTTCAGTAATATTAGTCATAGGATGATATAAATGTGAAAGAAGAAGAAAATATTTAAAAAATACAAATGTGAAAAGAAAAAATGTAAATGTTAATATAAGGCTGCATTTAAGTAAATAATAATAATTTGAAGGGTAACACTTTACCATACCTGAGACTGATTCCTTCAAATTTACAGGAGAAAGTACTTACGGGATTCATTTTCTGGAGTGTTGTTGATGTTCCGGAATGTAGCTTTGGTCCATTTTAATGTGAATCCATGTGGTTTTATACGAAAATCTCTCTCCAACGTGCTATTTCTGCTCCCGCCATTTGGTTTTTACACGAGAGCACTATACACGCTATTGTCCGTATATGCTAAATTGAACGAAAGGAGTGTTAATGGAACCTAACCTAACAGGCCTAACCTAACCTAGTAGGCATACCTCGTCCCCGTAAGTAAGTAAAAAAGTCAATTTAAAATTCCTAAAGTGTTTTTAATTATTTTTTTTTAACTATGCTTGCCTTACCCAACCTAACATAACGTCAATGGTTTGTTCCTGACGTTTTTTTTTGTTTGTTTTTTTAGCATACTTTGAAATCCGGCCCGAAAGTAGGTATTTTTCGGTAAAGGAGCTTGCAACACTGCATGCACACTCCAAATCGACAAAACACTGGCACAACGAACGATCAACGGTAAGCTATCGCCATGTTGTGTGTGGAAATAAACAAGAACAGTAAGTACTCGTAAATGTAAGAAATATACATTATTTTCGTTACGAATTGCATTATTTCACCTAAATAAGTGTTCCGGAATGCAGAATAGTACGTTAGCAATTTAAAAAAGTGCGAAAGAAATCATTCCCAGGTGTCTCAGGTATAGTAAAGTAGTACCATTTGAAGATATTAATAAAATTCCAATAGTTACAGTTATAGAATATGAGTGTTTTGTCGTTTGTTGAGTGCCAGTTCAATTATATTATGTGCTACTGTTCTGCTGCTGCTCCTGTAGAACCATTTCTTTCAATTTAATTTTGAAACTCTTATTGAGTTTTATGGATTTAACATTTGTTGGTAGTGCATTCCATGCTTTCGACACATTTAAAACCAAAAGTTTGTCATTCGGAGGTGACGGATCATGTAATTAATCGACACATTTAAAACCAAAAGTTTGTTATTAGTTAGTCTCAGAATGTATGAGATGTCGCTTCACAAACAATCATGTCATCTTACCTCAAAAACTCGCACAAATCTGTATAGGATGCAACCATTATCCAAAGACCATGGCCAACCAAAGACAAGCGAAGCGACCAGTGTTCACAGATACTGTAGAAAAAGTACTGGTGTTACCTAGTTTCATTAACGAGCCATTCCACATGCGTTGAGTAACATGGCCATACCATAGAATAGTTAGGGTATAGAAGGGGAACCTGTTTTAAAACTCGCTGCACTTGGAAATTGCAGTTTCGTCGGTGGTCAACAGATGACGCGGCGGTCTACTTTTGCTGTTTGCAGCACAAATTGGGGGAGAGCTCTTTCGGTGACAGTCACGTGGGTTTTAAAACGTCCTTATTGGTCAGATCTCTTGTATCCCAGCAAGGCTGTTACCAATGGCAAGCCTTTCTTTTTAGCTGGTTCCCTTCCAGCACCGCTGTTTGCGGGTGGGGCGAGATGGGATGGGGTGGGTGAAATCCGAAAGTTCTTCCGAATCTTTTACATGAAAGTAAGGTTGCCTTTCCTTCGTTCCCTAGATATTTAATTTCTTCATATAATTCCGATTCTACGCATTCGCACACAGTACTGCCTCAAATAAGAATGACTTGAAAATTATTGGAACTCAGGCATAGTTGTAAAATGTGGCAAAATGCCCCTTCCTCGTCTGCGGGAAACTTCATTCTCCTAACGAAGCAAGTTGCTCTGGAATTCCAAATAAATAAGGGCCATCAACAGCACTGAGCAAAAATAAAAAATGACGATAACTCGTAACTGAAGTCCAAACTGGTGGCGGCGAATTCGATAGCATCGGCGCAACAACCATTTCTTGACTGCAACAATCTTTACTCGCCCCCGCCGCACAAGAAATGAAAGTGAGATGAATAACGTGAAATCCACTTAATTTTTTCTCACTTTGCTCGAAATAAAATCGTTTCTTTAAGATAGGATGACCATTCGTCCCGTTTCATAGGTGTGTCCCGGTCGTCCCGTCGATATTATACAAAAAGCACTATTTGTCCCGTTTTATGAAAGTCAAGGATTGAGCTTGAAAACCAAGTCTAAATTTGAGAGACATCTTAAAAAGAATGAATTCCTGTGTCTTGACAGAAATTCAAAAGACAAATCCCGCGTTTTGTTTTAGATATTGATATTCGATGCAACTTTCTCGGGGAGTTTTATTAACGGTTAGTGAAGAATAAAGTTGTTCCCAAGAAGATTGGTTCTTCTGCTAAATACTTCTGGCACTCGTCAAGTTCAGCGTAGGACTAACATCAAAAGTTGATCAGAAGAGTCCAGAACACTATGCAAATCACAGAGGTGCCCATCACCCCCAAGGCCAATGGCGTAATCCCCCCAAAATCATGTCATGCGTCCCCCCCAAATTATATTATTCGCGCACTCAAACTATATAATAATCGCCAGAAAGTAAAGCTCAGGGAGATAATATAATACGGATCCTCTTTCAAAGAACTCACCCTCCTCCATTTTCTTGTGGTAAATATAATCATTTTAGTAACCCATAACAATAATCACGTGGATTTTATCTTCAGTGCAAATTTAACTTTTTAAAGTAAAATTTTCATGTGACAAGAAGTTAGAATTGTGGATTCGATATATTTTTGTCCCAAATGATGCACCTGCTTTAAATTAAGCAGTATACAAACACTAAGCATTATATTTGAAAAAGTGATGTTATTAATGAATATCGAGAATATCGATTATGTCTTGTAATGCACCTGTAGTATAAAACTTCACATTCACCTAAGAAAAGCGCCAAACAAAACGAATTCTTGCAACATAATATTGCGAGCGAATCGAGAAAGAAATTCTTTACACCCATCTCTTTGCAGGCTTTCAAGAATATTAATTTTATGGGGTGTCAATACTCTCTTAGGATTTCGAGATAATTAGTCTTTTCCAGCTTTTCTTTTGGCACGTTCGGGGTCGAAACGTCTCTAAATACGAGTACAGTCTCCAAAATTTAATGTTCGAACTCTCTCCACTACAGAAATCCCTTGACAACCTAAGATTTAACGCTATATCAAAAGCTTCCTATCTCTCCCTTTAAGTTTAATACTCAATCCCCCTTCTAACTATAATACCCGCCGTAACCTAAGACCTAGATTTTGATACTAATTTGATTTCTTTTATTTCGCTTCATGTGCCACTTTTGGCTATCTTGCGAAGATGGGAGATGAGTGATGATATGATGAAATTGATGAATAGACATCACAAACGTCCATGCCCAGGCCAGGATTCGAACCCGGGACCCCTGGCGTCGCAGCGCGATGTGATAACCACTCCGCCACGGGGCCGACAAGACCTAGAGTTGGATACTGTCCCCCCAACGTTTAATTCAGAATCCCCCCCCCCCAGAACCCACGTGTAAAATAAGGCCTAATATTTTGGAGGTGGATATTTCTCCCACCCCCTCCCTTCGATAATACCCTTAAACACTTTCTTTTCTTCATTTAATGGATTAAATATGGTGCATTTAAGGTGTAAAATTTTTACATATATTTTGCAAAATTATATAAATGTTGAATTTTATGTTATTTGAAGGAAAAAAATCCCCCCACAAAAAAAAAAAATCTCGTTGGCGCAGCCTGCGCCATAATCCCCCACATCCCGCCTATGGGCACCCCTGGTAAGTCATACCGAGATTATAAAAATTAATAACTCTTGACAACAAGATATCATTTTTACATAGATATTGTTCATGATGTATCATTTATGTGATCCATACTATAATCCTCATCGTTGTGATTATCCAAAGTGGCAGAAAACGACGTAAATAACCTAATGTTCCTTCAAAACTGTGGGTTGTCATTTCCAAGTTATATAATATAATATAATATTATAACTTTCAAGTTTTCAATTGGCTTATTTTTCTCTTCAAATTTTGCCGCTCTGCACGGTTCGCCCCCCTTCCGTCGGCCCTGGTCGTAAACTTGACAGTGAAGCGCAAAGTACAGACAAAAGACATGGCCGTGGCTGGGTGGCTTGTCATAACTCAAGGTTACCCCCCCCCCCTCTCCTCGAAACAAATGCGTCGCTATTTTTCCACAGAAGATTTGATTGATTGATTTGGTGTTTTAAGTCCACTTTATGCACAGTAAGGCTAATCTGGACTGGACCTACAGTTTAAAGTGGAATCCGAACCACTATGTGTCTCCACCGGATATCGAACCCGGGACCCCTTGATTACAAGGCGAAGACGCTACCACTGCGCCATCGGGGAGGCCTCACAGAAGATTTGAAACTGAAACCTGCAAAGACTGACATAACAGCTACTGAAGTGAGCTACGAAAGCTCAATTGATCATAATAATTAGAGCCAGTGGCTGCCCAGCAATGCAGGGTGTGGCGAGATGTAGTTTGTATAATCAGCCCCGCAATGTTCTTTCTCTCTCTATGCTTCTTAAATTTTATAAACCTTAGAAATTCAACAGGCAGTGTCGCTTATAAAATAATTGAATTTACGATACAGTAATCTGGTTCCTAGTAACCTATCCTACGACGCCTTCGATAATAAGCAGGAGCGTTCTGGTTCGGCCAGAGCGGCTCGGGTAACTTGACACTATGTGTCCCCTCCGAAATGCAAAATTAACTTCCTTGCTCGCAGATGGACATCGGTAAGAAAAAATCCCTTAGCTCATAACTTTGTAGCTACATCATCGTTTGTGGTGAGCGTATGCATCAATTGTTTACAGTTATGAATCCACTGGAAATATTCAGTTACTCAACGAGTCGTTGCTTTGTTGCTGCACAATATAAAGAATTAAATTTGATAAATCATGAACTTTTATCACTAATTTTAATTTTATGCGTGGTATTTGAATGTAACTTCTCATCAAATATTTTCAAGATGGCTCTAAGCCTTTTATATTCAAATAAGAGCTGTAACAATTTCTCAAATAGTTTCCGCCTGTTGCATGTTACTTCAAAGTGGGCTCAAAACTCAGTTGGATTTGGAGTCGAAATATCCCTTTGCCCTAACGGTTCACAGCGTATGGGTTAAATGTTACCATTATTTGGGGGCATTTTGTGAAGTTCATTTTTCTTCCATATTGAAATTCTGTGGACATTTCCTTCTTTTCCAGTGTGTTATTATTTTATGATCTACAGTGCTCGAAGTGGAAATTGAAGACTAAAATTGGTAAACGCTGTAAGTGCCACAATAATTCAAACACCGTTTTCCACGTTAAACTGTGAAATGTGCCATGCTTTATAATGTGGTAAACGTGAAATGTGACTGGTAGCCGTCTAAGTAGTTCAAAGGGCGTGTAAAGAGATCACTAGTGTGCACGTTCTTACAGGCTGATGTGCGGAACGATACGATTTCCCAACACTTTCGCTTTTGGCACTTACAACGTTTACCACTTTCAGTCCTTAATTCCTATAGCTGGTATGCTTAGTCGAGGAGGATCTTTGTGTAGATCAGCATGGAGACAATGAAGAAGTGGGGGATGCTTATGCAAATTATCCTAGCAGGAGGGGATGGTTAATGAAAATTTACTTAACTGGGGGAAAAGCATCCCTCCTCACTCCTTCTCCACACCCACAACTCCAGCATTGATGATCTATTAATATAAAAAGGTCTTGTTTCATGAAGTATATCGAAAAGAAATGCTATTGTTGAAATTATTATTAATAATATGGAAGCCCACTATTATTACAATTGAAATCGTTTTCGGAATCCAGTCTTTCCGATAGACTTTCATTGAGTGACGAATTTTCAGTGAATGAAGCCCCATCACAGCCCCATTACCCGTCTTTCAAGACTGGAGTCCGCCCTATTTCCTTCTACTAGATTCCAATTAATATTGTGATGCTTGGTTACCACTGGAAATCCAGAGGTCCAGTTCAATCCCCCAAACAGAAATGGGAAGTTTGTTGAATACATTAGTTACTATTAGTATTAGAAGGCTAACGTGAGGGGTTGACTTTTTATGCTACATTTTAGTCCGATGAGAAAGTCCGTAAAATCCTACCTCAAAATTAAATGCGCTTTGTATTTTAGAGATCGACACATTTCAAGGTGGGAGAAGAAAAACCGATTTCCAATAATAGACGCGATTTATAGTGCTATGCATTTGCACTCAAGACACTGACTGTATCGAATACATTTTGAGAGTGTAAGGAACTAAGCTCGTAGTAATTTTAGGACATTTATTGCACCACAATTTTTCGATAAAATTTTAAAATATAATGTGTAGTTTAGGAGGTGAGAAAGCAAATATCAAGTTCGTTGACCGAGCGCCTTAAGTAGTGGATTTCCAAGTTCTCGGGTTCGACATGGGTTTTCCTTGTGAATATATTGCTGAAGAGCAATCGCGATTATCTGAAAGTGGCAGAAAAGCAACTCTAAATAACAAATAAAATACAAGCGAGGGCAAATATTTTAATTTACCTATGTGTAAATACAAATACAATAAATATCCCAATATCTTCAGCAAATTTAGTGTTTTTAAGATGAAATTCATACATAGGTTATAGTTCATCAACTGACCTCGTATTCCGCTTGAGTGAATTCGGCCAATGTTCACGGTGGCGCACTTTAAATCTACAAAACTTATTTTCTTAAATATACTCAGCAGTTTTCATGTGCGGTGTGTTTCCCTTAGATGTAACTATTGTATGCAATAACATGTCTATGTATTTTATGAAAATTGTGTAGATATACTACTCAATACATGTTCATTCTCATAAAAGCAAGGACGCCGACCTACGTGACGGAGTGGTTAGCACAGAACGCTATGACGACAGGGATCCCTGGTTCGGATCGAGTTCTGGGCATATGGTTGTTCGTTGTTTCACTTCATCGTTTGATTTGATTTGATTTTTTGTTATTTAGCGCCGCTTTTCTGCCACTTTGGCTAACCACGACGATGATTGATTTGGTTTGTTTCACTTCGCATTTCTGCCACTCTTGGCTAATCGCGAAGATGAGGATTAAGTATGATGAAATTGTTTAAGAACACCCACCACCAGACCGGGATTCAAACCTAGGACACCTGGCATCATAGCACACTCTGATAACCATTCTACCACGGAGGTCGGTGTCATCTTTATAATTATCATCACTCATCTTCATCTTCGCGATTACCCTTAAGTGGCAGGAAAGAAGTATTGACCATGAAACGAGACCAGACGAGACTTTGCTCTGTTTCGTCTCGTCTAGAAACAAGACGAGATGTCTCGTGTCGTAGAAGTAATACAGGATATCAGGCCAAGGAAAGTTAAAAGTGGGAGACGTCACAAAATGTTATTCCCGAAAATGATATCAATCTGAAAAAATTTGCTCACTGTATAGTGAGAATAAATAACGTTCCTTAGTCATAAGGCCATTAATATTTAAAATACAGTTTGTTAATTACCAGTAGCTCGGTAGTTTAAGGAATCTACCTTGTTGCTTTTTTGGCTTTCATGCACTGTTTATCCACCCTACACTGTGGGAGCTTTCAGACCGAAGTAACACGTGCCGGGTCACAAGCCACATGGTGTTTGCGCCCAAGAGGCTGTGAAAGTGGCGAGAGCCCCTTATATAAGGAAGTATTCGTACCAACAAACCGAGGAGACACGATACACGATACTGAGAAAACGGCTCAATCCGAGCAACAAGCGACACCATGCATTTAATTACAACAACGTGTCTACAAAAAAGTAACTTTTTTTTTAAAGTAACGAAAAGCTAGCACATTAATTGGTTAAATGCTTAACTTGATCTCAAATTCTATGAAGTAAATATATGAATATGCATTTAAACAATATTTGAGCAGCTAAGACAGAGAAAATTGAACACGGCCAAACCAAATAAATTGTTGCAGTTTTCTTTTAGTCACAACTGGCTTGTTTGTGTCGCCGATTCAATTATTGTTTCACGAGACACGCAGAACCCTATCGAGAATTTTCTAATGCCGGGGCTAGGATATAGGTTAATAAGTGCCTTCTTCCACGAACTCCCCCCCCCCTCTGTTTGGGGTGAATATAATTATTTTAGTAATCTCTTGCAATAATTACATGAATTTTATCTTAAGCCCAATTTTCCCTTGCTAAAGTAAAACTATCCTGAGACAAGAAATTGGAAATGAGACTTTTCTCCATTTTATCGGGTAATTATCGCGCAATGTATTACTATAAAGTATACTTGGTACAACTGTTACAGCATACAGAGAATCAATAATGGGCAACAATAGTTTTGATAATGGAACCACTTCATCAAAATTGAAGCAGCTGCTATAAATTAAGTGTAGTCCAACAACACAGCATTATAATTTAAGAAATTATATTATGAACCTATGCTGAGAATATTGTGTGATTCGAAAATTAGCTATGGTATAATTCTTCACATTCACCTCATTAAAACGCCAAACACGCATCTTTGTAATGCAATATTGCGAGCGAAGCGAGAAGAAAATTTTTACACCCAATTCTCTGCAGGTTTTCATGAATATTAATTTAGTGGAGTGTCAATACTTTCAGAAGATCCCACGATATGCTTTTTCTGCATATTTTAGAAAAGTACATACAAGTAAATGTTGAATTTTACAATATTTTTGAGAAGAAAATGTTGATGGCGCAATCCTGTGGGCACCTTATATTTCATAATAAGCACAAGGGGGGTTTCAAACCGGTAACCTCCTCCAGCGTGCATCAGACTGGTGCACCAAAAATGACGTCAATTTCGGTGAAATACGGAAAACTTCATGCTGCAGCAAATGAGAGCTAGATTCAGAATGCGCGCGCATATTCATGTTTATTAGGGAAAATATCACTGATTGTGACTAAATCACAAAATATATTTCATAGATATTATATATTTTCACTTAACAACATCTTATTTTGCATGTACAGTACGAATTTAAGTGGTATTCTTTTGTAATGATATAGATTTTTGCAAATGGATGCTTTCCCGTATGTTGCAGCAGAAGATGGACGCATGTTTTGATGCATCACTTTATTTCACTTTGCGTCGAAGTGAAGGAGTAGTAGTATTTAGAATGTCCACAGTTTATGTCTGCAACAAAATCGGCGTGACATTCCATACTATTGTCTACAGAACGCATATCATGAATCAGAAGAAGCTTTTCGTAAGTCTTGCTGTCTATTTTATCACATGCGTCGGCAGTGTTTCTTTCTTTTAGGCACAGAAAGACTAATCGGAACTGGACATACAGTTTAAAGTGGGATCCGAACTACTATGTGCCTTCAACGGGTATCGAACCCGGGATCCCTTGATTACGAGGCGACGACGTTACCACTGCGCCATCGGGGAGGCCTCTTTCGCATTTTTCGGTGCACCGTCTCATTTGAAATACAACCGTGTTCATTATACCGGCACCAAAGCAATTCTCCCTCTCCCCTCATCGTCGCATTTTAATCGAGGGATTAGGGTTCGATACCCGCTGGAGGCACATAGCTAGTGGTTCGTATCTCACATAAAACCGTAGGTACAATCCCAATAAAATTACTGTGCATAAAAGTGGATTTAAAACTCAATTAATCAATTAAGGTGTAAAATAGATGAAGTTCTGTTGTATTTGTGTGAACAACGATTACAGAAACAAAGAGACATAACATCGGATATATCCAATCTAGAATTCTCTTGCTTTGTGTCCATCAGTTAACGTATTGCCTTGCAAGCAACAAGTCCCGGATTAAATTTACTTAGGTATCTCACAAATCTATTCCCTATTTATGCATTTGCGTCAAACTTTGACTTATTATTTTAACTATCTGAAAAGGAACTGCTCGATCATTTTATGTTATTTTAATATAATGCTATCAATGCTTCTTATAATACTTAGTCATCCTTTGGGAAGAGCAAGTGAACCTGGGGCTCCTCCCAGGGGTGCCCACAGGGGGGATTTATGACGCGCCTGCGTCATGGGAATATTTCAGGGGGACAACATTTTGTAGTTTAGCTAGCAATGGACATTTCCACTACTTTTTAAAGTATATCATTTTTAAAATCTACACCATCGACAAATAATCCCTGCAATTTCCTATGTTCATGTACGTTCGTTTTTAGGTAAAAAAATCGAGTTTCTAATTTCCGAGCCGAGAGTTGCGCGCAAAACACACGTGCGCCATTTTGTGACGTCTTCGTTCTGCTTGTTCTGTCGTCTGCACTTCGCGTTGGCTGCATTTGGTGTTAGGGCGTGTCTGTTTGCTTTGAGATAATGGATTGGAAAAGATACGTAACTACTAGAATAGAGAATGGTCGTTTCCACTAAGCAAGCACTAAGTCAGTGCTTTACTACAGTTTTCTCTGCCGAGTTAACATTACAAATGAGATTTTTTTGTTGCCTTGTGTCGAAACAAGTTTCCATCTTGTGAGTTACAAGAGCAGAGCAGCCCGAATTTTATGGCTGGTCAGTGTTGTGGATATCTCAGTGGAAAATAAAGATTTCATCATTATGCGAGTACCAGATGCTCCAATATGATACTTCGCAATGTACCCATGAATGAATGAAAAAAAACAACAAAAAAAAAACAGACGACTTGTTTGTGTGTGATTTACATGGCGAGGCCATGTAATGATAAGCAACAAGAACAATGAAATTGGTCTGTGAAACCTATGTAAAAGTGCAAGTTGCTAAAAATACTGTTCTATTTGATTACATTGTAGTGCATTACCATGGGCGTAGCGAAGAATTTTTGTACGGAGGAGGGGGTTCAGGCTATGATAAAAGTTAAAACATTATAAAAAATAATAATGATTATGATTGTTATTGCACAACAATATTATAAACTAATAAAATAAAAGTTTTTATTTCTATAATAATTTTATTACATTCTTCCTTGGGCAGGCTGTTCTATTCGGTCAACCAGATGGGGGAATATGCAGCACAACTATTTATTTATTTATTTTTTTACATTTCAAATACAGTTAGTGTACTGAAATGCAAAATACTATATTTTGTTATTTAGATTCACACGCCTTGTTCAAGAAAAAAATTAATTTAGGAGTAAATTTTAGTCATATAGTGCGACCTCAATTGAACTAGGAATATTATGACCACCAAAGGGGATTACTCCATTTAATCCAAAAAATAATATTCCTATTGACCCTCACAATAGGAACCCTCCTTTCTCACATATGAAATCTAATTTTTGGAATTTTGAAAACTTGAACCACCCATTCCTTTAATTAAATATAATAAAAATATGGATCCTGTATTTTACACTCAACTTTTCGATCTCGCACATTTCTTTAACTTTGATTATTCTGTTGGAATCATGAGCGTCGAAAGGAGGAGATTGGCATCGTTCATTTCAAGTAAAAAAAAGAAGTAAACTTGTTTATTTTTATTGTTAATAGTAGAAATAAAGATCATTTAGTTAGTATTTGAACAGAATATAGCGACAGTAGTAAGTGTGTTAGATCAAAGAAAATGTAGGATCCAAGTTGTATCTCCATGTTCTACCATTCAATCCAAGAATTAAATGGTTCCACAGTATTCAATATTCCAAAAAATATAGTTTTATGGGACAGGTCACAACATAAACCTTATGAGTAAAATTTTCCCCTACCTTTTACAGCCTTTTCGCGAATGATGTATGCGAAAGTTAATAACAAATACAATAACTGTGAATTTTAGTACACTGAGTGAAATGTGGACAAAAAATGTATAAAATAACTTTGTACTAGGTATTCACTCATCTCTTTATTTTTATTAGTATATACTTTATCATTGTAAAATAACAATTTTATTATTATCAATTTTTATTGTTGTTATTACTTCTACTATTCAAGTTTTATCATTTCCCGAGCTCCAGCAAAAAATTCTGGCAACGCCCATCGTTGGAATGATATCTAAGTGAAATTTATTTCTGTTATTATTATTTAGAATAAAAATAATATACTTTCTGTTTTTTTGTAACTTGAAATCAACGATGCCAACTTCTAGGAGCTGGTCAATGGACCGATTCGAACCCCTCCCTTCCCGACGCTCATTTGCATTACATACATTTATTTTCAGCTAGAAAATAAAAAAGAAATAAGAAAAAACGCCTGTTTATAACGTCGTGCAAAACAGGTGAACTTATTGCACTGCAGAATACAGGCGCTACTAATAATAACTGAAAATTAGGAATGATTTTTACCGAGAAAAATAATTCAACAGAATAATATTAAATGATCTTGAATAAGTTGTCGATGAAAATAAACACCATGCCAAATTTCCCTTGCAAAACTTAACTCGCTGCTTCCGCTCCTCTTATCTCTGCTCCATCCAATATCAGTTGTGCAAAATATTGGAGCTACCGTGAATGCATCTGCACATGTTAGATTGCCGAAATTGTCTTTCGTACATCTCTCGAATGTCATAATCGAAACGTTAATTTTGAAAATCGCAGAAAATCCTCTTCAATATTCAGCGTTACAAACACGAGGAGCATCCAACGAACGCCTTCGTGCATGGATTTCTAGAGCGCTAGGCAGACGAGCGAGTTCACTGCGGAACGAGAACGTCATAACAGAAATATCCAATCAGAGGCCGTTCAGTTTTCGTGACGTACAGCATCAATTTGGCACAACTTCTAAGGCCAATTTCTCGCAAACTATTTTGCACAACGTTAATATAAAATGAATGACATCCAGTGGTACAGTTAAAATCATATTTTGGGTTAGAGTATAAATGTCCATTCTACATATCTTCACAAAAAAATGGGGGGGGGGGGGTTGTTTGATTGACTTGTTATTGATTTTTAGTTATGGTTATTATGTACAGTTTTTCTACCTACCTGTGGGTGATTGCGGCTATGGGGTTGAAATGAAACACCACCTCCTATGCCTGTAGAATCTGTTCGGAAGACGAGGAAACCTGATTTTTCGCATTAATTAATACAAGGTGACTCAAGCAGACAAACTGCTAAGCATAAGGTTCAGTTAGCCTAACAATGGGTCTCGTGTTTTCTTTGTGGTGTTCCTGTGTTACGACTGACTGTTGTATAAAGCTTACGTATTTCGAAAATTTAATAATTTAAAAATGAAATCAAATTATCGACATTCAACAATTACTGCTTTTTTATCCAAAATATATTTGTGTGTGTTGGGGAGGGGGTATGATGAATAATTCTTTTGGGGGGATTTTGTTGAACGACTTCGGTGGGGATGCGTCCACGGCCTTGGGGGAATGGGCACCCTTGGGTCCTCCCGCCAGATTCGCCAATGCTTACAATATGCCTGTTTTGACCCCACGGAAGCCTATTCACGAACTTTTGCCTGGCCATTCCCCGCTCCCTTCCCTCTTCCCAACACGTGTTTGAATTGAGTGCCAACAGGCGGAAGGCTGTTATTTTTAACTCCCCAAATCGCGGTTAACACAAGAAAGGAAAGCGCCTTTTTTTAATGGCCTGAATTGTAAAAGAAGGTATAGACCATCAAAACCTTACATTTCGTCTGTTTTTTGTATATTTATTATTTTCTCTTCGAATGTTAACGACTTTTGTTTCTGACAGAAACACATTTGTTTGGAGGTGGTGATCTCAAATAATGCACTTCCACCAGTGACGTGCACTGAGGAGTAGCTAGTCTAGCAGAGATAGATCAATCAATCAATCTCACATCTCGAATTATATTCAAATCACATTATTTATTGTCTTGTTAAAGCCACCACAGCTCATATGCAACACTTTCTTTTCCACGCGCTTCTCATCCATCGGTGCGATCCGCAGGCAAACTGGCTGGATACCCTAGCTCGCTCTTCTTCCGCCTGACCAGTTTCCAGGTAGAAACGGCCGGCCCAAGGAAAAGGAAGATTCCTACCTCACCTCCCTTGCCCCGTCGCTCCCCGCTGCAATGGTTGAAAGCCCAGTCTTTCAGGTCCCCCAGTCTATCTCCTATAGGACAGATAGGGGATTGGTTTCTCATAGATTATTTTGTAAATCCTCTAAAGAATTCAGGGTGAAATTTTCTGCAGTACTTATGTTCTCTGTACTTACACAACCTTTTACACGTTGTACAATATGTACGTATGTATAATATGGATGTAGTTTTATTATTTATGAAATGGGAACGTGTTATGTGCAGACAATAATGTTACGCTTTCTTTCTTTTTTTTTAAATTGTGGAATATATAATGATTAAATTACAAATATGTGCTCAGGCTCTCTCTCACTCTCGTTTTAGTAGTGTTTTATTTTAATATACTAATCTCTTGGCCTCTAACGGATGTATGTATTTGGGCAAGAGAACGCGTTTTCATATTGTTGTTGGTTTGGTTTATTTTACTTCGCTTTTCTGCCACATTTGGTTATCGCAAAAATGAGGATGAGTATGATATTATGAAATTGATGAACAATCCAGGCCAGGATTCGAACCCGTGATGAGTGTGCATTCTTACCCTATGTGTTGTACTCTGCAGTGAATAATGAAATAATTTGGAACGAAAAATGTATCTCAGAACTCAAAAAGCCAAATGAATATTATTGAAGAAACTACAAAAAAGTGTGTTTTGTTACCTGTTTTGTTTCTGTGCATAAAATATGAACCAACCGTGGGGGAGTGGTTATCACAGCGCGCTACGACAACAGGAGTTCCGGGTTCGAACCCCGACCTGGGCATGGGTATTCTTTGTGTTTGTCCCTTCGCAATTAACCAAATGTGACAAAAAAGCGACGCTAAATAACAAAAATGAAATCAAATCATTGATTGATTGCTCGATTTGGTTTATTTTACTTCGCTTTTCCGCCACTTTTGGCTATTCGCGAAGATGATACGATAAAATTGATGAAGGGCAAGGGACACACACAAAGAATACCGATGGTCAAGCCAAGATTCGAACCCAGGATCTCTGGCTTAGTAGTCAAATCGTTTTTTATTTCGAATGTGGGTGGGGGTTACGTGTACTTTCTTTTAGTACTCATTCATCATTTTGCAAATCTTTTTCCTGTTATTGACATTCTTTTTTTTAGGAATACTGGGCCCTAAAGGGGGGGAGGGGTGTAACCCAGACACCCCTGAGTACGCCACTGACTGCTACCCCAAGTGTCGACGTCTCCGCACGTCACTGACTTCCACGTATAAACAGGATATCCGCGGGGAAGAAAGGGGAGGGGGATTTCTTCTTGTGATGTAGGGACGACAGGTTGTCCCTGAGCGAGGGAGGGTTGGGGGTGAGACGAATCCCTTGAGCATACTTTGCCGGGTGTCAGATTTCTTTCTAAACAACCTGCGAAACTCCACGTCGGCTTTTCTTGGGTGAGAGGCATCCAGTGGCGTGCACAGAATTTTTAAAAGGGGTGGGAGGTGTATATTATTTTTCAGTAGTCTACCCTATATTTTGCCACATTTCCCACTATTTAATGTTATTTAGATTCTGAGCCAGAGAGGTGTTACCCACCAACCCCCTTTCCCTTCACTATTGAGCACACGATTGGACACATCTCATTCCACGCAGCGTACACGACCAAATGAATCACGTACAATGCATTGTATTTGTATTGCTTTATTTGATATTTCAATGTATTGATATATCTTTTCATGAAATTATAAATGTATGTCGTGATCAACAAAGTGGCCAATTGAATAATTGATAACAGCATATGGTGGGAAGAAATATGTGAACAATTATCAAAAACATTGCTACATTTAGCCCTCTATTATCAGCTATCACTGGGTCAACACAAAACCTATAGGGATAATATAAAGATGGCGGACGGACCAGTCAGCTAAGAAAACTACTCCGACTCAATCTCTGAACCACCTGGGTACAACGCAAACATGTTTAGCAAGAAGTTTACCTAGACGTTATGTGTTTATTCCTGTTCGTGGTGTGAACGTTGAAGTGGGATTTCAAGTGTAGAAAGCGCAGATATAGAAGAAAACATGCCGAGTGGAAAAGGATCCCAACGAGGCGCGTCGAGCCACGCTTGTTCCCGACATCAAGCTGCAGGTAAGCCCGAGGAAATTAACCGGCACCCTGTGCGCTGGTGACCTTTCGGACACCATCAAACAGTGCGTCGAGGCTCAGATCAGTAGCGAATATCTTCAAAAATGTCTTGCTGATTTAATAGTCGAACGGGTAACTACTGCAGTGATCAAATCGTTGAGTGACCAATCGAGTTTAATTCTGAAGCTGTCCATGACCTCCAAAAGGAATTCAACGCCCTTGAAAATAACTGTCAGGAAATAAACAATGAACACGCGAAGGTAATAAATGACATGGAAAGTAAATTATCAAATTATGAGAAAAAGCTTCAAAGCCTTGCCAACAACCTGACGCTGAAGACAACTGAGCTGGAATAATATCAGAGAAGGCAATCTCTCAGAATCTTTGGCATCAAGGAAAAAGAAGGGGAGAATACCGACTCAATCGCGGTTAATCTCTTCAAAGAAACTTTAAAATTGAACATCACAGAGGAGCATATTTGCAGGTCCCACAGGGTAGGACGTCCATCCAAGAATCCAAGGCCCATCATAGTAAAGTTCGTGAGTTACAGATCGAAAACACTGGTACTGAAAAACCGAAGGAAGCTAGCAGGAACGTCCATTGCCATTGCTGAGGACCTCTGCAAGGAACGACTCCACCTGTTACGGAAAGCTAAGGACAAGTACGGGAATCGAAATGTTTGGACTGAGGACGAAAAGATCGTCATCAAAACAGAGACGGAAAGGAAATACATAACAAGGCCCGAAGAACTCTAATGAGTGTTGCTGCAAGTGTGTGTGATAAGCTATGTGTATCCCAAGTGTGTGTTCCAGAGCGAGTAGTGAAAAACATATCCCATTCATTATTTCTTATTACTATTTCCTAATTATTATATTATAATAATAATTATTATTATTATTATTACACTATTAGATATATTAAGCCACCTGCAAGTTCACTTTTCTTATAAAGTAGCTCTTATTTGCCACAATATTATTATATTTTTTCCTTTTCTTTTTATCTTCTTAAAAACCTAATTTACGTAGCTTCAGTCTCCAAAGTACTTAAACCAGTTGCTATATCTCACGACCTAAAAATGTTCACTTTCTCCCAACCATTGCTCGTGACAGTCCGCTGTCCGATGCTAGAAGGCTCCTCCCCCTCCCCCCCGATGACAATGGCTTACCGTTACGCGGAAAGGAGTGACCTGGAGGAGGGTGGGAGAGTTGAGGCCGCATTCCAAGAATTGGCCCCCTCTACAGCCAGCACAGATGGCTTTGCAGACGACATTCACGCCTTCAGCAGAGGTTTACAAATATGTCACCTAAATACTCAAGGGTTACTGAACTCGTTCGATGAATTTAAGCATATCATGTGACCTGCTAATTTCGATGTAATAGGTATCACCGAATCGTGGCTAAAGCCCGGGATAAGTAATAACGTTGTGGAACTTCCTGGTTACGAAATAGTAAGGAAAGATCGAACTCGATGCAACAGGGGTGGAATCTGCTTTTATATCAAAGAAAATATTCGATGGAAAATAATTGGAATTGACAATTGTTTTAAACTAGACCAACAAGTAGTGTATATTAATCGTTTCAAAGTCACACTTTGTAGGTATCCCTTTTCTTTATCAATTGAATATCAGTTTTTGACA
Source organism: Lepisma saccharinum (assembly GCF_977018435.1). Classification (NCBI taxonomy): domain Eukaryota; kingdom Metazoa; phylum Arthropoda; class Insecta; order Zygentoma; family Lepismatidae; genus Lepisma; species Lepisma saccharinum. The sequence goes on along the minus strand of NC_139240.1, from coordinate 7,613,645 downwards.
TATTTTGACATTCTTTTGTCGATGTTTTAGCGTTGAGCGATGTTTTAGTACAAATTTTCACTGCACCATTTTTTTCCCACTCACACTTGGTAGGTATCCCTTTTTTTATCAATCGAATATCAGTTTTTGACATATTTTGACAATTTTTTGTCGATGTTTTAGCGTTTAGCGATGTTTTAGTAAAATTTCCCTTTTTTCCCCACTCACACTTGGTAGGTATATCACGATCTTACGTGATATAACTTAACCTATCCTTTTTTTTTATTACGTGCTAAACTACACGGGAGCCTCTACATGCTTTGACCTACTTTAGAGTAGACCCAAATGGAGAGTTCACAAACCGAAAATGGGGCTCGGTGGGGCTCGCCAAAACCTCAAAAACTCACTTTCTCTCCACGTTCCGCGCCTCATTTATTGCGTTGACGATGTTTCACAGCGAAGAAAACAGCACCAAAACCTCAAAAACTCACTTTAATCAATTGGGGTTCACCAAAACCAGTAGACCCAAATGGAGAGTTCTGCGCACGAAAATGAGGCTCGGAGTGAGGCTCGGTGAGGCTCGCCTTAATGGTTTTCTCTTGTAAGGCATAAGCCTCATTTTCTCGCAGTGTTTCCAACACCTCACTCGATCACGATCTTACGTGATATAACTTAACCTATCTTACGATTTTTTTACGATCTTCAGTGATATAACTTAACCTATCATTTTTTTTTATTTGCACACCGAACTGTAGTAGACCCAAATGGAGAGAGAGTTCACCAACCGAAAGTGGGGCTCGGTGAGGCTCGACTTAATGGTTTGCTCTTGTAAGACACAAGCCTTATTTTCTCGCAATGTTGCCAACATCTTACTCGATCACGATCTTACGTGATATAACTTAACCTATCTTACGATTTTTTTTTTACGATCTTCAGTGACCTATCATTTTCTTTTATTTGCAGCATCGACATCGGACGACGATCTAAACCAGGCACGGCATTTTTTACACACTCTGTAGTTCGTGATGGGTTGCAACGAGGAAGGTTCGGTACCTACGAGTATAACTTTCAAATCCGAAGAAATGAGCGTCGGGGTTGTGTTGGTCAGCGTTTGCAGGAAACACATCATGTGGCAAAATTCGCAGCACGAGTCCGGTACGTCGCAGCAGGAGAATTCGATGCGGATGCCCGGGATGAAATGGAGCAAGCACGCTTCGTTCTCCTGCTGGTCGATCTGGTCGAGGATCAAGCTGAATCCCAATTTCGGAGAAACGACCGCTTTTACGGTGTTGTTTGCCTCGGTTCCAAATTGCCTGGCTCCGAAATTGCGATCTTTCATGTGAAAATAAGAAAAAAGCGTTCGCACGACGTCGACCCACGGTGCGGGGATCTTCACCCAGTTTACGCGCTCGATACGCTCCCGAACGAATGCGGAATCCTTTTTGGGGAAATAACGTTCTTTGCTCGCGTCCAGGTTGAGAGAATCGATGTACGTGGCCCAAGACCACACGTGGTGCTGCTGCTGGTCGCTGCCCTCTACAATCTGGTGGAAACGAAAATTATCGGGCAGGATCGTCCGTTCGAAGGTTTTGTACTGATTCGATATTCTCTTTTCCGTCCTCAGGAGGCGCAGAAATTGAGTTTTGAACGCATCAGTTTCGGTCACGTCCTGGTACAAATCTTTCAGGACGTTCAACTTGTTTTCCAAAACAGTATAATGCAACACCAAGTAATTAATGTTGCAGTGTATGATGAAGAACGTTGGGATGATGCAGCAGAATCGATAGATCAGACCCCAGCCGAGAAAGTAATGCGTGTGGAAACGATGCTGGGTCGTCCACGTGAATTCGTTTAGAATGTGGCTGTCGCAGACGGTGTTCGGAAAAATCGTTCGCAGGTACTTGGCCGGATCCTTTCCGAAAACCTTCTCTAAAACGTGACGCCAAGCCAGAGCGTTGATGCAGTCGCTTTTGAAACTAGCCAGCTGGGGGCTGACAGATCGAGCTTCCTCCCCAGATCGAATTGAGTCGCGTGCCTTTCCACGAACTCCAAGTAAGCCTTCGCCGTGGGCCACACGATGCTCGTGACGATCTGATCGACCGAGTCCGTGGTGCGATATCCCGTGTCGAAGTATTCGCCCCCAACAATTTCTTCAAGATCGTGAGCAGAAAATTTCTTTCTCGCACATCTATGGCGGTCCTCAGCCCTTTAAATTGCACCTCGTTGCTGTCGGCCAGCTGCACGACGTATTTTTTCTTGGTCAACGCGAAAAAGTTTTTCAACACGAATTCGATTTTCACCCGCAGTTCGGGAACCAACCGCTCGTGCAGGTAATCGATCAAGTTAACCTGATCGCGTTTATCCATGAGGATGAAAAGCGAATCCGTGTCCATGTACATCATGCGAGGACGCTGGGGTTCGAGGGGAAATTTTCGACCACGTCGCGTGATTTCAATAAGATGGTTCGCGACAGAAAAGTGACCAGAGAAGCACAAGCTGGGGGTTCTTAGAAACGAACGTGCCCCACGTTTTCCCGTACGGCCTTCGAACGTAAGGTTGGTTCACGTGAGCGCGAATTTCTTCGGGAATATCTTTCAGTTCGTACATCTGACCGTACATGCTGTTCATCATCAACTTCGCCGTGTTCTGTTTCGCGTCCATTTCGAGCAGTTTACCCGGCGGCAAGGTCTTCTCGCAATTCTTGACTTCCTTGATTTTTTTACGCAAGGCCATGATCTTGCGGATGCACGTGGGGCGTTGAGCGTGTCGGGCGAGAAATATACACGTGGAGATCCGCTTCCGTGCAGCCGGTTTGGGGATTCGTGCTGCCGCGATAAACATCGACTTCCGTGCCTGGTGGTTCCGGTGTGGAATTCGCGCCACTCCCAAAAGTTTACGTTGAAGGGGGAGAGGCCCGCTCGGGTAGAGGGACGTATGAACCCCGAGAAAATTGTATATAAATAACATACTTGAAAATTGTATTCACAGTAGATTGAAATTTTTGAGTTTTGTATTCACCCCAAGAAATTCTATATAAATAACATACTTGAAAATTGTATTCACAGTACATTGAATTTTTGAGCTTTGTATTTGCCCCAAGAAATTCTATATAAATAACATACCTGAAAATTGTATCGCTATATACTAGACTTTTTGATTTCTGTGATTTTCGAAAAAGCAATGGCATCCACCACCAGTTTCAATCGTAAAAATGATAAAACTGAATGTGTTACTTGTGGAAAGCTAATCTCAAGGAACAATTTATCGGTACACAGGGCAAGATGTAGCGAAACAGGTTCGAGAATTAATCGTTCGTTACCTTCTAAGTCTTGTGCTCGATGCGGAAAGATGATCAGCATTGCACATTTAAGTAAACACGTGCCCCAACGGCAACGGAAGCTTCCACTTCCAAGCTAAGTAAATTATCTAATGAACGCACACCAATTAGATCTGCATTCAACGACCAACTCCAGGATTTTTCAATTAAGTCAGAACCAGGCCGTGACATTCTAAGTTTCTTGGACGAAACGAAAACATCTGTACTAAATATTTTGAAAGATAAACTTGAAAACAATTCTATAAAAGTATATGTTGTTCTGTTTTCTGAATACGAGAAAGTTGATGGCACAACGAGTATTTTTTATCATCGTACAAAAAACCAGACACTTTATTTTGCTGACGTCGAAAATTTGGACAACTTCTATTATAAAGTTTCCAACGAGCTGGTTAAGAAACACGACGAGTTCGAGGCTAAAGGGTCGGGATGGTCTCTGTGTGGAGGTCCTCACACGTTAACTGTTTACGTGAACCAATTCTCGCCTCTTCGCGCTTCCAGCTACGTTCCTCTTCCACCGAACATTCAACACAAGAGGGCTGTGTTAAATATACAGAACAGCGATAAAAAATGTTTCCTTTGGTGTATATTGGCTGCACTGCATCCTGATCATTGGTCAAATAATCCAGAACGGGTTTATCATTACAAGCAATACGAGTCCGAGTTTGAAAGTGTAATGTCTGGCATCGAATACCCGGTGACATTGTCGGATATAACAAAGTTCGAAAATCGTGCAGGAAAACGCATCGCTATTAATGTATATTCCTTCACGTCAGATAAATATCTCGTGCATCCAGTCAGGATAAGCGATATCGACGATGACGATGCTTGTGTAATAAATCTCCTTCTCATTTCCAACGAGGATGTCTATCATTACACGCTAATTCGTTCACTATCACGTTTGGTCAGAAGTCAAACTACCAAGTATGAACATTGCATCGAAGTTTGCCCGAGATGCCTAACCATGTTCGACGATCAAAAACAACTCAATTATCGAAAATACACCGGACGTCAAATTGCTATCGATAAACTTGCCGAACATAAAATTTATTGCGGTGACAACAGACCGGCTAGAATGTTGATGCCCGAAACGAACGAAGTCGAAGAATTCAAAATGCACAAGGCATTGTTGGAACATCCCGCAATCATTTTCGCAGATTTCGAGTCTTTCCTGAAACCACTCTCCTACTGCGAACCGGATCCTGAAATTTCCTCCACAACGCCGTACCAGCTTCATCAACCTAATAGTTTCGGCTATGTTGTTGTGCGACGTGATAAAATAAATGAAGCATATATATATACCGCGGGCCAAATGTAATCGAACACTTCCTGGAAAAAATGGTGGAGGAGGTTGAGGTAATTGGTAGCGTACTGCTTACATCAAAACCGATGGCACCTTTAACTGAAAATGAACTTCAAAATTACAATTCCACTGAGGTGTGTCCGGTATGTGATCAAAGTTTCACTGATGAGAACAAAAAAATATTCCACCACGATCATTTCAGCGGAAACTACATAGGTGGAATTTACAACACGTGCAATCTTAAAATCCAGAAACCTAAATTCATCCCCATATTCTTTCACAACGGAAGCGGATATGATTTTCACCACCTGGTGAGACATCTTGGCTACGATCCGAAACGTATAGGTGTCTTGGCCGAGAATGAAGAACGCTACATTAGTCTCAGCAAGCAAGTGTCGATTCCGGGAACGAAGAATACAATCGAGATGCGCTTCCTGGATTCGTATAGATTTCTCTCTGCAAGTCTGGATGCTTTAGCGAACAAACTCACCGACGATCAATTTAAAATAACTAGAGCTAGTTTTCCCAACGTAGACATAGAACTCGTTAGACGTAAAGGGGTTTATCCTTACGAATATATTAGTGATGGTTCTAAATTTAACGACGACGCTCTTCCACTTCCAAGAGAATTTTACAGCAGACTCAGAGAGAAAGGAATCACGGACGAAGAATACCAACACGCGCAACTCATGTGGGAGAAATTAGAATGTAGGACACTCGGAGACTACCACGACGCATACTTAAAATTAGACGTGACGATACTCGCGGATGTTTTTCAAGCGTTCAGGAAAACGGCAACGAATATTTATAAATTAGATCCAGCGTATTTCTACAGTCTACCGAGATTAGCGTGGTCGGCAATGTTATTCCAGACAAAGGTCAAGCTGGAACTGATATCGGACGTTGACATGTTGCTATTTATCGAAAGAGGGATACGAGGTGGAATGGTGCAATGCGTACAGAGACATGCAAAAGCTAATAACGTACACATGAAAGAAGATTACGATTCAAATCGAGCATCGAATTACATCTTCTACGCCGACGTTAATAATCACTACGGACATGCCATGGTTCAGAAACTTCCTTACGGGGGATTCGAATGGTTAGATCCCACTTCGATAGACATTATTCATTTCGACGATAGCGAGTGTGGTTTCTTCGCAGAGGTAGATCTCCAATTCTCCGACCACCTGCACGACACGTTTTCGGATTTGCCTCCGACTCCCGAAATCAAATGTCCACCCGACTCGGTTCAAGACAAGCTTTTGTTAACATTGGACCCTAAACAGAGATACGTCGTCCTCTACAAGAATCTCCGGTTTTTGATTGGGAAGGGTGTTCAGATAGTAAATGTTAGAAGAATACTAAAGTTTAAACATTCCACGTGGTTAAGACCTTACATAGAAACTAACACACAACATAGAACAGCTGCCACTTCGATTTAGACAAGGACTTCTTTAAATTAATGAACAATGCGGTGTACGGAAAGACCATGGAGAATGTTAGAAAGCACGTAGATGTGAAATTAATTTCCGATAAGAATAAATGTCGGAAGTGGATAGCCGATCCTAGATTCAAGTCGAGAAAAATTTACAACGAGAATTTGGCACTTTTCAATCTAGATATAAAATTGATGAAATTCAGAAAACCAATTTACGTTGGCGCAACGGTTCTCGACTTGTCGAAACTTTACATGTTCGAATTTCATTATGACGTGACGAAACCCTTCTACAATGATAAAATATCACTTTTGTACACGGACACCGACAGCTTTATTTACAGCATACAAACACCTAACCTATACGAAGACATAAAAAATCCTTCCATGCTTGAGTATTTCGATACTTCTGCGTATCCTCAACCCAACAGATTTTGAATTCCATCTCGTAACAAAAAAGTCCTAGGTAAACTGAAAGATGAATGTAACGGTGATATTATTGTCGAGTTCGCGGGTTTGCGTTCGAAGATGTATGCCATGAGAACAGAGAGTAGCGTCACGAAGAAAGCAAAAGTTGTGGGCAAGAATACGGTGGAAAACAAACTCACCTTCCACGATTACATCGATTGCCTTTACTCACAATCGACGATACTAAGTATAGAACAAAGAATCCAAAGTGTAGACCACGTGATTACAACAAACAAAGTTAGAAAAATTGCGCTGGATCCCGATGACGATAAGAGGTGCGTCCTCGAGTGTGGTATTCACACATTGCCTTGGGGACATCGTCGTTTAGAAATAAATAAGAATTACGCACAGTGCAAATAATTAGCACTCACCACCACACATAACAATTTTCACTAACACAAAAAAAAACATTTTGTTACTCAGTAAAAAAAACACTTTGACTGTCATTACAAAATAAAACTTTGACCGTATCCTTAAATAACCAGCATGCCTATGACTTGTTCGGTTTCAAAAAACAGATCATCATGGAAACCATACCAGATCATGAAGTCTTACCTTCCGTGTTACCTAAACTCAACGGTCTGTTGATCATTCACCTCAACAGCATTTGGACGAAATTGGATGAAGACGTCGGCAAAACTTTTTACGTCTTCAATAACAATTTACATTTTTACGAAATTCCGATCGACGGGAAACTTCGGATCACCGTGAATCCGGAAAACGTAGGCCAAATCAAAATATCTACCGGCAAGAACATTTTTCGAATCAAGCACGACAAGATGCTTTCTAACATTACGTACGATGTTTCCGCAGGAGATTGTTTATACGTGGAACTCCTAGGAGATTACGACAAACTCGTTCCTCTCTTCGTAGAATTACGAATCGTCTATCCTATTATAAATAACCGTTAACAAAATGCCTAACGACATTTTCGGCCACACCAAGCGTGTAGACCACGCAGAAGAGATTCTCATGTTGGATATTCGAATTAAAAAGTTGAGGAGCGATTTGATCGCTTTGCAGGGGACCTTAAACAAAAGTTTAGAGTCAGAGATCGCTACGCTGCAAACGCAATGTCTCGACCCCATTCTGAAAATCGATTCCGAATTGAAAACACTCATAAAAAATTACGTCGACGTACCTTCTTACGACAACGTTCAAAATATACAGTTGAGCGTGGATTCGCTTCAAAATGATTTGGCCAAATTACAGCAATTTCAATCGAAAAAAGAAGATTTGGAAAAATTGAAACTCGAAATCGAAAAACGAACTTCCGCAATCGAAAAGAATTTCTCTGAACTTCAAACCGTCGTGAATGATATCGATGTAGAACGCTTGCATGTCGTCGTTTCCAAATTACAAGAAGAATTCACCAGCACGTTGGAAGAAATTAAATCCAAGTTACAGACTTTGGAAGATACCATGACGAACCTACCATCGTCAGACGAACTGCAGGTCATCGGTAAAAGCGTCGCGAACATAAAAATTCAATTGGAGGCTTATCAAGATTTCGAACACATTCAAACCACCATCGGCACGCTTCAGGCGTCTTTGGAGTTGATCAACGAAGAAATTAAAAATATTCACGTTCAAGCGAGCGCGTTGACGAGTATTCAGGACACGTTAAGCACGGTTCGGCAGAAGATCGAATATTTAGAAAATTTGAACGTCGAATCGAACCTTGCTCATTTTCAGCACGTACTCGACAACATACAGGGTGACTTGGAATCGTTACGGACGAGCGTGCCTTCGAGCGAAGATTTGGAAAAATTGAAAACGGAGGTGACGGCATTATCCGATTCGAGCGACATCAAAAGTTCGTTGAGCGATCTCGAAAGTACGGTGGCCAATCTCCCCACCTCCAAAGAATTACACGCTTTGAAGAGGAACATATCTCGAATGCTGAAACGACTGGAAACGGAAACGGCAAACGTGGAACAGATTCGAGACGAAATTACTTCGCTGGTGTCGACGCTGCCCACCTCGCAGAGCGTCGCCGACCTTCACACGCAGTTTACCGAGATGCGAAGCATCGTGAACGATCTTACCTAGAAGAGTTCGAAATTGAATCAAGTCGAGAACCTTCAGAACATTTTCGTCACATCAGAGATCAAGTTGGAGTGCTGGAATCCACGCAGGAATCGACGCTGGCCTCATTCGGTGCCAAGTTGCAAGAACTCAATGAAAACTACAAGCAGTTGAACGTGGAAGTGAAAATCAAACCGTCATTTTCTGTCGTAACGGATACCATAGTCGAGCATTTGTTGCCCATCGAAAATAAACTCGGACACGTTCACAGTAATCTGCTCGGCGTCGACACTAAATTCGCCAAATTGTTCACCTTGCAAGCCATCGAAATCAACAGCGTACCCAATCAACAGAGAATCTCCACGTTCGTCGAAGGTAACAAACTGTACATGTTACATCCTTATCATCCGTACTACAAGTTTCTCCTCGATGGCACGATTCAGGTAAACGAATTTTCGTACTGGTCTCACGGCAGAAAAGCTAGCGTTCCCACCATGACCTTGATATCGAATCGTGGCGTCCAGAAAGCAGGAAACATTCCTCTGGCACGTTGGAACGAAACGCGCAACATATATGAAATACACGAAGACGAAGATCTTACCGTTTTCGACGTGTGTGCCGGCGATAAGCTGATCATTCAAAACACAGGTGAGGTACCACCCTCTTTGAATCCCATCACGCTGGTGCTTCTCTTCAAACGTAATCTCTAAAAAAATGTCTAGGCAAGCCATCGTCGAAGAATTGCATAAACCTGCACGCCGCAACTACGAACGTTTGACGGTGGTAACAAAGGGCATCGATGACCTCTGGCAAAGTGACCTCGTGGAGATGAGCAGCGGCAATTTGAAAAATGTACATAAATTGAACAAGGGCAACAAGTACCTCCTCACCGTCATAGATACATTTTCGAAATTCGCATGGGCTCTACCTTTGAAAGCGAAAACGGGAACGTGCGTCACGGAAGCATTCAAATTAATTTTTCGCGAAAGCAACAGACGACCACGGTTTTTGCAAACGGACAACGGTAAAGAATTTTACAACGCCGTATTCCAAAAGTTTATTCAAAAACATGACATTCGACATTATTCGACCTTCAGTCACATCAAAGCCAGCATCGTGGAAAGATTTAATCGAACCTTGAAAACACACATGTGGAAACGATTCACGCTTCGGGGAAATTACAAATGGGTCGACATCCTGCCGGAACTTGTCGACACCTATAATGATACGGTACACAGAACGATAGGCATGAAGCCAGCTGACGTTACGAAATCTGACGAGCAGCGTTTAATTTCTACAGTTTACTGTCCAAAGTACACTCCCACGACTACCAAGAAATCAAAATTCAAAATTGGAGACCAGGTGAGAATCAGCAAATTCGAACGCACCTTCGAGAAGGGATTCACAAAAAATTGGAGCACGGAACTTTTTACGGTGGTTCGAGTTTTACCCGGAAACCGACACACGTATATAATAAATGATAGTAGCGGCGAGATTTTGAAAGGAAGATTTTACGAAGAGGAACTCTCTAAAACGAAACACCCCGACACGTACCTCATCGAGAAAGTATTGCGTAGGAAAGGTGACAAACTGTTTGTCAAATGGCTGGGACTTCCGGAAAAGAGTTGGATCGACGCGAACGAGGTGATCTTGTGAGTACGTGGAACGTGGTGAAGCGTCTACCGGATTCGGAAAGTCAAACGAAAAAAAAGAACGGCGAGTTGCTTCCCGACAGCATCCGCTGTATGATCGTAGGTCCTTGGGGGTGTGGGAAAACGACACTGCTCGTGGACAATTTTCTCCTCTCACCGAATTGGTTAGATTGGAAGAACAGGCACCTGTACGTGTTCTCGAAAAGTTTGGAGCAATACAAATACCAGCAACTGATGAAACTGTACGATGGTCTGGACATTGCAACGTTCGCTTCGGAAATAAAACCACTCGACGATTGTCGTGAAAATTCAGTCGTTGTGTTCGACGACGTCATCCTGGAAAATCAAAATGAAATTCGCAACTTTTTCACGCAAGGTCGTCACAAAGGAATGGATTGCTTTTACCTAGCTCAAACGTTTTCCAAAATTCCAAAACAGTTAGTACGCGACAACGCTAATTTCATATGTTTGTTTCGTCAAGATCACACCAACCTCAAGCACGCGTACGATGACTACGTAGGCGGAGAAATGAACTACAATCAATTTTCGGAACGCTGCTGCGCTTCTTGCTGGAACAGTGACGATTTCGGATTCGCGACGATCGACATGACGAGGAAACCCAACGACGGAAAATACAGAAACAAAATCAACGACTTTCTAAACGTTGCAACGTTGTGAGAAACGACGTGTATAAAATAACGTTATGACGAAACGAAAAATCGAAGACGAAAATCTTAAGCTTCGCGATTACCTTGCGAAACGCTTCAAAGGTTGGAAATCCGAGAATCGCGGATTATACGAAGAGAAGAAACGTCAGGATCAACCTGTGATCGACGCCATCAGCGGTCTAGGTAAAGAAATTAAAAGTGTCACGGAAAAAAATAAAAATTTGATCAACGAACTCGTACCGCTCGCAGCTAAAAGTTACACCGTACCCACGCCCATTTCTAGCATTCCTTCGACGCCGTTCGAACTGAAGGACGTACCACGACGTCGAGCCATAGGTAGCACGTCTTCTGATAAGATCCGAGTTGGGACCTTTGGCACGAGACTACCTGAGCACGGGGAAGTTCGACAAGGATGAAGTGTTCGGATTGTATCCCAGCATGGAAACCAACGAAGGCGGTGTCGTGTGGAAGATTGGGAAATCGAAAGTCACCTTCGAAGGCAACGACATTAAAGTTAATTTAGGCGAGAAGGATAGTTGGACCAGGTATCCTGGTACGGTGGGACTGTGGGAACTCGTTGCCAAAAAGCAGCCGAAAGATTACACCAACGAAGATTACCAGAGTTACAGGGAAATTCTGATCATGACGGATGCGATGTACCAGAACAACGACGCCTCGCAGAATAGGGTGAAATCGAGCAGCGGCGAGAAGTACAGGAATCTCATCAAACCGATTTGGAACGAGGTGAAGAGTGGAAGCGGCGTCAAACGCTACAACACGTTACCCAAAGAATTCGTTTGGGTGGACGACGTGAGGAAGCTCGTGGACCGATTGTTGGTGATAGCCGGCGAAGAGAATGCAGGCAATCGTAATTTCTACAACGAGAAGGTTGGCATCGTGGACATGATCAGCACGAAACTTTCCAACTTCATCGTGAACGACGACAAGGGCATAGGTTACCTCATCAAAATCATCAACACGCTGCCTCCGAGATTCTGGAACGTGGCCGAAGGAAAGGGACTCGTGAACGACATCATCAACAAGTTACCTTTCGAGATGCATTTACCTGGCTACCAGTACTGCGGACCGGGTACCAAACTCGAGAAAAGATTGGAGAGAGGAGACAAGGGTGTGAATCCGTTGGACGCGGCATGCAAAGATCACGACATCGCCTACAACAACACGCAGACGGATCTGGATGCACGTCACGAAGCAGACAAGAAATTGGAACGTGCCGCTTTCGAAAGATTCGTCAGCAGAGACGCTTCGCTGGGAGAAAGATTTGCAGCACTGGGCACCACCATCGCCATGAACACGAAACAAAAACTTGGGTGGGGTATATAAATAACATACAGTAAAAAAAAATAATAACAACATGTCTCGCATAACCGATTTGCCGCCCGAGCTACTATGTGAAATATTCAAACACGCAGTAAACGGAGATGTAGGGAAACTTGTAATCATAGCGAGATCAACGCCGGAATTTCGAATCCCTTGTGAAATGGTTCTCAAGGACCATCTTCAGGAGATCAGCGGCCTGAGGTGCGGTGATCTCGACACTCTTCTTTCGGCCGCAGGGAAAAAATACAAGGATAGGATGGACGAGCTTCACGAGGCGAGGCAGGGAAGAAGACGATACACGGATGATTGGCGCAAGTCTAAACAGGAGACCGATAAAATCATAGCGCACATCATCGCGTTTTCCGAAGCACGAACTTTCTTCCTCTAACGCACACAAAAAAAATCTTCGATACAAATCGTGAAAAAATATACATGTCAAAAAAATGTACGTGTCAAAAAAATATGAGACAAAAAAATATACGTCAAAAAAATGTACATGTCAAAAAAAAATTGACATGGAAAATTTTTTTATCGTCAAAAAAATTGTCTTGTCAAAAAAAATTTGACGTGGAAAAATTATCACCGTCAGAAAAAAATTGCCTTATCGTAAAAAAATTTTATCGTCAAAAAAAATTTGTCTCGTCAAAAAAAAGTTGACGTGGAAAAATTATCATCGTCAGAAAAAAAAGTTGCCTTATCGTAAAAATTTTTTATCGTCAAAAAAAATTTGTCTCGTCAAAAAAAGTTGACGTGGAAAAATTATCACCGTAAGAAAAAAATTGCCTTTTCGTAAAAATTTTTTATCGACAAAAAAAATTTGTCGTCAAAAAAAATTGACGTGGAAAAATTATCACCGTCAGAAAAAAAAGTTCTTATAAAAAATTTTTATCGTCAAAAAAAAAGTTGTCAAAAAATGTGCAAGAAAAAAAGTACGTGTCAAAAAAATGTACCTGTCAAAAAAAATGTGAAAAAAAATGTAGGTGTAAAAAAATATACGTGTCAAAAAAATTGTACGTGTCAAAAAAAGTTGTCAAAAAAATGTGCAACAAAAAAATGTACGTGTCCAAAAAATGTACGTCAAAAATAATATACGAGAAAAAATATGTCAAAAAAATGTACAAGACAAAAAATGTTCGTGCCAAAAAAAATGTACAAGTAAAAAAAGAACTTGATATATAAATAACACACATCGGAAAAAAAATCTACGAGATCAAAAAAAATTCTTCGGTATATAAATAACACATTGTGAAAAATTAAAATTCTCTAACACACACACCCTGAAATTTCTCTTCGATATGACTGAAAAAATGAATGATCTCTAAGCATTAAAACAAATGCTAAATTTGTCAGTCGAGTATGTAAAAATTCAGGAATTGGAAGTGGACAAACCTTACACGATAACTTCCGGTTCAATCGTTTCTACCCAGTATGGTCCCAAGGTACGTCTGTTGCTCAACGGACAATACAGTCTATTTTTACCAGATCGATACGCTAACATGTTATCCGACGAGAAGCTATCTATTTTAATCGAGAACAAAACTCGAATAGTGTACAAGGGAACAAAGGAACTTCTTGGTAAGAAAACGAAGCACGTAATAGAATTTGTGTAACGGGGCTGCGCGGAGTATATATAAAATAACATCCCTTGAAAAAAAAATTACACGAAACAAAAAAAATCTCTGAACATATATATATATAAATAACATACCTTGAAAAAAAAATTACACGAGAGGGAAACAAAAAAATCTCAGAACATTTATATATATAAATAACATACCGTGAAAAAATAACATAGAGCATCAACATGAAGCCCAAGGGTGTCGTGTAGCAGATACCATATTCGAATCTTAAAAATCTAGGTGCCCTGGATGGGTTACTCACCAAGAAACAACGCGAGAAGAAACGTTCTTGCTTGACGAAAGGACACGGAATGAAATTACTTCTCAGCACTCCACAATTGAGACGCTTGCAGCGTTCGCGGAAACAGCAAAAGATCGGAGGTTTCATATTCAGCATCCCGGCCATCCTGGCAGCATTGGGGGCCGTTGGAAGTTTGGCCGGCGGAAGCGCCGCCATCGCGAAAACCGGCATCGACTCGAAAAAGAACAAGGCGGAATTGGAAGAACAGAAACGTCACAACCTGGCCATGGATAAGAAAGGGGGGAAGGGGGTGGGCGTAATGAAAAAGTTTAAAAAAAAGAAACAGCACTCACCAACCGAGACATTGAATCTCTGATCGAACCATTACAAATCAAACACTTCAGAGGCGTTTTCATGTCCGACTCGTTACCTTCAACCGCTAAAAGAAGAGAATGTGGAGTAGTCAACTTGGACGGTCAAGAAAATTCAGGCACGCATTGGATATGTTACCACAAAAATAACAATAAAGCATTCGTTTTCGATTCTTTCGGAGGTGTTCCACCTACAAATTTAGTTCATTATCTGAAAACGAACAAAACCTCTATATACTACAACGACGAACGCATTCAAAATTTTGGAGACGTGAACTGCGGTCATCTCTGCCTCTCCATGCTCCCGTTTCTCTCTAAAATAAATAAGCCATCGGTGGAAGATTTCCAGAAAGCATTGTGGAATCTTAAACAGCATCACGATGGGCGTGTTCCATCTCACGAGCGAATCTTCGATCTTGAAACTCACGCTGCACGACGACATCGTCTATCCTAAATCCGTAGCTCTGCGTGCATTCTACAGCATGTACCTCATACCTAACGTCACGCAGCACAACAACAAAATTAGCGTCGGAAGCGAACATATCGTCGTCACGCCAGGCCAATACAATCTTTCCACTTTGCAAGCTCAATTAACCAAAGGCACGTACCATTCTCAAAATTCGGTCACGCACAGAGTGGAAATCGTGTCCGCGTCGGAGACCGTGGACCTGGGCACCATGGGAGAACTTTTAGGTTTCGAGAACGACACAAAACTCGAAGCTGGCATCAAGCACACGGCAACAAACATTCCTAAATTTCTAGCCATCGAGACTTTGAACGTTCACTGCAACGTGGCGGAAGGCATGATCACGAAATCCTCGGACGGGGGGTTGCTGGGTAGTCACAAGCAGACGGGAATCATAGCCACTTTCAAACCAAGTTCCGAGTTCATGGAACCGATCATCTACACACCCTCTTCGCCGATCTATTTTCCAGTATGTCGCAACCGCATAGACGACATAGAGTTGGTGGTGACGAACGAGAAAGGAGACGTGGTGGATTTCGCAGGTGCAACGACCACTGCCATCGTGGAGATCAACGTATAATAAGTAACACACATAGTGAAAAAAAATGGAGCAAATCGAAAGTTACGAGTTGCAATCTTTCCCTCCGAACCGTCGCACGTTCGCCAATTTGAACGAAGCGAACCGGGAGATCGAATACGACGTGGACGTAGGGGACGGGTTCGTTCATCCTCACAGAGCGGACCTCTACCTTCAATTCGACGTGGTGAAGAAGGAAAGCGGAGACGCGTTTCCTGCAGCAGCAAATTTGATACTCGTGGACAACTTCGTGCCTCACCTGTTCTCGCAGGTGGAGATGAGGAAACACAACACCGTCATCGACAGAATCGATTATCCAGGCATCACGTCGACGGCGGTGGGAACTTTGAAATTATCCAAAACGGACGCGGCATACTATCAAGCGGGAGGATTTGAAGCGGGGACCAAAATATCGACGAGAAGTCACCCGGTGCTCTTTCCCATGCGTCTGCTTCCGGGATTCTTTTCGGACTACAAGGAGATCATGTGGAAGGGAGGACTGAGGATCACGTTTCGAAGAGCGGCCAACGACAACGACGCACTGATGCGATGCGCTACTTTGGGTCCGGACGGCACCACGCCGATAGCCAACACTTTACCCGAAGCAGCCAAGTGCGTCATCCGGAGCATGGAGTTGAGAATGCCGGTGGTGGAATACGAAACGAACTACGCCCTCAAGTACAAAGCGGAGATCTTGAAGAGTCCGCAGGTGCCGATTCACTTTCACGGTTACCAGTGCGTGCAGAAGTTAGCGTCCGGAAGTCACATGGAATTCGACGTCACGACTCAGTTCAACAGCATACAGTTCGACATGCCAGATTTCGTCGTAGTGCTCTTTCAGACCGGGAGGGACAACAATCAGGAAAAAGATTCCAGCAAATTCGACGACTGCAAGATCAAGAACGATTATCTCAAGAACGGTAGGAACGAAGTGTTCCCGCGCGAGAATTACAACCTTGACATGACCAAAGACGATTACCTCAAGCTTTACGAAGCTTACACGGCTTACAAGCGCGTGACCGAGGGAAGCGTGGACATGTACTACACGCCCAGCGAATTCAAACCACGGAGACCCATGACCGTCATCAACACGACAAAAAGGAAGCAGGTGGTGGTCAACGATCGCACCAACATCAAGGTCGTCTGCGAGTTCCACGACGCGCTACCTGCCGATACTCTATGCAGCGTCATCCTGGTCGCCGAGAAGTCCTTCGTCCACGACGTGAAGAACGAGAGGGTCACGGAGCAGTTTTAAAAAAAAAACCTAAAAAAAATTGCCACATACTAAAGGTTATATAAAATATAATGTAAGTTAGTTCGGTGTGCAAATAAAAGAAAATGATAGGTCACTGAAGATCGTAAAAAAAATCGTAAGATAGGTTAAGTTATATCACGTAAGATCGTGATCGAGTAAGATGTTGGCAACATTGCGAGAAAATAAGGCTTGTGTCTTACAAGAGCAAACCATTAAGTCGAGCCTCACCGAGCCCCACTTTCGGTTGGTGAACTCTCTCTCCATTTGGGTCTACTACAGTTCGGTGTGCAAATAAAAAAAATGATAGGTTAAGTTATATCACTGAAGATCGTAAAAAAAAATCGTAAGATAGGTTAAGTTATATCACGTAAGATCGTGATCGAGTGAGGTGTTGGAAACACTGCGAGAAAATGAGGCTTATGCCTTACAAGAGAAAACCATTAAGGCGAGCCTCACCGAGCCTCACTCCGAGCCTCATTTTCGTGCGCAGAACTCTCCATTTAGGTCTACTGGTTTTGGTGAACCCCAATTGATTAAAGTGAGTTTTTGAGGTTTTGGTGCTGTTTTCTTCGCTGTGAAACATCGTCAGCGCAATAAATGAGGCGCGGAACGTGGAGAGAAAGTGAGTTTTTGAGGTTTTGGCGAGCCCCACCGAGCCCCATTTTCGGTTTGTGAACTCTCCATTTGGGTCTACTCTAAAGTAGGTCAAAGCATGTAGAGGCTCTCGTGTAGTTTAGCACGTAATAAAAAAAAGGATAGCTTAAGTTATATCACGTAAGATCGTGATATACCTACCAAGTGTGAGTGGGGAAAAAAGGGAAATTTTACTAAAACATCGCTAAACGCTAAAACATCGACAAAAAATTGTCAAAATATGTCAAAAACTGATATTCGATTGATAAAAAAGGGATACCTACTAAGTGTGAGTGGGAAAAAAAATGGTGCAGTGAAAATTTGTACTAAAACATCGCTGAACGCTAAAACATCGACAAAAAATTGTCAAAATATGTCAAAAACTGATATTCAATTGATAAAGAAAAGGGATACCTACAAAGTGTGACTTTGAAACGATTAATATGCACTACTCGAACAGATCGAAATATTAGTAGTCGAAATTTGTTGCAATAAAGAGAAAGTAGCAGTTGTGTTGGTGTACAGGCCGCCAAACATATCTTATACAACATTTAATAATTTGCACGATGTATTACAATTTACATTCGTAAACTACGACCATTATATTTGTATCGGCGATGTAAACGCAGATTTTTTAAAACCTAAAGAACCGGATACAAAATTACTGTCTGGTATATTAAAGAACTAAACGGTATTCAAATTGTAAAAAAGCCAACGCGGAAAACTGCTACGTCGGAGTCCCTAATAGACGTTATAATCTGTTCTAAAAAGACAAAGGTTTTATACCTAAATCAACAATCATTGCCAGGTATATCTGATCATGATACAGTGTATGCAGTATTTGAAGTTTATAATAGTGTAAAAAAATCGAAAACAAAATTTGTCCGTTACCGTGACTTCAAACAACTAGATATCAGCAAATTCAATGAGGATGCAAAAATTTCAGCCTGGGAGGATATAGAGGGATGTGAGGACGTAAACAGCCAGGTCGAAAACATAAACGATGAAATACTATTGCTGGCGAACAAACACATCTCTGTTAAAACGCGCTGACTGACAAAGCCTCCCGCGCCATGGATAAACAATACCGTTCGTGAATTTTGGAAGCTTAGGGACTACTATCATTTGAAATACGTAAACACCGGCGATAACGATAGCCTTCTTAGCTACAAATACTTTAAAAACAGAGCTAAAAAGATAGTGCGAAATAGCAAGTTTCACTATTATAAAACTTTAATCCATAAGAACATAAATAATGTGAAAGAAATGTGGGCGAACCTGCGTAAACATGGCCTAATAGATAGCAAATATGTCAGTCAAGATATTCCCGAAAAATACTAGACCCAAATAGCATTAATGACTATTTTATGCAAGCTTCGCAACGTGAAGCGGACCAGGAAGACCTGGAAAAAATTTTCAAAACATTTTTGACCCTCAAACCTCTAAATTCATTTACCTTTACTAGAGTGACATCTCAAGACATACGGAAGGCATTCAGCAGGATACGTAGTAAAGCATGTGGAGACGATGGCATAAACTTAACCATTTTAAAATTATTACTTTCATTTTGCCTAAATACTATAACCCTCATAATAAATAACTCCCTAGCACAGGGTATCTTCCCAGAAGCGTGGAAAAAGGGAATCGTTTTACCACTCGCAAAATGCAAGCCTGTTAAAAATGTGAATGACTTGCGCCCAATAAGTATACTGCCCATAATGTCAAAAATTTTAGAGCTTATTGTACACGAGGAGCTATTCACACACGTAACAGCTACATCTAGTTTTCCAAAGCATCAATCTGGTTTTCGGCCAAATTACAGCACCACGACAGCCATTCTGAAAGTTGCTGAAGATGTACAAAAAGCTATCGATGAAGGCAAAAGCACCTTACTTGTATGCCTTAATTTCTCAAAAGCAATCGATTGCGTGAACCATGAAGTTCTACTCGCTAAATTACACAGCATTGGGGTTAACGGCATAAGCCTTGATTGGTTTGCATCGTACCTTTCTGGCAGAAAGCAGCGTGTACAAATCAGAGGCAAAAATAACTGTTCCTCTGGGTGGTTAAACATTCGAAATGGAGTTCTCCAAGGAAGCATTCTTGGACCTCTCCTTTTCTCCATTTATGTAATGGACTTACATAAGAGCCTCTAGCATGCGCAGTATCACCAATATGCTGATGATACTCAGATATACATACATACAAGGATAGAAGAGTTCTCAAATGCAGCATCACAACTACAGAAAGACCTGAACGCCATAAGTGAATGGTTACAAACTAACTTACTAAAATTAAACCCAACCAAGTCAAAATTTGTCATAATGGGAACGAAATTTCTGGTAAAAAAGCTTAGCCAAAACACGTATAACATGATTCTCCCCAAATTGAATAGCCATCCGTTAAACTTAGAAAATACTGTAAATAACCTTGGCGTTGTCATGGATTCCCACATAGAATGCCCAGGTCATATTTAAGAGCAGATGAAAAAAACCAACAATTCTTTTCGAGCATTACATCACTTGAAAAATATTGTAGGCATTGAGGTTAAAAAAAATAGTGCGAGAGTCTAGTTTTATCACGATTAATCTACGGAGCCACAGTTGCTTACAATGCAAGCAGCTCCATAAGTAATAAGCTACAAAAGCTACAAAATGCATGCATAAGATTCATTTACAAGCTGAAAAAAAGGGACCACATTTCAAAATACTTATTCAATTTGAATTGGCTTAACACCAAGAATCTTGCGAAATACCAATTATTAACTTTAACACATAAAGTACTAGGCAACAAACAGCCTGCATATCTCTTTGAAAAACTGAACACAAATTCGAGCAGACATGAACATGAAACACGACGAAAGAAATTATTGTCAGTCCCAGTACATAATACGACCACCTATGGAAAATCATTTACTGTAACTGCCACTAAAGAATGGAATTCCCTCCCAACCTCCCTAACATCCATCAACAGCCATAAGCTATTTAAAAATAATCTCAAATAGTATCTACTGGCAAGGCAGCGAAATACTTAATCACGAGCAACTTTTCATTCATAAAAATACGCACTGTAACATTTGGCAACAGTAGTTATGGTACCGCCTTGGGGTCGATAAATCAATTTATTGGAAAAGATCGATCAAAGAACAATTGATGACGCAGCAGTTTTTTTTTCTTTCTTTTTTTGGTTTTTTTGTGACGTCACAAAATGGGCGGGGCTTATTTTGTAAGGATGATTTTGATTGGTTGTGACGTCATAAATGGGCGTGGCTTATTTTGTAAGGAGTGTTTTGATTGGTTTGAGGAGGGAATTCGGGTTTTTCCCGTGACGTCGGTAGTTTCCGGTGTCTGAAAACAGATGACGTTGATGAGTCAGAAAGTATGGGTTGGGGAGGAGGAAAAATAGGCGACGCGGTGACGGTTGGTTTTCTCGTAATTGGAGTACGTGTTTCCGGTGTCTGAAAACAGATGGCGTTGATGAGTCACGGGTTTTTCCTGTGACGGTTGGTCGGTAGTTTCCGGTGTCTGAAAACAGATGGCGTTGATGAGTCAGAAAGTCTGGGTTTGGGAAGAGAAAAAGTTTTTGTTATGTTATTTTGGCATGTAACGTCATATATAAATTGGAGTACGTGTTTCCGGTGTTTGAAAACAGATGGCGTTGATGAGTCTGAAATTCTCGGAATTGGATACGTGTATCCGGTGTTTGAGGAGAGATGGCGTTGATGAGTCATTCTAGGAAATTCCAGGAATTGGGCGTGTCTGTTTTCTGCCTGAAAGGAACATGTTCGAACATGTTTTAGGTTGATGAGCCATTCTTGGAAATTCTTGGAATCGGGTGTGGTTGTTTTCTGTCTGAAAGGAACATGTTCGAACATGTTTTAGGCTCGGTCTTCTAGAGGACTATTTGAAGTGTGTTTAACGGAAATCGTGACGTAGAAAAAAAGAAGGTATAAGTAGAAGGGATAGATGATAATAGCGTCATGCGAGGATGGATGTGTGCGGTACAAGGCTATCTGATAATGGCGTGAATTTCTACGAGGTAAGCTACGAGGAGTTCTGGGAACTTGTTCGATCTTGCGGCGACCTGGACAACGATCGATCGGCCCTGCATCGGGTGCTGAGTTATTTCCCGTTTATGTATGTAGCGATACCTGAATCTCCCTGGTGTGGATGTTACCTGTTCAACGGATTAGGAAAAGGAGTCCATCATCACTGCGAGACGTTGAAGGAGATAGAAGAGAGGAAAAGAAGAGTGGACGAGAGAACAGTATTTCCAAGTCACGGGTGTATGAGCGAACTACGTCGCAGGAAGGAAGAGGACAAGATCGGTGAAGCTTTGAAGGAGAGGGTGAAAGAGTGACTTTCTTCGTTGGCGAACATAAATTCCTTGTGGTGTTCTGGCTGTGATCGTCCTTTGTTACGTAAATTAGAAGGACATCCCTGTTTCCCTGTGGTTCCTGCAGAAGGTTTCGGTGTCCGCAGACGTCTGTTCCCCGACGATCCTCTGACTGTTCCTTTATCGCCGATACCTGGGACGCCGTCACCTACAGTATCCGATTACTTCACCTTTTATGACGTATGAGAGTGTTTACTTATCACGTCTGCAGGACTCACGCCGAGCCGTATGTTATCAATTACTTATCAGTGAATTCGAGATACAGAACATACAGAAAGTGGCCTATAGGATTACGTCAGACTCCGGAAGAATTAGTGACTGCAGGATTTTACTATTCAGGCTTTAGCGACAGAGTATTATGTTTTCATTGTTCGTACGGACTTTGCGATTGGACATCCAAAGATTGCCCGATTCTAGGACATTACATGTTGGTACCCCAGTGTCCTTTTATACAGAGTGTTGCGGCGTTACATCGTAAGTCCAATAGCTGCAAGTATTGCGACAGTATAGAGACTCTTGAGTAAACGTCCGATAAACCTAGTGTGGATTCTGTGTGCAAAATATGTTTTGAGAATCCTAGCAGTGTTGTAATTCTCCCGTGTCGACATTTTGTTTCCTGCGGATCCTGTGCGCCGTATGCCGGGGTAGCATTGAAGATACGTTGACAGTTTTCACCTGATGAACAAAATGAATGTCTGTTTTTTGGACGTTCAAGGTCTTCGAGGAGTTGGAGGAGAATTTGTGTGGAAAGATGTCGGAATTTTAAAATTTCCTTTTGAAAATGCATTTGACTGTTTAGTGAAATCTCCATATGGTTTACACTGTTTGAGTGAAAAGTATCACCGAGTGAATTACTTTCTCCGTGCCAACAAACACGGTCTCAACTGGGGAGATGGATGGCTGCAGTATGAGAAATTAGGAGATCTGTTATATGTTGTGCTTGTGAATCAAATAGTGTACGTCAAAGGTACAGAGAAAGTGAAATGGTTTGAAAAATTACTTGAAAAAAAAGGTAAAGGTAAAATATCCGTACGTAACATCGAAGAACTTGAATGTCCAAAATTGAATAGTGTGAAAAACACTTCAGGAAGATGCAAAGAACATAGCAAATGTGAAAATGTAAAAAAAAAACCTGTGCAGTTGAAAATGTCTGGAAGATGTACAGTTTCTATTGTAATAAGTACAAGAAATAAAAGAGTTTTTTAAATATACAAATGTTTTATTTACAATCGAGAATATGGATATAGGTTTACAATACATAGAATAACACAAATGTTGTATTTACAATTGAATATGAAAGGTTTACAATACCTGAAGGGTTATATTACAATACATAAAATAACAATACACAGAAAGAACAATGGTTCATTTACAACATCAGATACATGAAAGGAACAGAACTTATTTACAATGTCAATGTCTGTCCAAGATTGTTCTCAAGATATATTTCAATCATCAGTTCGTTGTACCAAAGAACATAAAAATAGTTCACTAAATTGGGAAGTTCTTTTTTTTCTGAAACCATATTTTTCTTGATACAATATACAAAAGCCTCCATTTCGGGTTGCAATTTATGATAACGTTCGTTCTTTAATATCTGCAGAGGCCAAAAAAGGTTACACAAAAATAAGTGTAGTTCGGAGGCTGTGAAAATAAAAGCATCGGATGAATGATGCTGATACATCGAGATACAACGTTTCCCGAAAAAATTTACACCACTGACAGTGATATTTCCTGTAACCAAGTAATTGAATCGACGACCTGTTTCGACGTAATTCAGTAAGTCAGATTTCAAAGCCCACAGTTCTCTAATCTGCTTAGAATCGATGCGTACGGGTGATCTCCCCTGTTGCGAAAACTCCCACACCAAATTGAAAGGGGATTGCTTTTCGAATCCAATTGCTACGAACTTGTTTTTTTTCCTTGTTCAGAAAATATGTGTTAGCAAGATAGAGATCTAAACATGCCTCCACGTTGTGTAGTCCAGGACATTCGATTGTATCTGGGGAAAAGCCGATCTCCCTACGCCGTTTTATGAAATCACAATCTGTAGTCACATCTACCCCCTCGTCCATCGGTTCGTTCTTGATAGGGGCAGTTTCGATTTTGAGGGGCTGCACACGTTTGCGGGTTTTACGTTTGGAAGCATCATCCTGATACGTCATACGTTTCACTAGTTTATCATGTTTTTCCATTGTAGAATCCTTAGTAGGCTCCATGATGTTTTCACTAGAGCTGTCTCGACGGCACTGTGAGAAAGATACAACAGTACACATTTATATAGCTTTTTTCATAACACGACACCGGATCGCGTGGATGGAGCAACACGATTGATCCCCTCTCGGGCACTTGGAATGGGGTAAACATTTGAAGATCTGACGAAAACGGTGTAGGATATATCCATCTTTACTGACACCGGGTGGAAAGGCTTGAATAAAATCCTTGGTCGTAACATGGCGCGCTTTGTAATAAGCATACACGCAACAGTAATGTCCGCACGTTGTGGCCAATACCCCCTGTAAAGGAATGTTGTTGCAAGTCCAGACCGAGGAATGACGATTCAGGAAAGTTACGAATTCTGGATAGAAAGGATGAAATCCGTATGAATCGAAATATTCAGCAATATTGTTTTTGCCAAAATAGAAGGCCACCCAGTGTGTACCCTGGAAGTTGGAAGTGTCAGTGTTTGCGATTATCAAGGCAGGGGTAGGAAACGTCCGAGGTAGAAGATCTCTCGAGTAAACACCGTAGAAAATGTTCTTGGTGGAACAGTTTCGAGATAGAATCTCCCTGATCTGCGACGTGTTCATGTTGCCTATGTTTTCGAAAACGTAAAATGAGAGTAAGATGATATTCTTCTAATATTTGGGGGGACGGTTGCGTGTCAACAGGTTTGGCGGACAGTACTTCCAAAGAATCACTATTATAAATATCATCACAGGTTACCAGTCCGATGAGTTGTCCCATCTCACGTTACATATGTTTTCATATGTTTATAATAATATCTCTGTCTTTGGTCATTTCTATGAGTCCGGGGTAAAATCTGGCGTCCGGCAGTCGTGGAAGCAAACGTGTGTCAACAGGTTTGGAAGTTGTCAGTTTCGAAGAAACACTTTTATGAGTAATATCACGGGTTTTCCGTTCGGCTGGTTTTTCCATCACAGGTAGTATAATGTCTACATCAGAACTGTCTCAATAACACTGCGAGCCAGAAACACGAGCACACATATTTATAGACAATTCGGTCTCACTGATGGAGGATAACACCTCTGTCTTTTGTTATATCTACTGCACATTCGAATTCAGCATACAGAAGGCATGTTATATTTTCCGACAGCTGGGGAGAAAATTGCATCTCGGCTCCGATGATACATTGTTCCTGGAGACTGGTGTGCGTGTCGTTTCCTGAAATCAGGCGTTATGTAGAAAATCAGGAAAAAGGACCCGTTCTCGAACATTTTCCTTGTAATCTGGTGTCCGTAATTGGCGTGGTGAATGCCTGTACCGGAAAATAGAGTTTGATAGGAACGTGTTATCAATCCACCGTTTCCTCCTGTGGTGACCCGCAAGGGTTCGTAAGGTACGAGTTCTCCATTTTTCACAAGATGGAAAGAAGATAGGTTAAAACTTCTAAAGTCGAACGGATTTTTCTTACTGTCTCCGAGAAAGCTGGCGGTGGATACCATAGCAAAAAGAACAACATTCGGAAAAGGACCTTGAAAAGCATTATCGATCGAAATCTGCTGCGTTCCGGCAACGTAAGAATAAGCTTTGATGACGCTTCTTGTAAACGGATAATGGGCAGGAGCGTAAGAGAGTGCTCTGTCTATGGCCAAACTGGTGGTAGGAGTAGGAATGATGTGATTTATTTCGAGAACAGCCTTTAAAATTTTTATTCTGGTGGTTGGTGAAGTCTGATCTCCCCAGATGTAAAAAGCATCACGTGACCTGGCTAGATAGATACGTACTTCAACGCCGTTGATCAGGTATTTAGGGTGGTGGAAAAAATCTATGTGCAGTTTTCCCATAAGTTCGACTACGGCAGACACTTCCGTAGGATTTCCGGTTGTCGGAATGTGCTGGAAAAAGTCTTTTCTGGCGGTAAAACCTTTGATGTCGGCTGTGATTTGATCTTGATGTCCAGGTGTGTCCAAATACCACAAGGCATTTGTGAGATGCGTGTTCGCAGCATCGCTGCCGTAATTGATTTCTGCTTCGAAGATTGATTTATATGCGTAATTGTTATCGGCAACTGTTACAGCGATACCGTTGAGAGCCACTGTAACTTGTGAAAAAAGTGAATGGAGAGGATAATTTACGACCCCGCAGTTTTTTGTGAGGGCGTTGGAAGGTTCGGAAGCACTCATGGGAGACCCATCTTGATTGACCATCTGCGTTAGCAGACGAAGATAGGCAGATGAAAGATCTAGAAAATCTGTTCCTGCCGGCGGAATGGCAAACTGAAGTATGTTCTGATTATCGATGGAAGCGATAGGCGTGTAGGCGACCGTGTAAGTTTTTTCGACATTTTGCTGAATAGGTTTTTTACTGAAAAGATCGAACTGCGAGATCATGCAAGTGTTATTCTCCATTATTATCCAAAAATATCTTTTCCTACCGCCTTCTGTTTAATTTTCCTTTTGCGTGTTGTCCTAGATTTTGTGCATGTTTTTCTCCGCTTTTTGGGTGCGCTTTTTTTACGGATCGTAGATGTTCTAATACGGGTGGCTGAACGTTTTAACATCGACTCAGCAATTTTTTGTTGCAGGTTTTGTTCTTATACCGGAACCTACCAGAGAGTCGATTTTGCGTTGTGCTTTACTTTGAAGATTTTGACCCGCTTCACGTACACGTTGACGAACGATAGTTCTCGGTGTCTGTTGGCTTGCAATGTCGGTGATAATGTTAGCGCCTGTTTTTAAAACTTCTTTCCCGATCGCTTTTGCACCGCTCCAGAGTAGAGGTTTAACCATTCTAAAGAGTCCTGCGAAAATTGAGTCCAATCCTCTCCCTTTTTGAATTCTAGTTGAACGGTAGATGGGTCCAATTCCCCCACGGATTTGATTACTGTAATATTCGGTCTGCGAATTCATGGTGATTCATTCGCTTTTCGGCATAGACTGAGAAAAATAAAGGCCTGCTGTTTTTTAAAAGGACTTTGCTTTTCTACGAAAATGTAAAACAGCAATTGCGGGTACGGAGCCGTTCCTCAAAGGCAGGAGATCTTCTTTTCTATCGTACATCGCAATTTCTATTGTTTCGAAAGAACCTTTATCCAGAGAAACGTAATGAATCGGATTGAAAGTATGATGGGCTACGGGTACTGTGCAAGATGAATCTGTTTCCGAATACAGTTTTCGAGTAAGACGTAGAAGACGTAGCATTTCTCCTCCGACCAATTGCGGTTTCACTAGATCTGAGTAAATGAATATGTAGGGGTTTTTATCCACGACGTTGTTGGACACAGCGTGCGTAGAATAAATAGATTTCAATATGTCATATCGAAATTTAGCATAATCATCAGTCTCGTCTATGGGTGTAACAGTATTTGTTGGAGCATCGTTAGATTCAGGCTTTGGAACCCCTATCACGGACAGATGTTTGTACACAGCCTCTTTAAAGAAAAACCTGAGATGAGTAGGAACAGCGACGTTAGCAGGGTTTGTTTTCAGGAAATGAATCAGATCCTCTATTGTGTATCTTGCTGCAGGAAAATAGAATGGGTGTTCGTTAATATAGAGTGTATTATCTGTAGAAACAGAAGATCCCGACGAGTCCCATTGCGGTTCCAACAAAAAATGCCAGAATTTCTCGAGAACGGTTCTCCTTATTTCCAGGTAGTTCGGGAGGGATTCTTCAATGGAAGAGATCAGGTCCTCAGCACTCGCATACGTCCGAAAAGGAAAGGTTACCGCTCCAGAATCTGTTTCCAAAACATTGTCGTATAGAGTTGAATAATGCAGTTCTGCTAATCCGACTTCCCACAATTCTGGAGACAGATCGATCCGTTTTGCAAGTTTTACGGTGAAATGGGTCAGCGTGTTGCTCGGAAAATATTTCTCCGATGCAGATGACGGAAGGTAAACATAGAAATTATCGTCCATTCTCGCCGAACACAAAGAATTCACTGGATTGTAGTGACGACATATTTTGATATAAATATGTTTTGGAAATTATTTTTCTGATAACTGTTTTACGGAAGATGCCTTGATCCACGAATCGAAACTAGGTGGATATCCGAGCCAGCGAACCAGGTATTCCAAATTTTTACCTTTTCCCCGGCTGTTTAAAATCTTATCAATTTTATACTCTTCGTCAGGATCCGAATAAACTTTTTGCAGTTCATGTTTGTAAAATGTACCTTTTACAGGTTCTTCATTTAAATCGTCTAATATGTATACAGGTACAGGTGATCGCTGAACAAGGGAGTGGATTTTGAATAGTTCTCGTGACCACGATTGTTCGTATCCCTTCTCGAAATGTCCTTTGACGACTGAGATTCGTACGATATCACCAACATTCAGATCTGAAGATGGCTGTGAAATATGTTTGTCAGCTTTGTTGAGACGTTTCCACACGATGTAAACGTTAGACTCGTTCACATCTCGAGGTGCCATTCCTATGGAACTGTGGATAGTTGTATTGTAACCTTCGAGAAGTTGCGGTAAAATGTCTACGTAACGTCTTGTTTGTTTCGATGTGAAATTTTCCACATTCGTTCTTTCAATGTTCTGTTGAAACGTTCCACTACACTTGCTTTCACAGGATAATTTGAAGCGATCGAAAAATTTACATTTTCATTTCTTAAGAACTTCTGGAATGTAGAATTCGTGAATTCCGTTCCTTGGTCGGTCTGTAGTGTGACGGGTTTTCGTCTGCTTCGTCTGAAAATAGTTTTGAAAGCTTCGGTTACCGAATTGCTTGTTTTATTTTTTAGCGGTAATGCAAAGGCATATTTTGAGAATACATCGATCACTGTCAGAAAATATCTGTATCCATCGTTATGTTTTTGTGTCGAAGTCATATCGTTGAGATCAGCTTCCCAAAGCATGTCTATGTTCCACACATTCTAATGATTCCGGACGAACCTTTTTCTCGCAGGTTTGTGGAGAGTGTACGTTTTCTGGTGCATCAACCATTTTTTCACCGTATTGCGGGATATATTTTTATCCCGTACCGCGTTCCATAAGCAATCTACAGATGAGAATGAAGCCCGGTGTCGGGGATCGTAATATATTTTGGTGAGGATTTTATCGTGTTTCAACTTAGGGACTCCCATGACTGATCTCTCTGTCTACGGCTTTTTCTCAAAGGAACCAGCTTGTATGCGTCAGGTGTTCTCAGAAAAGGTGTAGTTTTTCTGGAAACACGAACAGCTACTTTCTTCTTCTTTTTCTGTTTCTGTCGATGAGACGGTCCAGGGCTTTCCGTTGACGACGCTGAGAAGTTCAACGTCTTCGGATCAGGAAGTGTTTTTTCCTGACGTTCGTCTATCAAATGTTGAGCCGTAGTTTGGTACTCGTCGATGATATTTTGTAACTGATGACGTGTATTACGGGGTAACGTCTCTGCTAGGTTCGGAGGAAAATACGTCGATCCTGGCGAAATAGTAGAAGAACCGTCGTTATCTTGAACAATAGGAATTTGTATTGGTTCTTGGGATTTTCGACTCAGATATAAATACTCGTCCAGTTCTTTTCTGTAAAGCCGCCATTTTTGATCGTCTGTTATATTTTTCATTTTCAGAATATAATTCATTTTTTTATCCAGAACGGATAATTTTTGAGTTACAGATACGTGCTAGTTGTTCCGGTAAAAGGACGATCATCTTTTTGTAAGAAGATGCCATTTTTCAATGAGGAATGAGGATACCGAGAAGACCCGATAACAAAGACCATAAAAGTAAGGGTAGGAATCCTCCTTTCTGCACAAGAAGTTTTCTTCTTTTTTCGATGTTCACTTTCGATTTCACGAGATTGCGTAAGACCGTCTTGTAAGGTGTCAGACGACGTTTTGTGGACGGTTTAATCTTCACGTTTCCTTTTAAAACGTCCAGGCAGCATTCGCTGATGAAACGGATTGTCTTCTTCGGAGCACTTTTCAGCAACGATTTACGGAGTTTGGTCGGTGAATTTTTCAACACGTGCAAAAAAGGGGAATGTTTCTTGAAAGAATTCGAATTCCTGTTAGAACGTGATTTGGTACGTGTCTTCCTCGTTCTCCTCATGTCGATGTTTTAAACATTCCTGAGGAAGATATGCAGTTGAGTAATTCTGGTTAAAAATGTCTGTCTGATAACGTAAAGGATCCGGTGTTGACTGTGAAAGATCAATATACAAATAACTGAAAGAGTAGGTGTAATGGCCCACCTGTGAAACCGAAAATGGGGCTCGGTGGGGCTCGCCTTAATGGATTTCTCTTGTAAGGCATGAGCCCCATTTTCTCGCAGTGTTGCCAACTCCTTACTCGAAAAAAATCACCAAGGTTTTTTTTGGTCCAACCTAACCTAAAGCAAGGAGCTGGCAATCTTGCTTGAGGCTTCTTAATGGTTTGCTCTTGTAAGGCATAAGCCTTATTTTCTCGCAGTGTTGCCAACACCTTACTCGAAAAAAATCACCAAGGTTTTTTTTCGGTCTAACCTAACCTAAAGCAAGGAGCTGGCAACCTTGCTTGAGGCTTGCCTTACAGAGAGAGGAGAGAGAGAAAGGGAAAAGTTAAACAACCGACAGCCTACCTACAACTTTTTCTTGGTCTAACCTAACCTAAAGCAAGGAGCTGGCAATAATACATAAACCAATTTTTGCCAACCTACATATACTGGGCAAGGAGAGCCGGCACTGCCGTAAAAGAGAGAGGTGGGTGGATGGCAACACAGTATGTGTGTGCGTGTGTGTGTATAATATGTAGCATTATTAACTAGAGTGTGTTGGCAAACCACCTGCAACTAAAAAAATAGAGATGCCAACGTTGCTGTAAGATGAAGAGAGAGAGAGACCTACGGCTGGCAACAGTAATAAGCGAATGCGCCATATCGTAATTTTCCAACTCCGTATATCGTGATTTTTGTAAACCTCTCTCGGGGGAACGATGTGCCACACGCACACACACACGCGCGCGCGCCGTATTCTTAAATAACTAACAAGAACAATGAATCTTTTTGGCTTCCGCAAACAGATCAACATGGAGACTGCACCGCCAAATTTCAATAACCTCTTACCTTCCGTGTTATCTAAACTCAATGGTTTACTGATCGTTCACCTCAACAGCATTTGGACGAAACTGAATGACGATGTGGGCAAGATGTTTTATGTTTTTAATAACAATTTATATTTCTACGAAATTCCGATCGACGGGAAACTTCGGATCACCGTGAATCCGGTGAACGCAGGCGAAATCAAAATTTCTACCGGCAAGAACATTTTTCGAATCAAGCACGACAAGATGCTTTCTAACATTACGTACGATGTTTCCGCAGGAGATTACCTGTACGTGGAACTCCTCGGAGATTACGACAAACTTATTCCTCTCTTCGTAGAATTACGAATCGTCTATCCTATTATAAATAACCGTTAACCAAAAATGCCTAACGACATTTTCGGCAACACCAAGCGTGTAGACCATGCAGAAGAGATTCTCATGTTGGACGTTCGAGTTAAGAAGTTGAGGAGCGATTTGATCGCTTTGCAGGAGACCTTAAACAAAAGTTTAGAGTCGGAAATCGCCACGCTCCAAACGCAATGTCTCGACCCCATTCTGAAAATCGATTCCGAACTGAAGACGCTGATAAAAAATTATGTCGACGTACCTTCTTACGACAACGTTCAAAATATACAGTTGAGCGTGGATTCGCTTCAAAATGAAATGGCCAAATTACAGCAATTTCAATCGAAAAATGAAGATTTGGAAAAATTGAAACTCGAAATCGAAGAACGAACTTCCGCAATAGAAAAGAATTTCTCCGAACTTCAAACCGTCGTGAACGATATAGACGCAGAACGCTTGCATGTCGTCGTTTCCAAATTACAAGAAGAATTCACCGGCACGTTGGAAGAAATTAAATCCAAGTTGCAGACTTTGGAAGATACAATGACGAACCTACCATCGTCGGACGAACTGCAGGTCATCGGTAAAAGCGTCGCGAACATAAAAATTCAATTGGAGGCGTATCGAGATTTCGAACACATTCAAACCACCATCGCTACGCTTCAGGCGTCTCTGGAATTGATCAACGAAGAAATTAAAAATATTCACGCTGAAGCGAGAGCGTTGACGAGCATTCAAGACACGTTGAGCACGGTTCAGCAGAAGATCGAATATTTAGAAAATTTGAACGTCGAAACGAATCTCGCTCATTTTCATCACGTACTCGACAACAAACAGGGTGACTTGGAATCGTTACGGACGAGCGTGCCTTCGAGCGAAGATTTGGAAAAATTGAAAACGGCGGTGACGGCACTATCCGATTCGAGCGACATCAAAAGTTCGTTGAGCGATCTCGAGAGTAGGGTGGCTAATCTCCCCACCTCCAAAGAATTGCACGCTTTGAAAAGAAACACATCTCGAATGCTGAAACGACTGGAAACGGAAACGGCGAACGTGGAACAGATTCGAGACGAAATTAGTTCGCTGGTGTCGACGCTGCCCACTTCGCAGAGCGTCGCCGACCTTCACGCGCAGTTTACAGAGATGCGAAGCATCGTGAACGATCTTACCGAGAAGAGCTCGAAATTGAATCAAGTCGAGAACCTTCAGAACATTGTCGTCAACATCAGAGATCAAGTTGGAGTGCTGGAATCCACGCAGGAATCGATGCTGGCCTCTTTCGGTGCCAAGTTGCAAGAACTCAACGAAAACTACAAGCAGTTGAACGTGGAAGTGAAAATCAAACCGTCGTTTTCTACCGTAACGGATACCATAATCGAGCATTTGCTGCCCATCGAAAATAAACTCGGATAAGTTCACAGTAATCTCGTCACCTTCGACACTAAATTCGCCAAATTGTTCACCTTGCAAGCCATCGAAATCAACAGCGTTCCCAATCAACAGAGAATCTCCACGTTCGTCGAAGGTAACAAACTGTACATGTTGCATCCTTATCATCCGTACTACAAGTTTCTCCTCAATGGGACAATTCAGATAAACGAATTTTCGTACTGGTCTCACGGCAGAAAAGCTAGCGTTCCCACCATGACCTTAATATCGAATCGTGGTGTCCAGAAAGCGGGAAACATTCCTCTGGCACGTTGGAACGAAACGCGCAACATATATGAAATACACGAAGACGAAGATCTCACCGTTTTCGACGTGAGTGCCGGCGATAAGCTGATCATTCAATACACGAGCGAAATGCAACCCTCTTTGAATCCCTTCACGCTGGTGCTTCTCTTCAAACGTAATCTCTAAACAAAAAAATGTCTAGGCAAGCCATCGTCGAAGAATTGCATAAACCTGCACGCCGCAACTACGAACGTTTGGCTGTGGTAACCAAGGGCATCGACGACCTCTAGCAAAGCGACCTCGTGGAGATGAGTAGCGGCAATTTGAAAAACGTACATAAATGGAACAAGGGCAACAAGTACCTTCTCACCGTCATAGACACGTTTTCGAAATTCGCATGGGCTCTACCTTTGAAGGCGAAAACGGGATCGTGCGTCGCGGAAGAATTCAAATTAATTTTTCGCGAAAGCGACAGACGACCTCGGTTTTTGCAAACGGACAACGGTAAAGAATTTTACAACGCCGTATTCCAAAAGTTTATTCAAAAACACAAGATTCGACATTATTCGACCTTCAGTCACATCAAAGCCAGCATCGTGGAAAGATTCAATCGAACCTTGAAAACACACATGTGGAAACGATTCACGCTTAGGGGAAATTACAAATGGGTCGACATCCTGCCGGAACTCGTCGACACCTATAATGATACGGTACACAGAACGATAGGCATGAAGCCAGCCGACGTTACGAAATCTGACGAGCAGCGTTTAATTTCTACAGTTTACTGTCCAAAGTACACACCCACGACAAAAAAGCTAAATACAAAATTGGAGACCGGGTGAGGATCAGCAAATTCAAACGCACCTTCGAGAAGGGATTCACAAAAAATTGGAGCACGAAACTTTTTACCGTAGTTCGAGTTCTACCCGGAAACCGACACACGTATATAATAAAAGATAGTAGCGGCGAGATTTTGAAAGGAAGATTTTACGAAGAGGAACTCTCTAAAACGAAACACCCCGACACGTACCTCATCGAGAAAGTATTGCGTAGGAAAGGTGACAAACTGTTTGTCAAATGGCTGGGACTTCCGGAAAAGAGTTGGATCGACGCGAACGAAGTGATCTTGTGAGTACGTGGAACGTGGTGAAGCGTCTACCGGATCCGGAAAGTCAAACGAAGAAAAAGAACGGTGAGTTGCTTCCCGACAGCATCCGCTGTCTGATCGTAGGTCCTTCGGGGTGTGGGAAAACGACACTGCTCGTGGACAATTTTCTCCTCGCACCGAATTGGTTAGATTGGAAGAACAGGCACCTGTACGTGTTCTCGAAAAGTTTGGAGCAATCCAAATACCAGCAACTGATGAAACTGTACGATGGTCTGGACATTGCAACGTTCGCATCGGAAATAAAACCACTCGACGATTGTCGTGAAAATTCAGTCGTTGTGTTCGACGACGCCATCCTGGAAAATCAAAATGAAATTCGCAACTTTTTCACGCAAGGTCGTCACAAAGGAATGGATTGCTTCTACCTAGCTCAAACGTTTTCCAAAATTCCAAAACAGTTAGTACGCGACAACGCTAATTTCATATGTTTGTTTCGTCAAGATCACACCAACCTCAAGCACGCGTACGATGACTACGTAGGCGGAGACATGAACTACAATCAATTTTCGGAACGCTGCTGCTCTACTTGCTGGAACGGTGACGATTTCGGATTCGCGACGATCGACATGACGAGGAAACCCAACGACGGAAAATACAGAAACAAAATCAACGACTTTCTAAACGTTGCAACGTTGTGAGAAACGACGCATATAAATAACGTCATGACGAAACGAAAAATCGAGGACGAAAATCTCAAGCTTCGCGATTACCTCGCGAAACGCTTCAAAGGTTGGAAATCCGAGAATCGCGGATTCTACGAAGAGAAGAAACGTCAGGATCAACCTGTGATCGATGCCATCAGCGGTCTAGGTAAAGAAATTAAAAGTGTCACGGAACAAAATAAAAATAATAATAAAAAAAATTAATTTTAATGCATTTATAATAAATCACACTTGAACGCACAAAGGAACTTCCCCTTTGGCCCTGCGTGTGCCCCATATTCACCCCGTAGGGCGCGGCAGGGAGTTAGTCCCGCTAAAAATTCCAAACCTCCACCTGTTTTTTTTGCATTTGAAGATAAACACTATTGTTCTAATATTTTGGCTATATTAAATTAGAACTTCTGTTACAT
The DNA here is from genome assembly GCF_977018435.1 of Lepisma saccharinum. Classification (NCBI taxonomy): domain Eukaryota; kingdom Metazoa; phylum Arthropoda; class Insecta; order Zygentoma; family Lepismatidae; genus Lepisma; species Lepisma saccharinum. Next base: position 7,578,420 of record NC_139240.1, on the reverse strand, counting down.
AAATTGTTTTTTTGTTGTTTTTTTCATACATACATACATACATGCCATTTACCACATTCTAAGCTAATTTCTAGATGATAGTGGCCCCATGGGAGCGTGTGAATCCCACATTTCAGAACGCGCCTCTTGTCGTCGCGTGCGTCCAGGGCAACCTTTCTCACCTGGTTGGTTGTCAACACATGGTCGACGCTCTGGATGCGCTGCTCCACTCCTGCAATTGCCGTCCCAGTTTGAAGGGTTTTGACGTAATCCACGAACTTGAGTAACTCTCGGACGACCCGCCTGTCCACACCCTTAGCCTTTTTCGTGATGGATCCTTCTGCCCGAATAGCATAAGTTTTGGAGCGAAGACCGACATCCTCGAGAGTCACATCACCGTTCTCCTCGTCTTTGACTTTGCCGGGCACCATCTTGTTGCGAGCCAGGATGCCGTATCGGTTCGGCTGGGGATAGCCCGAGGTGTCGAAGAGGTCAACCAAAGATGGAACCGTGGCCATATCCTCGTACGCGTCGGCTGTGTGAACCTGGTATATTAAACTGTCCGTGTCTATGTAGAGAAGCGAGATGTTGTGGTCGTAGTGTGCACGTAATATGTCGTAGTACGTCTCGAACATGTGTAGCTTGCTCAGATCCAGAACCGCGGTTCCAACGTAGATTGGTTTGTTGAGCCTCACCTCACCTCGCTTCATGTGAATCAGAGCCAGCTGCTCATTGTAAATGGTCCTTGATTTGAATAACGGGTTTGCTACGAGCCTGCGACATTGTGCTTTGTTTGATATTAGCCTCACATCTACACGATTTCGCACATTCTCCATAGTTTTCCCGAACACCGCATTGTTCATTAACTTGAAGAAATCGCGATCGAAATCAGAAGTGGCAACTGTGCGATGTTCGGTCTTGAGCTCGATGTATGGCCTCAACCATGGAGAATGCTCGAACATCAAAACTCGATGTACCGTGCGGACGGTAACCCCTCGCTTCATCAACCACCGGAGGTTTTGGTAGTGTAGGACATAACGCTCTTTGGGCACAAAGTCCATGATGAGCTTTGCTTGGTTCGAGCCGGGCGGGCATTTGAATTCCGGGACTGGCGGAAGATCGCAGAACAAATCCTGCACCTTCTCGGAGAACTCGAGGTCCACCTCGGCAAAAAATCCGCGTTCCGAATCGTCGAAACCTTCAACGTCCAAGTTGGAGGGATCGGCCCACTCGAAGCCTCCAAAGGGGAGCGGCTGCATCATGGAGTGTCCGTAGAGGTTGTTGACGTCCGTGTGCATGATGTAGCTGGACGGTTGCGAAGGGTCGTAACCGGTGGCCATGTGGTGATTGTTGGCGCGTGCGTATCGCAGCGACACCTGGACCATTCCACCCCGCACGGCACGTTCCACGAACAACATCATGTCCACGTCCGAAAGAAGCTCAAGCCTGATTTTCGTAAGAAGAAGCATGGCCGACCAGGCCAGTCCGGGAAGACTGTAGAAGTATGCAGGGTCCAGCTTGTAGATGGTCTTCGCAGTTGCACGAAACGCCTGGATCACGTCAGCAAGCAGCGTCACATCGAGTTTGAGGTACGCATCGTGGTAGTCCCCGAGATTTTGGCAATCCAGCTCGCGCCACATGGACTGAGCATGGTTATAGTCATCCTCAGATATGTCCGAGCCTCGCAGCTTGCTATAGAAGTTTGCTCGAGGAGGTAGCGACGTCTCCGCGAACTTGGTAGGGTTCGTGACGTATTCGTAGGGGTAGACTCCCTTACGCCTGAAGAGACCGGCGTCCAAGTTCGGAAAATTCGCAGAGGTGATGAGTGTTTGCTCGTCGCTGAGCTTCCCCGCGAGAGCATCGAGGCTGGCCGGGAGGAACCTCAGGGAGTCGAGGAAGCGAAGCTCGACGGTAGAGCGTGATCCCGGGATCGACTCTCGTTTGCTCAAGCTAATGTAACGCTCCTCGTTCTGCGCCAGGACGTTGATTCGCATGTCGTCGTACCCCAAGTGAGGCACCAGATGGTGGAAGTCGTATCCCGAGCCATTGTGAAAAAACACAGGGATGAAGCGCGGGTCCCGGGCCATTAGGTTGCAATCGTTGCACCAAGGACCAACATACCTACCGTTAAAGTGATCGTGGTGTTGGACTTTACGGTTGTTGGCGGTGTACTCCTCGACGCAGACGGGGCAAGCGATGGCCTCGTCGTGTCTACGTTGGTCGTCGGGGGCAGTGGGAGCATAGACTTGGGGGCCAACAGTACCTTCCCTATCTCGATGGCCTCGACAACCATCCTCTCGAGGAAGTGTTTAACTGCGTCGGGACCGCGATACACGTAGGGCTCGGGGGCGATGTGCTGGTCTCGTCGCACCACAACGTATGCGAAGCTGGATGCCTCGTGGAGTTGGTAAGGGGTGGTGGAGGAAACTTCGGGATCGGGATCGCAAGTGGACAGGGGTTTGAGGAAGGCCTCGAAGTCCGCGATGATGATAGCGGGGTGCTCCACCATGGCTCCGTGCATGTGGAAACGCTCCACGGTGCCAGGTTTGGGCAAGACTGCCACCCCAGGCTCGTTGGCATCGCAATAAAGTTTGTGGCGAGCGAGCTTCTCAGCAGCGATGTTGGGACCTCTGATGCGCTGGTAATCTTGCTGTTCTCGATTATGAAATGTAGACAAGCACCTGCGACAAACTCCTATGTGGGTTTTGTCTTTGCCCCGTTGGCTCGAAACAAGCCGAGAGAGCGAGCGAATGAGGGTGTAATGGTGATGGGTCTCGTCCTTGATGAGCAGAAGGTGAATTTCCCGAGCATCATCGTCGTCTACATCGCTCACCCGGATAGGGTACACCACATTTTTGTCAGTGAGGCCGTAAACGTTGATGGCCAACCGAGGGTTGTGTGTACGGGCCTCGAACTTGCGAATGTCCGGGACCTCCACCGGGTAGTCGATCCCAGCCATAGCATCTTCCAGCTCTAGCTCGTATGGTAGGTAGTGGTTAACTCGATGTGGTTGGTTTTTCCAGTGGACAGGGTGCAAAGCTGCAAGCACCGACCATACGAAGCACTTGGCGTCACTGTTCTGAATGTTCAGGACGGCCTTCTTTGCCGCGATGGAAGGTGGTAAGGGGACGTAGCTGGAGGCGGAGAGAGGCGTAAACTTGCAAAGTTTGACGCACAGTTCGTGAGGCCCCCACACAGCGAACCCCCCGAGCCCTCAGCTTCATGTTCTTCTTGTTTCGCCACCAGCTCCTCGGCAAACTGGTTGTAGATGACCTCTAGGTTTTCGACATCCGCCAGATGCAGCGTCTTCGCCTTGGTGTTGTGGCAGAAGCTGTAAATTTCATCGGACGGCTTCTTGTACTGGCAACGTAGCGATGCGTAGAATTTGGTGGAGGAGTGCGTAGCCAGTGCATTACAAAGAATGGAAATTATCTCTGCTCGCTTCTCCTCTAAAAAGCTACGAACGTCGCATAAGCCCTCCGAAGTGAGGACAAAATCCTCCAACAAACGCTCGAAAGCAGATTGGTTCGCTTTCATCGCAGGCTTGACGCGTTTCGTGGGCGGTGCATTGATGGAGGCTGCTTCTGCCTTCCTCTTGGTGGAGGTCGAAGGCTGAGCTCCAGATGTACTTTCGCTTAGACAAGTAAGCTTATGCTTCTTGGCATACGCAATTGTGATGCGTTTATTGCATCCGGAACACAGTTCGGTGGCAGCCAAATGCTTGCCTGGCACGCAGGTGCGACAATGTCTTGCAAAATGTTTGCTTGATATGCTTGTTTTGCACACAGGGCAACTTTTCATGGAGCGCATTTTTTTGGGGGGTATGTATATTTATATGTGATCTGTTGGTGGTAGAGTGTTTACGAAAAAATGCCTTATGAGAAAAATTTTGTAAGCTAATTCTAATTAGTGTTAGTTTGAGGGGGTTTATTTATATATGGGTGGTGTTGTCTTCCTCAAATATGCGCTTTAATCAACCCTATAAAAAAATAAAAAAATATATATAAGAAAAATATGATTGTAGATAGAAAAAGCACAATAAATATTGTATGCATGTGTAATTCTATTTAGCTTATTTTTGCTACAAGTAAGTGTAAGTGGCAAGTAAACTGGTGTCGCTTGAAGTTGGCAATATAAATATTTTTTCCACACTTAGAGCACAGTTTGGTCGCACATATTTGTTTTCCCGGCACACAAGTACGACAGTGCCTTTGAAAATGTTTACTTGACACAGCAGTTTGGCACGTAGAGCAATTTTTTACAGAACGCATAATGCAGAGATTTTTTGGGGGTATGTTATTTAATATCCAATGCTGTGCAATGCAAAATATAATTGTTCACTTTTTTTTTAACTATTCTCTATGACCTTACTTGGGTTTTTTTTTCGCCAAATTATATGCTTCTAGTCTCCTATACAATACAATATACGTACAATATTGTCAACAGTATCATATTTGAGCAGGTCGCTTGTCACCTAAACACTACAGCTCACAGGTTGGCAAAATCTGACATGAAAGCAGATAATACGCTTAAGTCTTATTTATATATAATTTTCACGGGCGTACAATATTGTCAACAGTATCATATTTGAGCAGGTCGCTTGTCACCTAAACACTACAGCTCACAGGTTGGCAAAATCTGACATGAAAGCAGATAATACGCTTAAGTCTTATTTATATATAATTTTCACGGACGTACAATATTGTCAACAGTATCATATTTGAGCAGGTCGCTTGTCACCTAAACACTACAGCTCACAGGTTGGCAAAATCTGACATGAAAGCAGATAATACGCTTAAGTCTTATTTATATATAATTTTCACGGGCGTACAATATTGTCAACAGTATCATATTTGAGCAGGTCGCTTGTCACCTAAACACTACAGCTCACAGGTTGGCAAAATCTGACATGAAAGCAGATAATACGCTTAAGTCTTATTTATATATAATTTACACGGGCGTACAATATTGTCAACAGTATCATATTTGAGCAGGTCGCTTGTCACCTAAACACTACAGCTCACAGGTTGGCAAAATCTGACATGAAAGCAGATAATACGCTTAAGTCTTATTTATATATAATTTTCACGGGCGTACAATATTGTTAAGAGCGTCAGTTTCCGTAGAGCTCTCTTTTTCCATCTTCCCTCTATACAGTGAAGCTGTAGAAGACACAATTAGCTAACCTAGCATACAACATACTTTCCTAATTAATATGGATATTGTCACACATTCCTCTTATTTTATACTGTTGTAAATGGAAAAGATTATGTACGGTAAATGTTTTGTACATTATAGGGAAAAAATGCAAAATATCCCCCAATTTTAATTCGATCCACCTCTGAATCGAATTTTTACATATTCTCACGCCGGCACATATTTTGTTCTATTTTGCTTCTTTTACTTGCCTTGCTTAATTAACTCTCGCTAATTAGCATTTTTTTGGAAGAAGTCAACTAGAACAACATATGGCGGTATGAGAAATATGCAAATTAAAGAATATTTTAGTAATATAAGGGCCCTAGCAATTAGCTTCGTCGACTAAGAGTACTCTTTTAAACGTCTTCAGCTAGATCGTATTACTACGCGAGGACGTTTAAAATGTTTGGGTGTTGAAAAAGTTTGACCTATTTTTTTATTTCTATTGTTTGCTAATAGATGGCGCTGATAGTACCTCCTTTCTCTCTCTCCCCTCTTCTCCTCTCCCCCTCTTTCTCCTCCTCCTCTGCTGTATGACAAATAGCACAAACATAAAATCAAGATTTTGGAGAGCAAACCATAAAATTTGCATGCATCTGATGTCGAACTAGGAACTTTATCTTTCGGGGAGTCAACATTATTTTTTTACTCAGTCGTCATATAACATGAACACACGCAAACATTCACATGTGCTTTTATTATTTTGTGTTCGGTAAGTACAAGTATATTCTTACATAAATTATTGTTTAATTTAATAAATTGTAAACTCGAAGCCTGCTATACTAACACTCCTTCTGTGTTTCATTATACTATTGAAAGCGAATGTTGCGTGCATACGGAAATAACACAGAAAAAAAAAGCGGATGGAAGCAATTTAAAATCAGTGGAGCAAGGTTAGTATTACGAGAACGTAAAAACATGTGCTTTCATTCAACTTCGAAAAATAAGAATAAATATGTGCATACAGAACACATATGCTTTCTTTTCACAGTTGTAAAATCATATAAATTGTACGTGAAGTAAGTTACGGGAAGGCTCTTTCTTTTATGTCTGTGTATATGTATGTTGTACAATTAGGTACAAGTATTGTACAATTAGGTACAAATTGTTGTACAATTATTTCCCCCAGTTGCCCAGTTGGAGTTGGGGGGCATAACACTGGTACTATTTGTTTAATATTTTATTTCAAATTCACTGTCAGAAACTAGTGTTGCCAGTTCCTGGATGTAGGTTTACCTACTCTGTTGGTTGTTACTGTCAAGCTTCCAGTATTCGTACAGCATAAAAAGCTATAACCCCCCCCTCTCAAAATATATACATTGTATACGCCAAGATGCTCAATAGCCTAGCAACACATCATGAAAAAACATGCCAAGAGGACCCAGTGGGTTTATAAGTCAGTGCTGCCAACTCCTATTTGTAGGTTAGCTTAGCCTGTGAAAGATCATATAGTAGAATTTTTGTAGAGTGGGTAGGCAACACCGACGAGCATCAAATAATGATTTCGAGCCTCAAATAATAATTCGAGCCTCGTCAGTGTTGCCAATTCCTATTTGTAAACCTTTACTTTTTTGGTTGGGCACCACGCACTCCTGGCGGGGTTATGGGGGCCAGGAATCCTAAAAAAAAACAATTATTATTATTTTGTTTGTTTGTTTGTGTTATAATATAAGTGTGTGTGTGCGCGCGCGCGCGTGTGTGTGTGTGTGTGTGGCACATCGTCCCCCCGAGAGAGGTTTACAAAAATCACGATGTACGGAGTTGGAAAATTACGATATGGCGCATTCGCTTATTACTGTTGCCAGCCGTAGGTCTCTCTCTCTCTTCATCTTACAGCAACGTTGGCATCTCTATTTTTAGTTGCAGGTGGTTTGCCAACACACTCTAGTTAATAATGCTACATATTATACACACACACGCACACACATACTGTGTTGCCATCCACCCACCTCTCTCTCTTTTACGGCAGTGCCGGCTGTCCTTGCCCAGTATATGTAGGTTGGCAAAAATTGCTTTATGCACTGTAAGGCAAGCCTCAAGCAAAGTTGCCTGCTCCTTGCTTTAGGTTAGGTTAGACCAAAAAAAGCTGTAGGTAGGCTGTCGGTTGTTTATCTCTTCCCTCTCTTTCTCTCCTCTCTCTTTTTTTTGTAAAAAGCTATGGTAAAAGCAGTAGGTTGGCAACCTTGCTTTATGCACTGTAAGACAAGCCTCAAGCAAGATTGCCAGCTCCTTGCTTTAGGTTAGGTTAGACCGAAAAAAAACCTTGGTGATTTTTTTCGAGTAAAATTTTGGCAACACTGCGAGAAAATAAGGCTTATGCCTTACAAGAGCAAACCATTAAGAAGCCTCAAGCAAGATTGCCAGCTCCTTGCTTTAGGTTAGGTTGGACCAAAAAAAAACCTTGGTGATTTTTTCGAGTGAGGAGTTGGCAACACTGCGAGAAAATGGGGCTCATGCCTTACAAGAGAAATCCATTAAGGCGAGCCCCACCGAGCCCCATTTTCTGGCGCAGCACTGGGGCACTTCACCTACTTGAAAGGTTGAGTGGTAGCATCTATATATACTTTTTCGAGTTCCTTCATGCGGTGAGGATGAAGTTGTCGTGCAAACACAGTGAATTGGTTCATATCTCGCGGATTCTTAAAAATAACGAAATGCTTTACGTTCAGCGAAATGTCTCTGCAATTTTTCCCTTGATGAAAAAGATTCTGTGTTATGAACACCACCGAAATGTTTTTGTGATGACTGCCTTTTGTGAAAAGGTCGGCGACTTTTTCTCCATGAGCAACCATCATAAGATCATCCAGGATTATGAGAGTAGGGGTTTTTCCGTTCCACGACTGCCAATCGGCGATCCCTTTATGATATTGCACATCTCGAAGATTTTGCGGAATACTGTTTTCCTGATCGTAACACCATACGATTTTCTTGACGGGTGATGGAGTCGACCATATTTGTCACAAAAGTAGTTTTTCCACTTCCTGATGCTCCGCAGTCCATCATGGTGAAAGGATGGGAAAGTTTAGGAAACATGTTTTATACTGCAGATTTGAAGAAAAATGAAGATCTGGCACATTGTAAACACATTTTATACACTGACGGTCCGAAGAAGGGTTCAAACTCTGGACCACTAGAGGCATATTTTAGTCAGCACAGTATCCGAAGGGATACGATGAATGTTTATTGTCGAAACGTCGTTTCAACAGTACAGGCTGAAACAGCTTCTTTTCATATGTACTGATTACTTGGAACTGTTTTGTTCTTCTGATTCTGAAAATATTTTCGACCATAACTTCAGGTTTTTCATTGTTTATCATGTCGCACATGGTATCGAAATTGACCAATTCCGATGTGGAGGTATTCAATGTGATCCCTTTCACTTTACAGATATATTGTGGTTCGGAGAATGGCTTCGTTATTTTCATGCTGTAACTTTTCGGTCCCGTTGAGACAAACTGTTCACAAATCGCATCGGGGCCGAAATCTGTCAATTCATCGGTGAGTTCTCCTAGTGCGTCACCTGTCTGTGGGTGATACTCCATTTCAGGACTATCTACGTAAATTACAGAGTCTGTATCACAATAACATATCCTGTCACCCAACTTTTCGAGAAGTTCGTACAGTTTCAGACGAGCATGGCATGTTGTGAAGGCTCCGATAGGAACATTTACTTTCCTGTTCAGACTGACAGCCTCTTCAACATATTTCCAGTTCACTAAAACGGTGTCCTGATTGATGAATACGACTCCTCCAATCATTATATTTGGATCAGTCATTTTATCGAGAAAATCTTTCGATTCCTTGATGATGGTCGTCTGGGAAAGGTTGTCCCGTTGACAGAACTTGCCCCATAAAGAATTAAGGCAAAGTTTAGCCAGAGTACGTTTACCAGGATTGACTTCGATACTGTTTTCTTCCAATAGAATACCCTCCTTATCGAAATATTTCTGTATGTACTTCTTCTTATCTTCGTCTTTCTGACACCATAAAGGCAAGCCGCTCGCTTCCTGTTTTATTTTCAAGAAGGTGTTGACATAACCAGCAAGAAGTCCTCCAGTTTTTGTGACAGGGTCGTACATCGATGTTTCGTACTTCCACACTTCCGACACTGACAGTACTCTGTAGCCTAAACTGCAAGCTTTACGCACCTCGGCGATGACCCAAGTCCCCGAAAGTGCGCGTTGTTCATCGGAATGGCTGCATGTACCTTCACATTTTAATCTGATAGCACATTCGTTACACAAGACAAACATCAGTTTTCCATGCATTTTTGTAGCTAAAACGGGATGTAAAAGGGCTTTTGGTGGCAGAACAGTACATTTTATGAGCCCCTCCATGTTCAAAACGTCATTTACCGAAGGAATAGAAGTTCCTAGAAATATGGTAGGATGTCCGACAGGATAGGCACAGTATTTGTTCACATAAGGGTACAAACTTGTAAAATCATAGTACTGTAATTTTTCATTTTCCTTGATTTTGTAATACGTCCTGACTGTTTCAACTCTTCCTCCATATAAGGCGTCTCGTGGACTTAAAGGAATGCAGCAAACGATAGGATGTGTCGATAGATGTCTATCGAGTTCAGGATCTGCTTGCAATATTTTTTTGAAATCGCATTCCCACATTGTGACAACATGGTATCCTTCAGAACGTAGAGCCTCAAGTTGACGACACGTTGTCTCGTATCTGAAGGCTGCAGTGTTCAACATATCACTATGTTTGTCACTGTTACTATCCTGAACGGTTTCATCTTCTTCGTCACCTTTCGGATACATACCCCTGTTAATTGATATGCAGCGTTGACAACCATGCCAGTAGCATCCAAGCGTCTCGTACACCGTCTGCGTCTCCTCGTTATAGCCGTCAACTCTGTAACGCCCTCCTATGACATATTTTTCACGAGTACGTCCACCGTGAAGAAGTATTACATCATTTTGTTCTTCCACGTAGGTTAACCATTTCAATGCAAACTTGGACATCTGATCAGCATGATGGTAACCTCCTTTAGGTATTATTCCTATAGTGTTAGCCGGCATAAATTTCTGCCTGTAAATTAGTGAACAGGCAGATGCTATTGTGAGGCATTCCTTGAAAATGTCGATCTTGCATATGTCTAGGAAATTCTGTCTCAGCTTCAGACATCCTTGTCTCAACAGGGTAACATCCTTGATGCAGTATTGGAGTAGTTGGTTTTTGTTGTTGAAAGGTACATTTTTGCTGCATTCAATGTCATACCAAGACATAAAACGGTGCTGATCTTCAACTGTTTTCATATATTCATAGCCGTATGCAGAAGGAGGAGGCATCGGCCCTATGTAATTTCTGTTGTTGTAGGTGTTCCACAGATGCGGATAATAGCCTTTCTGAACAGGCAAACCGAAAAGTTTGGAAAATCCGGCAAGATTTGTCTGAACGTAGTTGAGACTGTCCACAAAATGAAGATTTTGGTATGACATACTGATGATTTTGGTACCGTCTAAGATCACACGAGGTTTCATTTCTCTTTCCAGCATTCTTCGTAATAGAAACGTGCAATCGTAACCTCGTGCATTGTGTGCACAAATGGTTATGTTGGAAAACTTATGTTGCAATTCCAGGTAGGACAGGAATGTGTCTACAGGGTCATCCCAGAATATAAACTCTCTTGTTCCACAAACGGAACATGGAACCGTTAGATCCTCTTTCTTGTAACATGCGTGACAGGCCGTCTGCACCACAATAAGATTAGGAACATGAAGAAAAGTTTTCTCTTTCTCGGAGTGAGGAATATCTGTGTAACATTCAAAATCGTAAAATATATATAGAAATTTTGAATTCTGTTTAGGTTTTGGTATAGCCATGTAGCAGAAATGATTTATAGGTTTCACGCAGTTGCATACGGTACAGTATTTCATGTTACATTTATGCACTTTTTCATATGTATTGTGTGTTAGAATAATTCTGAAACATCGGGGACACTGCTGGATTTCACTACAGACTGTACCGTTTCAGAATGGTGTAGAAACATGATTTGTGAAGCAGTTCTCATTTTTGAAAATTCTGTGACATGTCTGACATATTCTGCGAACACTGTGTTCAGGCACACACGGTGGAGTTGAACGGCACATAGAACATAATTGTTTACACAGATGGTTATGAGCTGTTCGAAATATGATTTCGTTACACCCGCGACATTCTTGTTTTGCCGCAAATGCTCCAACACGGTTTACTATCACATCATAATGCTGTCGAGTGTTATCATAGAGAAGGTAGATATATTTGGAAGCATTTTCAACCTGTCCTTCAAACAAAACATCTTTCACATCACGAAGATTGTTGTATACAACAATTTTATATTCTGTAAGAACTTGCTGAAATTTTCTCAGTTCAGGAATTCCACTTCCTGCACACGCATTGTCTGTGAGATCTACATCTGCTTTGCGCATAAGTTCGAAAACAGGTTTGAGAAGATTTCTTTTTCTTCGATACTGTGAATAGAACGGATCATTAACAGCATGGGATTTTCCTATGATCAAAGCTTCAGCTAAACAGAGTGGTTTCTTTCTATTCGGCACACCGACGACACTTCTTTTTCGCGTGCTTAGCATGTAATTAGGTAAACAATATGTTTTTTACCTCCGCCACCTCCGACAGGTATGTCGACATGGTCGGCGCGCAAAATTAAACGGTCTGTAGCCGTGAATGTTTTCGCGCTCTGCAATATTTTATACATAATGTTCCACACCATATCACTGTGTAACTGATCACATCTGTGCCACCCGACATAAATATCTTTCACGGTGGGGTCAGATATGTTAGAGAGAGTTAAACCTATCTTGTCTTCATCCTTGGTGTCTTTCTTAACATAGGTGAGAAGATTTTCGACACCTTCACGGATCCATGTGTGAGGATCGACATTTTCTGGAGGGTGCGAGAAACTGAATTCCACACGACGTCCTTTGGAACGGAATTTGGGATATTCACGTTCTTGAATGTTATGTAATATTATATTCCCTATTTGTTCACGAGGCACTGTATCACGTTTCCTTTCTTTACCTCTTCTAGCTGATACAGAAGCACTTTGGGATGACGGTTCTGCTGAGGGTAAGGGATCCGGTCTCCATGACAGTCCTGGTAAAGGTTCCGGGTCTGATCCGGATGCGGTGTTTATGGAAGTTCCTGGTCATGTGACGGCTATCTGCTTCTCCTCGGCAACTCTGGATACAGGATCAGGTGTCGATGACGGGCCTGGCGACTCTTCGGAAATATCTCTCCATCCTTCTCCGGTAAGATCGGGTACGAATGATGTCACGGTCTGTAGTAGACGGTCATACTCCTCTACTAGGGAGATACTTTCTCCCGCGATGATTTTTTGCGCGATGATCGTCAACACTTCCCGCAACTGTCCATGTGTTGTGTAATATCCATCACGATAACGTGCTAACAGATCGTCAGCGGATAACTGTACATCCATGATCATACGATGACTGTTTCACGAACACTGTGTTGTGGAGAGAACGCCTTTCTTTATATACGCAAGCATGACAAAGCAGTTATTTCCGTTCCTAACGGTTCTACTGCGGCTAGTTAACCGTCTTCACCAGATGTTTTCCTGGCAGATATGACAACTCATGTAAAATTCTCAGAAATCGTCAAACGTCTTCAGCAGATGTTTTTCTGACTGATACGAAGGCTCATGTAAATTCTCGGAATCAATTAACCGTCTTTACAAGATGGTTTTTAGCAGTGACACATTCTGTTATTCAACGCAGATGTCTTCCTGACTCATATGAGTTGCAAAAATTGAAATTTTCAAATCACTCTAGCTCCTCCCCTAATTGATGTAGAGCGAATCTGATTACATATTCGTAATCTGCACGTCGAGACCTTTCGTTAGAGTGTCGGAAGGTGGGTCTACAATTGCAAATAAAGAAAGTAGGAAACCACCGGTCCTAGAACAATGAAACCTGGTTCACCGGAAAGAGGACTTCACTCCGAGTCCGACAAGCTATCGATCACCCTCCTAGCTCAATTAGGAGCCGAGCTACAGCGATTTTAAATTTTCGCAGAAAAAAAAAAGGTAAAAAAAAAAAATCGAAATTTTCAGATCGCTCTAGCTCCTTCCCTAATTGATGTAGAGCGAATCTGATTACATATTCGCAATCTGCACGTCGAGACCTTTCGATAGAGTGGTCGGAAGGTGGGTCTACGATTGCAAATAAAGAAATTAGGAAACCGCGTTGCAAAAAATGATACCAGATGTCCGTCTCTATAAGGAAGTCTTGTTCGTAGTACATGTGCTGACACGGAACAAGAAACTTCTGTGAAATTCATCAATAAACTGTTGTGCCTCACAAAAACGTCGTGATCTCATATGCAGACTTCTAACGTACGTTGCAAAAAATAATTGCAGATGTGTGTCTCTATAAGGAAGTGGATAGAATTCCTTCTGCAGGCATCCTTCCCTCCAGTTCATCTCCTTTTCACCTGGCCAGCAACATGGATGGCCAAGATTTATTACATGTTGTAAGTACCCTTTTACATTTCACAACCATACCTGAGCAGAATCAAACATGTTTTTAGGGGAACCTTAGTTAATTGCAGGATTCGAATCCAGGGTCTCCGTCGACATTCGCAACCATACCTGAGTGGCATTCGAATCCGGGTTTTCTTTATGCAAACATTGGCAATTCCAGGATTCGAACCATGTCTGGAGGGTTTCGAATCCGGTACCTCTTTTATCAAAACATAGTTAATTTCAGGATTCGTGGTACTTTTTTCATTAAACTTTTGGGTTTTTTATCCTGTCTTAGGCATTCTAATATATATATAAAAACAATATTGTTCTGTACAAAATCTTTTATTAATACATTGAACTTCTACAGAAAATTACAAGTTTTCTACATATACAAACTTTTTATTTCAACTCGTACTACAGGTTATTAGATATTTTTACATATTTTGTTACACTACTGGTAGATGTTAGTGTATTAGTATGTGTTTGTTACTCGTTCAGTTTTCTTTTTTTCAACATCTCCATCATTCGTTCATGTATATTTTCCCCTGTTTCCCCTGTCTTCTTATTTTCACCCTTCTCATTTCTCACACCTTTAAACACCTCCATCAATTCGAAACATATTCTTAAAGATAGATGGGAAGGTACATATTGCGCTCTTTGTATATTCTCTACAAAATCGCCAAACACTGGCACATCTCGTTTCTTGTCAACAATGTAAGTAAATATTTTGACCAAACAGTCCACCGATACCTCGATATCTTTACATGTCTCTTCTAATTTTGCCAATAACTCTTCCGCCAGTCCATTTTCTTCACAGAAATTCACATAATTGCCGATGTGTTTTTCAACCTGTCTTGCATATGTTTTGCTCCATAAGTTCCTTCGTTCTGTCGGACTTGCTGTCGTCTCCTTGACATCGCCGTACACCAAACTGAATCCAAGGGGGAGTGTCGACATCTGAAACTAGACAGAAAATATGTTAATTATGTTTTACACACTTTCATATATTAATTCACACATATTTTCAGGAACACATAATCCATCACGGGGAGGCTCTGCGAAATGCATATTATCGACATCAGGCAGGCACTGAAGGCGCTGCGCATTTCGCAGAGGCTACGAGGTACATTGAGCGGTACCTGGAGGAAGAAAATAGAATTGAGGAGGCCCAACAGCGTGCCTCCGCTATTTTCCGGGATCGACGTACCCGGAACAGGGAAAGGCTCCACGCCAATCTCCGTCGGTATAGAGCCAGGTAATTATTTTTTCATTTTATTTCTGATAACATCGTTTATTCTAGCATGCTGTTTTTCCGATTATACAGGGTGATTCTAAAGGTATAGTACAAACGAAAACCACAGATACCTCCCATGAAATAGAGACGAAAGTTCCCCTTCCACTTTGCCGAGAGATGCCTCCGTGAGGAGCTAGACAATGCCGAAAACGTGTGAAAATGAACTTCACACCTCTGTACAGCCAGTACCAGTGAAGATAGAAAGGCGGAACAAACGAAGTCAAAAGGAACACCAAAGTCGCCCATCCGAAAAACACTAAGCGGCAGCTGCGCAACGCATGCGCTTGGGGTTCAACAAAGGAAATAGGAGTGTCCCGCAAGACAAGTGAAGGGATAGGGTAGCGATCGACAACGGTAGGGAGAAAAGAAGCTAAGAAAGCATGAAGTAACAATTGCACAGCGGGAAACAAACACCGTGACTGAAGCAGTGCAGTCGAGAAAAGTAGTGCGGGGTTGCAGAACCACGGGAGGACGACGTAGGATGTAAAAACACACCGAGAATGCAAGCAAAGTGGTCCGTGACACTCGACAGGCAACAGACGCGTACATGCTTTGGGGCAGAAATGGCGGCGCTGGCGGTGCAGCGCAAGGGGAGTCCCCAAAACACAGTTGGGAGACACCGCAGCAAGAACAAAGCACGGTGCAACAAAAGAGGAAGAGGACCGGACGGGGAATGGTACCTGCCAAGGAGACAACAAATGCGGGACGAGGGATTCCCCGTAGCAGCACCGAGGGGATGTCACACAGAGGTCGTGCGCCAGCAGGACAAACACAGCAACTACGGGTACAGGAGGTTATTGCTAATGAAAGGTGCACGTACAGATAGGACCACGTACCCCGTACTGACGTTGTAACAAACGTCGTGATGGGGCCCAATCAGCCTCTTAGAAATGAAGCCGGAGGCACATCGCTGGGTGGGAGCGGGCGAAAGGCTGCTGGAGTGTCGTACGGACCCCACCACTCCGTACGGTGGACGACACTAATGGACGAGGTCGGAATGTTTCCATCCCGATCACCAGGTCCACCGTTCCCAGACCTGACGCGGCTGCTTGCTTCCGAGCGCAACCCCAGCCGAACAACTCGAGTCCCTCCTCGGCCGCAGCCTTCCGCTCCGAAACCAAGCGTGGCCTCACACCACCGCAGCCGCACACTGCCGCGTGGGTGTGAGACCGTGCCGAGCAAGGCTGGACAGATAAACTGCGTGGGACAATCGTGTAATGAAGCTACGTGGGGGTATGTATGTCTGTTCAACTGCTGGGTTACCCCACATTGGTGTACACAAACACCACACGATCGTACGTAGTGCTCCCCGTCGGCTCGAGCAAGACGGACGAAGTACGTGTTGTGTGTGAATGGGGCAAGAATGAAGGACGCTACATGTGTTCCACGATGACAAGGCCCCAGAGTACATGGCCCCACCTGACGGCAGTGGTCAGGTAGTGAAGAGCACAGGCACGGGTGGCTCAGGAACGTCAGCTGATTGTACCACAGCGCCGTGCGGACGTGTGGGCTGATTGGAAGTGCAGCGTCAGGGAGCGTGTCAGTGAAAGAGCCGGTGCGGTGGTGGTGTGCTTGATGTACGACAATTCAGTACGTTGTTTCGAAGCCATTGTGACCAGTGTGTGTGTGTGTGCCACCTGTGCACTGCAGTACAGTATTCCATAATTGGCACTATCCTCACCGTACCATGGAACGCTACACATTTGTAGAACTGATGGACATGCATTTTGTCTACGGCCTTGCAGATGGCAATGGCCGAGCAGCTGCACGCCTTTATCGCGGACGGTATCCGGAGAGGCGACAACCCGACAGCAGGTTGTTTTCGAACGTGCACCGTACCCTTGGTGAATCGGGTGTGTTACGTGTAGGCCATCATGTCGGTCACCCAAGACATGTGCGCACCGCGGCGGTCGAGGAGGACGTACTTGCTCGCGTGGACGACACACCGTCCACTAGCACCCGTAGCTTTGCACGTGCAGTGGAAGTATCACAGTCGACAGTGTGGCTGTCCTTCATGATGATCTGCTGTATCCCTATCATCCACAGCGAGTCCACGCGTTGCAGGCTGGGGATTACCCACGACTTGTGGAATTCTGTCAACGACTGTTGCAGTTTTGTACCGACGATCCCCGTTTTTTGCGCCATGTGCTTTTCACGGACGAGGCAACATTAACCCGTGAGGGCATCTTCAGATGCCGAAACAGCCATGTGTGGGATTATGAAAATCCACATGCAGCAGTCGAGGTGCACCATCAGACCCAGTTTGCAGTGAATATCTGGGCAGGTATCATCGATGAACAGATTATCGGTCCATACCTGCTGCCACCACGTTTAAATGGCCGCCTCTATCGCACCTTTCTTGCATCAGTCCTTCCAGAGCTGCTAGAAGATGTACCCCTCAACGTGCGACATCGTATGTGGTTTCAATTGGATGGAGCGCCTGCACATTTTGATGGCACGGTGCGAACCCTTTTGCACCGTACCTACCCACAGCGCTGGATCGGCAGAGAGGACCCCGTCCCCTGGCCCGCCCGTTCGCCTGACCTCACACCAATGGATTTCTTCTTGTGAGGCCATGTGAAAACACTCGTCTACGAGACCCCGGTGGCTGACAAGGAAACACTGGTAGCGCGGATACTTGCAGCATCAGCCGAGGTCTGTACCATGCCAGGCATTTTTGATAGGGTTCGCCAGAATTTCCTGCTACGCTGCAATGCCTGCATTGAATGTGGTGGTCGTCAATTTGAGCAACTTTTGTAACAACGTCAGTGCGGGGTACGACTACGTACTACGTACTATTCCTATCTGTAAGTGCACCTTTGCGTGGCAAAAAACCTCGTGTGCCCGTAGTTGCTGTGTTTGTCCTGCTGGCGCACGACCTCTGTGTGACATCCCCTCGGTGCTGTTACGGGGAATCCCTCGTCCCGCATTTGTTGTCTCCTTGACAGGTACCATTCCCCGTCCGGTCCTCTTTCTCTTTTGTTGAACCGTGCTTTGTTCTTGCTGTGGTGTCTCCCCACTGTGTTTGTGGACTCCCCACACGCTGCATGTGTTTGTTTCCCGCTGTGCAATTGTTACTTCATGCTTCATTGCTTCTTTTGTCCCTACCGTTGTCGATCGCTACTCTTTCCCTTCACTTGTCTTGCGGGACACTCCTATTTCCTTTGTGGAACCCCATGCGCATGCGTTGCGCAGCTGCCGCTTAGTGTTTTTCGGATGGGGGACTTTGGTGTTCCTTTTGACTTCGTTTGTTCCGCCTTTCTATCTTCACTGGTACTGACTGTACAGAGGTGTGAAGTTCATTTTCACACGTTTTCGGCGTTGTCTAGCTCCTCACGGAGGCATCTCTCGGCAAAGGGGAAAGGGAGCTTTCGTCTCTATTTCATGGGAGGTATCTGTGGTTTTCGTTTGTACTATACCTTTAGAATCACCCTGTATATGCTACACATCTGATAACTTTTCTTTCTAGCCCATATCTTCATGGAACGGAATATATTTTAATTCTTATATTTTGTTTTTCAGAATGCATAACCGAAATGACGCTAGAGCCAATCAGCAGCGCCAACTGGTGCCTCCTGTTTCTCCTTCTATTTCTCCTACTGTTTCTCCTGTTTTGTCAGAGCAGGAAGAAGAGGACGACGTCACCGATGTGGTTGAAGAAGAGGAGGATGGACGCTATACGCCCCCTCTCCCACCCCCAGCAGAAGAGGACCGGGAGCCGACCCCCCCCACCATCGATCACTGTTAAACGTCATCCTCTTCTGCATTAAACTGTTGATGACACAGGTACCGTTTTTATTTTCACACCTTTCAAGCTGTCTGCTTCAAAAGAAAGATGTATTTATGTTTACGATTCTCACTGTGTGAAGGTGATGATAGTCTTTGACCAGCGATTTGCATTGTTCTAGGTAGAACATTAAAACTAAATATTTGTCTCTTACCTTTTCAATTTTCTTCACTCTCGCAACAGATGTGCCAGTCTCGGTTATGATCTCCGGTCGGTAGGCTTCGATCAACAGTTCTGCGGTACGTACACAATTTTTCTTTTTTATATAGTACTGTCTCCGTGACGTATTTTCGAATTATATTCGGCGCGCATTGTTTTGCGCAGAGCATCCAACGCCCACGTGCCTCTCCTATCTTCTTCCTGGCCTGGTACACTATGCACAGTCACCCCCTCCGTGAAACGTACTTTTTTTACTCTATTTATTTTCTTTACATCTAGACGCTCTCTCTCCTTTTTCTCTTTTTGCCGTTTCTCCATCACTCAAATTCATCAACGGCCGCCCGAGAAAAACAGCTCCCAGAATGACTCATCAATCTAAAACATGTTCGGGCATGTTTCAGACCACACCCAATTCCTGGAATTTCAAACTCATCAACGGCCGCCCGAGAAAAACACCTCCTCCCAACAATGACTCATGAACGCCATCTCTCTTCAAACAACGGAAACACCCAAATTCCCAAAATTTCTGACTCATCAACGCCATCTGTTTTCAGACACCGGAAACACGTACTCCAATTACGAGAAAACCAACCGTCACCGCGTCGCCTACTTTTCCTCCTCCCCAACCCAGACTTTCTGACTCATCAACGCCATCTGTTTTCAGACGCCGGAAACTCCCGACGTCACGGGAAAAACCCGAATTCCCTCCTCCAACCAATCAAAACGCTCCTCACAAACTTAAGCCCCGCCCATTTATGACGTCACAACCAATCAAAATCATTCTTACAAAATAAGCCCCGCCCATTTTGTGACGTCACAAAAAAACTGCTGCGTCATCAATTGATCTTTGATCGATCTTTTCCAATCAATTGATTTATCGACCCCAAGGCGGTACCATAACTACTGCAACTGTGTGCACATAAATCTTATAATTTCATAATTTTATTTCACTTCATTATTATTATTATATTTTTCATTGTTCCAGATTACTGAATATATATGAATATGTACTAAAAGAAAAGCAAAAAAAATAAAAAAAATAGATACCTATGTTCAACAATTTATAGGTAAATATGTTTTTCTTTTTCATTATCTATACATATAAGCGTATATACCTATATATTTAATTGTTCTTATTTGTATTGATAAGTAATCCTTTTCATGTTTTTATTTTTATTTTTTTCTCAATGTACTCTTTATTCCATTGTATTAATCTTCCAGACAAGGGTCTGTTGTAAGAACGGCCCTAGAGGCCGAAACACGCCCGCTCCAATAAAGGCGATTTTATTATTATTATTATTATTATTATTATTATTATTATTATTATATAGGATAGGCTAGACGAAACGACACAACGCACAGCTTCGTCTCTCTGTCTGAATCTACCTATCTTTCTATTCATGTTGTTAGTACATAGTTTTTTCTATTTATTAGGTTAATCGTCATGACGAGGAGGAATGTTAAAATGAATGATGGGTTCGATCCTGGGACATCTGCCTTCATACATGTAGATCCTCACTCAGACCACTCCGCTGCGGTACGGAAGACGCTCTTGGTCTCAAAATTAAATTTTAAGAAATTATTTGTTCTTTTAAAAATAGAAAATAACATATGCAGCTGCATTCTATTAAAGATTATAACATTTTGATGTTGGCAATCCGTATAAATATTCAAGCAGAGGTGTTAATGATGTTCATGTATTACAGTAAGATCACATCAGCACGTAGGCTATATTTCCCGTCATATAATACGGTGATAAGCCGTTTAACCAAAACAAGATTGATTGTTCGATCGAAATAATTTCTGGGTACAACAACACTTGAGTTATTTGCACCCATCACATTATACGTGGCCCAGCCCCCTACCGTAACTAAATCAGCACGTGTCTCTGCCAGCCCTTAGGTTCTCGATACGGAACGCACGCTGATTTGATTGAGTTCGTTTTTTAAGTCCACTTTATGCACAGATAGGCTAATCGGGACTGGACCTACAGTTTAAAGTGGGATCCGAATCACTACAAGCCTCTACAGGGCTGCAGTGACGGTGCCCGCCTGAAATAGGTTTGGGGACTACAGAGTTCGGAGTCAAATTCTCGGGCGGGTAACTACTACTGCCTAAAAGGTATTTCCTCATAGCTACTTACTTTACTACTGTATAATTTTAAAGCAACATATTTCACAGTCAGATCCAAAGATAAATCACTGAGATGTTGTATTTTGTTCCATCATATTCCAAAGTACTTTCAGGCACGTATCTTTTATGTAAGAAAAAATGCAATAATTACGTTGTTTTCTTGTCATAAGTCATTATTGAGTGGAACAATATCACAGATTTATTATTCATATGAACAGAACAAAATACACCATAAAAACTACTCATTATCAACTACTGTAGCTGGATATAGCCTACGTATAAATACTACACGTATCATAATTTCTATGTAAAGAGAGTGAGTACCTTTTTGTCAAAATGAGAAAATGAACCTCAAAAAGAAACTACGATAAGCTTAATTTGTTTTTATGAGCAGCTGCAAACTTGTTTAAATCCAAAGATTTTGCAAGCTCTTTCTCAAAGGACAATAGGCCTCCCCGATGGCGCAGTGGTGCCGGACCCCCTGGCCGAGTGCTTAGCCCATCGCGCTGCGAAGCTAGGGGTCCCGGGTTCGAATCCCGATCGGGCTTGGTTGTTTTTGTTTGTCCGAAAATTAGGGTCCGAATAAGGGCATTCGTTTAAAAAATAAATAAATAAAAGCGTGGACCCAGATCCAAAGATAAATCACTGAGATGTTCCATCATATTCCAAAGTACTTTCAGGCACTTTTATGTCTTGTAATCAAGGGGTCCCGCGTTCGATTCCCGGTGCAGGTACATAGTGGTTCGGATTCCACTTTAAACTGGAAGTCCAGTCCCGATTAGCCTTACTGTGCATAAAGTGGACTTAAAACAACAAATCAATAAAAAATCAAAGGACAATAGAGTCTCTGAAGCGCCGTCCCTGATCCAGGATACAAGGCTCATGGTATCACCAATTCCATTACGAAGGTAACAATTTTATTTCAGAATATATTATGCATATAAATACTGATCACAATTGATTGGTTGGATTGGATTGATTTGGTGTTTTAAGCCCACTTTATTCACAGTAAGGCTAATCCGTACTGGACCTACAGTTTAAATTGGGGTCCGAACTACTATGTGCCTCCGAACCCAGGACCCCTTGATTACAAGACAACGACGCTACCACTGCGCCATCAGGGAGGCAATGATCAGAATTGAATTAGTAGTTTTAGATGTGCTTCAAAAATTGATTTTCTTGCACAGAATCCAATTTGTCCACTCTGATGGTACTGCAGAATTTGTTTTCTAACCTTACAAATGATAATTATAATTAATTAACATGTAGGACTATGAATGCGAGCAAAGAAAATTGCCCAAGCATACTGATTTTCGCACCGTATTGCAATGATTAGTTGATTTGATTTGTATTACGGTCCACTATATGCACAGAGGTCCTCCTCTGTGGCCGTGCGGCCTAAGGCGCTGTGCTTTGAACTCCGACTGCGGGACGGCATAGGTTCGAGTTCGCCTGGGTTCTCGGCCTGTGTATAGGATCGGTGGCAACCCACCATCGTGAGGAAATTGGGGAGCTACGAGTGAGTAGCGTCAGTTGATAAACTCCACACCTCTAGGGTAGGATTGTGGGAGGAGGACTTGCAGTCGGGAGATAGGCCTAGGGCGGTCGAGCCACGGATTTATTATTATTATTAGAGGCTAATCGGGACCAGAGCTAAAGCTTCTAGTGGAATCCGAACCACTTCATGGAAATGTTACCTACACAGGGGATCGAAACCGGGACCCCTCGATATCAAAATAACAGTTTTATCGCTAGACTATCTGGGCTGAGAGTCCAATTTTAATATTTCGAATTCTTAGCATTTCAGAATTAGGTAGTTTGTGTACTCTTTGATTCCTTAACATCGTATTTCTCCCTGTAGATTATTTGCAGCGATAACAATAGATATAACGATGAAACCAATGAGGGAGCATCGCTAACACTCATGCAATTGTCGAATCTCGAATGAGGAACTAACGAACAGAAAATGAATACTGTATAACGCTCTTTAGATTTTGAACGTCGTCATAAATATTTTTTTTTTTATTCTTGTTAGACCAATTTCGAAATATACTGATACGATTTATAGAGGCTAATAATGCCTCAATGAAAGTTTTATAATGGAAGATGTAAACTTCTACTTTTTAAGTTTCCGGTCTCCACACTCCGCAGGTCCTTGCCCCAAAGATGTTTTTCCCTGATTGTATTATCTGTTTGACAATAACTAACATCATTATAATGTATATTGCATATGTTTAACACACACGCATGTAGGCTATATATACTAATTATATTTTACATTGCAAAGGTTATGTGCAAATGTAACTGTTGATCATTGTGTGATTGGGTTCCAAAACTAGGGGGGCAAGGTGCCAAAAGTGGGGGAGGGGGAGGGCAAGAGCAGTTTACTTTCCCATGGTATATAAGGTTTGGTATAGTGCTAGGGTAAAAGTGGCAAAAAGTGGGGGGGGGGGCAACTGCTCCCTAATCGCCGCCACTGCTGTTGATACATAAACAAAATGAAAGTTCACGAAAAACAAATGGAAGAGGAAAAATCTCTTTTTGTAAAAACTGTGACTGACGACTCATTGCGAAAGCAATTATTTAGCCTACTCTAGACCTATTGCGAAAATTGTTTTTCAAATAATTGTTTCATTAAAAATAGCTCAGCATTGTTTGTAATAATATAGCTATATTATATTACAATTATAGGACAGCCTATTGCATTTGCTTTTGTGATGTAAAAATAAAAATAATAAACAATGGGTAAAAAAAAAATGAGCAAATTCTTCAAACTGTAATCGTTTTTTTCTTTAGTTTGAAACATTCATTTTACATATTATGCTGTTCATTAAATAACATTTTTGTAATCTGTAATTTTAAAGGCAATCTATTGTTTGTAATAAAATATTCCAAACCATATCAAGGGTAGAACTACAAATATTGTCAACTGACCCCGAACATATGGTCAACTCACTCCACATACGAGGTGAATTGACATTACTGACACACTTCGAAAATAAAGATAAACAATAACCTTACAAGTTTTAGAAGTATGGTGAATTTTTAATTCATAGTGATCGAAGAAACTAGAGGTATTATTTGTTCATAGCATTTCGTCAATAGATCTTAATTTTTAAGAACTGCAAAAACGAAGGGTGCCTTAGAAAAATTGTTAAATGTTTCAAATTTCGCCACGACCGATAAATGGAAATAATGGCGATACACTTGAAATCATGGAGTTTATTGTTAGGAATATAGTCGAAGTCTTACTTTCAAGTAAATTTCAATAATTATATGGCATGTTTGTTATTCTGATTTAACGATACACGTATTGCAGAAAACACATGCTGCACTCATGCGCGTCCGGAAGGGGGGGTGGCAAGGGGGGCCGTGTCTCCTTCCTGGAAAATGAAAGTCAACAAAAAATTATATATTTTTCACATATAATTTCGTTTCAGCCACAGTAATATGTGTTAATTATTGCATGAATATGATAAATTCAAATTTAAACAATATTTTTTGAGGGAACAACACTATTATTGAGGAAAATGTGCTTTGTTTGCCATACCCCCTGGAAAAACTACTTTCCTTGCCCCTCCCTGGAAAAAATCCTGCGGACGTCCATGGCTGCACTCGATATTTTAAAAATGATAATGAACATTTCCGTAAGAACTTGAAATATTAATATATATATATATATATATATATATAGAGAGAGAGAGAGAGAGAGAGAGAGAGAGAGAGAACTGAATTTGAAAATTCAGGCGCCAGTTGAAAATCTCTAAAGCGCAGTGAGGTTTAAATACAGGTTCCCCTTCTATAACCCAACTATTCTATGGCCATACTATTTAGCAGCTACCCTGCCGTTGCTTTTATATATTAATTCTTAGGTTTTAGGAGAATGTAATTTTCGGAAACTTATGACTTGCTACATAATCTTAAAGCTTTACTTAACATATTTTTATTATCGATTTGCACGACCAATTCTAAACTTTGTTGAAAATAGCCATCCCATCCCGCTCAAATGTAAAGCTTAGGGCAACCAAATGATGAACGAAAATCTTTGGGGACACAACATGGGTGGTCCCTCTACCGGAAACGTTTGGCAATGAACAGCCCGATTGCTCATTAGACGTCAGGCCCGTTGCACCGGCGGCAAAAAGCCGAATAAGGTAAATTTCAGAATTCATTTGTCTCTGCATGAACGAAGTCGCCACCAGTCGGCGCGACCATCGATGCCAAATCCTAATTTTCTCATTAAAAATTTAGTTTAAGTCTCTATTAATCAATAATACTCAATTGAACGTGATTTTATATTTTATTAAACGCCTTTTCCTTCTTAAACATGTATAAGAAAAATTGTACTTTTGAAGTCACTATTTCTACATGACGAAACCTGTGACGTAACATCGTTCCATATGATCTGTGATGGACGTGCACTAACTAACTATAAGGATAGAACAACAAGAAAATGAATAAAACAACATGGCTTATTGTGCAAATTTTTTATTGTACAAACTGTCAGAAGAGGAACCCAGAGCTGTCTTTTTTTGGTGTTCCGTCAAATCCTGAGAGGTTAGTTATTTATGAATTCTGCTCGCTCTTTATGTAAAAATTATTTCCATAAGTTAGTTGCCTCAGAGAATAATTCCTAGCATGTCTTCGTATTCTGTATTTTGCTTCGTTTAAGTAAAAGGGCATATGTTAAATAAATCATCACAAAGGATAAATGTTCGATTTTGTAACTTAACTTGTGCTATTTATAAGTTACACAGAAGGATAGGAAGCTAACGAGAATATTGGGAATGACTATTGAAGTTTGTTTGAAGTTAAGAAAAACTCATTTGTGTATGTTATAATGCAGAAAGTTGCAAGTTATCGCGCTCCTAATCGGTACTGCATGAAGTTTATTTCTTTTAGCATACAAAACTTTGTCAACATGTACAGGAGATGAAAAAAAGCGTGTAAATATTAAAACGATGAAACCTAAGGTAACTGTTCCGATCGTTCTATGATTTTTTTGAAAATATTATCCTAGCAGGAAGACTAACTATCGTAGAGTTTTAGCAATCATTGAGTGACATAAAATGCATAATGCTTTGTCCTGCATAGATATATGTTTCTAAAACAATTTCACATCTTTTATTTTTCTCGTAGAGCTGAGATATGGTTGGAGAAAATATGGCGACACGACTTGAGGCACAAAAGAAACAAAATTTCATTTTATACTTTTACTTGCCTATTAAGCTCTTTCAATTTAAGTCTGTAGGACCTCGAAGAGATTAACATAACTTATGCAAAACATATTAACTACTAGTGATTCAATAAATATATGTATAACTGAATAACAATATGTTTGTTTATTTTCCCTTACATTTGTTATTAGCAATAGAATATAATGTTTTACTTTTCTACAGAATCATTAATACATCATAAAGTGTAATGCATTTACTGTTAAATTGTTATTTTCTTCTGGAATGTTTCTGAGAATTCCACGAGAAATAGAACATGTCATGTCACCATAGTGAGTAGTATATGGTTTATTTGATGGACTTTCATTAACAGTATTACGGTAGCATTGAATACAGTGGAAATTAATTGATGTAGGATTTTTAAGACTTATTTCAGTCTTTTATTCTACATTCCATGTATATTTAATGTTAACAATATAATTTACATCCGGAATAGCAAGTAAGAAGTTTGAAAGAATGGATGAATGAATGAGATAAAATATTAGGGTGCATCGGAATGTATGACCATTTTGTACCCTTCAAAGTATACAAGGAAGAATCCTCTTTATCTCAAACCCTTGCCTTAAAGTTAAAAAAGAGATGTAAAGAGTCCCTTGAGAAAGTTTACAAATGCAAGCTTGTAAAGGGACCATCAGGGGATTTGCGCAACATGGTAGAAAGTTGTCACCTCTTGGTTTATTTGTCATCAGCTTGAAATTTGGGCATTTCTTGTTTGTCAGTTAACTCTTTCAACTCTAAAATTAATTCATGCAATATTTATGCTGAACATATGAATTGCATCATGTTCAATACTGTATTAAATATAAGCATGTATAAAATACATGTATGTGCAGGGTAAGTAATATGATCTTTCCGTGGTGTATATATAAATAATTTCCTTTAGTATGATTCTTGATCCTGCATACTCCATGAGTGCATTGGTTTTGTATTCTAAGACATTCATATTTCGAGTCCAGATTTTTCTGTAACTATGAAATATGTAATGCCATATGATGAAATTGTAGTCAGTATGTAGAGTGGTTCCAGTAAGTAACTTCGAACAAAACTTGCTTGTATGACATATTCCTACTCCCATTCTACATTAAAAATTAGGGATGTTTGACAAATACTAAATGAATAAGCATGCAGTAATTAGTAAATAATATATCTTACAAACATCCACACGTTTTTTGAAATGGGTTGAAATTACTCTCATGCAAACCAGAAAAGTGAAATTTTATACTACTTTCAGATGAGGTAGTTGGTTGCTAATAGACATTCTAGGTTAACTTGTGTAAGGTGTGAACTTGTCATAGTCTATTTCCCATAACTATTCATTATCATCATCATAGTAGTTTTTACAGAGAAATAGACTGATAGAATTAAAAACAATTACAATTAAATTCCAGAAATTATTCTGTTTGATAACTTTCCCAATGAGCTGTGTCACTCATAGCTATTATTTTATTCTATTCTCTCATGGCAGATGGCACTGAACTAGTTTCTATGTTGTATTTTCCAAAATATTATTTCATCTACAGAACACTGAATGTAAGTTATGATGGAAATTAACTGTAGTGTAAAATATTTACTTTCATGTACAGCATAACATAACCCATGATTCTACAGAATCGTTTCTGAACCTATAGGGTGCGACCCCCTCCTAGGTCCTGAGGGGAAATTTGGTGGGTCTAGAAGTTGGGGTCGAAACTTTGTTAACTGGATCTTAAAATCCTATTACATTAAATTACTTAGATATATTGTTTTAACAATTTAAATTCAGGCCGTGTTGTTGTAAAAGAGCAAATATATGAATATAAACTGGGTGCACACCCCTACAAAGTAATTCCGCTGGTGCCCTTCTTATGGGTCCCATGAAGTGTAATATCCCTCAAGGTGGGTCGCCGACTGAAAAAGGTTGAGATCCACTGCTCTACAGCCCTGGAAGGGCCTTGACCTATCTCCTGACTGGCAGTCTGCCTCCCACAATCCTATCTAGAGGTGTGGAGATCTTCAACCGGTAATGGGGTGACGTGGGGTCAGCACATAGAACCCTCAGCTTTTATAGGACATTTCCCAGACTGGGTTACGCTACTTACTTGTAGGTCCCCAATTTTCTCAGGATGGTGGGTTGACGCCAGTCCTATACACAGGCTGAAAACCCAGAGACTGCCAGGTGGACCCAAGCCCATAAGAAAAAAAAACTGTGTGATGAAAGTCCCTTTAATTTAAGTTTGGAAAACAAGTACTGGATATATGTACATATATCTTTTATTCCAGTATATTTCATAGCTACAAGCCCCCAGCCTATTTGTAATGGTTTCGTTAGATGAATTGCGCTAATGTTCCATCAATAGTTTTTAATAATACTTTTTATGTTTTATTCTTATTTCCTGAGACAAAACCTTCGTATCCTGTCTTTTGTTTCCCTGGCATTTTCAGCATCAAATCTCCCCCCTCTCAGGGTACTCCACTGATATAAATTGCAGAGAGAGTGAATGCATTTGTCTTTCATTTTATGCGGCCATAGACAAATGAATGGAATTTTCTACGTTGGTAAATCAGAAGTGTCTACATCTTGTGATTGAATATGGTACACAAGGGAGGAAATTACAGCCGATCCCCTATAATACTAGACATTCAGTGACGGCACCAGAAACAGTTGCTGATATTAAGTGTGCTGTATCCCGCAGATTGCCACCCACGTTAAACTGTCCAGCAATTGTTATGAAGAGAAAGAGACAATTTGGGAAATGTTGCAACATGGCTCAAACGCCCTTTAGAACACTTTGGGTAGCGCAATGATCCGCTCATCCAACCCTTCCATTCCTGCTTTTATTTTCTGCAAATAATTCGGGACATATCTGCTAAGGTCGTATTAATTATTTTATTTAAGTGCATAAAAATGTTCTACAAGGATAAATATCATTGTTCAGTTAATGCAGGGGTCCTGGGTTCGAATCTCAGTTAGAGCTTTCTTTGTGTCATCAATTTTTCATAGCATCGTCGCGATTAGCCTAAAAGTGGAAAAATACGACGCTAAATAACAAACAATGACGAGGGAGGGGTAAAACGTGTTGATCTACGAACGAAGTAATCGCCGTAGAGTTTACACAAGATACATTCGCGATTTGCCCAAAATGTCAGAAAAGCAACGCATAATAGGGAGAATACGAAATAAAAATACTTATTACCACAGATAATACACGGACCATTTTTCATGCACAACGGAATGATTTATGTGCTGGAATTTCAGGAACTTGAAATTATTTTCCTATGTTGTGCTTCTGGGCTACTAATTCTAAATATCTCGTAACTTATATGTAGAAACCATTCAGACGTAACATGCATTAACTGAACAATGGTATTTATCCTTGTAGAACATTTTTATGCACTTAAATAAAATAATTAATACGACCTTAGCAGATATGTCCCGAATTATTTGCAGAAAATAAAAGCAGGAATGGAAGGATGGGGTGAGCGGATCATTGCGCTGAGATGCATTCAACTGTCACTGCCAAGAGTAAGACGTGATTGGCGGAGAGGTTGCTATGACAACGCTTTAAGTTTCGAAGGCGCCGTAGGGTGGCTCTACATGCCATTTTCGGTATACGCACAGATTACAAAGGAGAGATCTTGTTAATCTGTAGACGTCGTAACATTCCCATCTGTGTAACGTATTTCTAATCTGTGCTCGTTGATTTCGTATACATAGTCAGTAGATAGTAAATATGCCTTTGAGCACTACCCTGATTTTTCGACCCCTCAGAAAATCGCATCGAAACCTCAAAAACTCACTTTCTCTCCACGTTCCGCGCCTCATTTATTGCGCTGACGATGTTTCACGGCGCAGAAAAGCCGTGATGAGTAAATTCACTTTCTCATCCTTGAAGGATGAATGCGCCTTATCGTAATTTTCCAAGTCCGGGACCAATGTTTATATATATCGTGACCTTTGTAAACCTCTCGCGAACGATGTGCCACACACTCACACACACACACACACATATGCGCGTGCGTGCCTCTCATTATTTCCGTATTGTGACGCAAGCAAACAAATAATAATTGTTGTTTTTTTAGGATCCCTGGCCCCTATAACCTCGCCAGGGGTGCGTGGTGCCCAACCAAAAAAAGTAAAAGGTTCTAATGGCTGCGGTTGTAGATAACCACACCTCTATAGAGTTTCACGTGTTTTTTTTCTTTTCTCTCTCAAACTTCCATGAAACTCTACAGAGGACCTCCGTAATGCATGCAACGTGTACTAACGACTCTAGTGTTATTTTGATGTTGTAATTTTTTGGATATAGAGTTTTATTGTGAGATAGATAAAAAAATTATGTTTATTATAATATTTTTCTTGATGAAGATGGAGAATATGTGTGTGTTACAAATAAAGTTGCATGCTTTTTTTTCTAGTGTGTGTGTGTATGTGTATGTGTTTTTGATGTTCGACAGCATCTGAAACGATAAAAAAAAGAAAGAATTTTATTGTTAATTTTTTCGTGTAAAAACAACAAAATTTTTGTGCAAATTCTGATTGTCTCGTGCTATAGTGCAAAAAACTGATGAAAAAAAAGAAATTGTAACTGATAACTGATGAAATTGACATTGTAACTGATCTGAACTAGTGAAATTCGTATTGTGCCATTGTAACTGATTGTGTTAGTACAAAATTTCCTTATTGTGCAAGAAAAGATGTTAAACCTGTTAAAACTGCTCTGTGACCCTCTCGTTCTTCACGTCGTGGACGAAGGACTTCTCTGCGACCATGATGACACTGCATAGAGTATCCTCGGGCAACGGACTGTTGAACTCGCAGACGACCTTGATGTTGGTTCGATCGTTGACCACCACCTGCTTCCTCTTCGTTGTGTTGATGACGAACATGGGTCTGTGGGTTTTTGAATTCGCTGGGCGTGTAGTACATGTCCACGCTTCCCTCGGTCACGCGCTTGTAAGCGTCTTTGGTCATGTCGAGGTTGTAATTTTCGCGCGGGAACACTTCGTTCCTACCATTCTTGAGATAAACGTTCTTGATCTTGCAGTCGTCGAATTTGCTGGAATCTTTTTCCTGATTGTTATCGCGCCCGGTCTGAAAGAGCACTACGACGAAATCTGGCATGTCGAACTGTATGTTGTTGAACTGCGTCGTCACGTCGAATTCCATGTGACTTCCCGACGCCATCTTCTGCACGCACTGGTAACCGTGAAAGTGAATCGGTACCTGCGGACTTTTCAAGATCTCCGCTTTGTACTTGAGGGCGTAGTTCGTTTCGTATTCCACCACCGGCATTCTCAACTCCATGCTCCGGATGACGCACTTGGCTGCTTCGGGTAAAGTGTTGGCTATCGGCGTGCCGTCTGCGTTCAAGTTGGTGTATCGCATCAGTGCGTCGTTGTCGTTGGCCGCTCTTCGAAAGCTGATCCTCAGTCCTCCCTTCCACATGATCTCCTTGTAGTCCGAGAAGAAACCGGGAAGCAGACGCATGGGAAAGAGCACCGTGTGACTTCTCGTCGATATTTTCGTCCCCGCTTCGAACCCTCCCGCCTGGTAGTATGCCGCGTCCGTTTTGGATAATTTCAAAGTTCCCACTGCCGTCGACGTGATGCCTGGATAATCGATTCTGTCGATGACGGTGTTGTGTTTCCTCACCTCCACCTGCGAGAACAGGTGAGGCACGAAGTTGTCCACGAGTTTCAAATTGGCATTGGGCGGAAAGGCTTCTCCGCTTTTCTTCTTCACCACGTCGAATTGAAGGTAGAGGTCCGCTCTGTGAGGATTTCCGAATATAGGTTCTATTCATATTTTACTCACGTATAGGTGTACATGATGAATCCGCAAACAGATTTGTCCTAAGTCTTATCATTTCCAAGATAACCCCACTTCCGGTCGCCATTTTCGATTTCCGAACATAGGTTCTATTCATACTTTTTCTCACGTACAGGTGTACATGATGAATCAGCAAACAGATTTTTCCCAAGTCTTACCGTTTCCAAGATAACCCCACTTCCGGTCGCCATTTTCGATTTCCGAACATAAGTTCTATTCATACTTTTTCTCACGTATAGGTGTACATGATGAATCCCCAAACAGATTTTTCCTAAGTCTTACCGTTTCGATTGCTGAAAAAAAAATTGGTTCCATGACGACCTATGTTTATTTTGGTATGGGTGGACAGAGGACACCGAGACTCGACCAACGCACTAAACCCGACCTTTCTACGACTATTCGTTCAAAAGTTACGAGAGATCAAAGTTTTGGGAGGTGGGCTAACTTCTTACCCCTTGGCCCCAGGATCACCAAAACTTGGTACACGTATTCTCCACCTCCAAAATCGACAAGGGGGATGGGGTAGCTTCGCTACCGGGATGGGGGTGTTTTTCGATATATTTTTTCGATAACTCTTACCATTTTCGAGATATTTGCAAATTTAAGATTTTTTAGCACAGGACTTGGAAAATTTTCGGAACGTTTTTTTTTTGTTCCATGACAACCTACGCCAATTTTGTTATGAGAGGACAGAGGACACCGAGACGATGCTAACGCAATAATTCCCAGCTCTCTATGATCATTTTTTCGAAAGTTACGAGTGATCAAAAACATTTTTGGCAATTGGCCCACCCTTGACCTCCAAGAACCTCCGAAAACTTGGTACACGTACTCTGCATCACCAAACTCGACAAGAGGGTCAACGGGAAGGATATTCGCACTATCTCTTACTGTTTTCGAGACATTTTGCAATTTAACGCTGGACTTGGAAAATTTTCGACAGATGGGGGTCAAATTTGGTTCCATGACGACCTATGTTTATTTTGGTATGGGTGGACAGAAGACACCGAGACTCGACCGACGCACTAAACCCGACCTTTCTACGACTATTCGTTCAAAAGTTTGTAACGCCCCCTCGTGTTTCTACCACACACGCCCTCACGGCACAACGTTGCAGTTGCGGTAAAAATCAGAAACGGGCTTGACTGCAACGTACCGGGTTCGACGTTGTGACGGGGAACATTATTCAGTTTTACCCATGATGTTAGCTCTTTTCTAGCCGGAGATATGATGTTCTTATACACTCAGGGTTCGTGTATATACAGGGTGTTGCAAAATACCTGTTACAACGCTTGGGAGGTGATTCTACAAGTAAAAACAAGGAAAAAATGTCATGTGAAAAAATGTCGAAATCGGCACCGTTTTCGAGTGACAGGCGTGCGAAAATCGCCTCACACCATGTGTAAAGTACAATAACTCAAGAAGGAAGAAATATATCAATGTCGGAATAAAATAATACAAACAAAATCGTACCTGGTGAATACAATGGTGCATCAATTGAGGCCCAGTGTAAATTGCGCAAGGGGACTCTCAAAGAAAGTGGGGAATCCCCTGATGGAAAATACAAGAAATTTACTACTATCTTCTACATAATGTTGAGATCGGAATGTAGCCAGTAAAAAATGGCGACGTATGTCCACATGTCCCACTACTGCTGGGACACCGTCCCACACCCGGGAAATAGGAAAATAACTGCAAATCTCCTGTTGTACACGGTTCACATTGCGGTTCGAAGAAAATAAACAAATTTGTCGCATGTCTCACTACTGCTGGGACACCATCCCAAATGGAAAAAAATACTGGAAAATCATAAAAAAAAGTTTTCAATCCCTTAATGTTGACACACTACTTTGCAGTACGGAAAACAAAAGTTAAACAATGGCCACATGTCGTTAGGCTGTACATATACTACAAGAGAGCTCCCCAAAGAAAGTGGGTAATCCTCGAAGGAATGAAGACGGAGAATGGCGAGAAAACGCACACAATGGCATGTAACATTTCCAGGCACAGCACATCTGGAAGGGATTCCACTGAGAAGCGCACAACCTCCGCACATGCAGATCGACGGTATGAAGTACAGCGATATCCAGCATCTTCACTCGTACCTTTCACTAAAGGACACTATGTGGTGCTGATAGGGGCTCACACAAACACCGGTATACTCAGAGACGTTGTTGAAAATGTCCGCCATTGACGTCAAGACAAAGATGGCATCGGCGAAGCACTGATTGTCTGGTACGTGCAAATACCTCTGGCATGTCACCAATTGTCCCAGCAGCGGCACTAACACGAGCAACGAGATCCTCAGCACTTTCCACAGGGGTTTCATACACGAGCCTTTTCATTTCTCCCCACACAAAGAAATCCAGTGGTGTGAGGTCGGGGGAACGAGGTGGCCACGGTAAAGGTCCACCCCTGGCAATCCAACGATCGCCGAAAATATCGTTGAGTAAGGCTCTGGCTCCCCGGTCGAAATGTGCGGGGGTGCCGTCGTGTTGAAACCAGATACGTTGTCTACCTGCCAGTGGCACGTTTTCCAAAAGTTCAGGTAATACGTCATGTAGAAACACCCGATAATTCCCACCACACAAAGTAGATGGCAAAATGTACGGGCCTATCAAGTGGTCACCTACTACACCACACCACACATTCACTGCGAACCTATGTTGATGATGGCGCACAATGATTGCATGCGGATTGTCCATATCCCAGACGTGGCTGTTGTGGCTATTGAACATGCCGTCCCTGGTGAACATTGCCTCATCGGTCCACAAAACTATTGTTGGGAACTCTGGAATGGAAAGAGTTTGTTGCACGTACCATTGGCAGAAATCCATGCGTAGGGGAAAGTCCGTGGGCAGTATGTGGTGCACCTTATGCAATTTGTATGGGTGCAATCCCTCCTCTCGAAGAACGCGGAACACATTGCTATGGTGGGTTTGTTGAGTACGAGCAATGACACGTTTGCTGGTGTCAGGACGGTCTCGTATCGCGTCCAACACGTCCTCTTCAAATTGCACAGTGCGCACAGTGCGGGGTCTTCCACAATCCCACCTACGGGGTAGTAGAGATCCAGTTTCACGCAGTCGAGCATCAAGTCTTTGAAAGAGTGCATGTGCTGGTAATCGCCTATTGGGAAAACGTTCGTGATACAAACGACGTGCTTCACGGCTGTTTCGGTTTGCCTCTCCATAAACGAGATGCATATCAGCAAGCTCGTGGGTAGAGTACTCCACCATTGTCTTGTTCGAGAACTGCCCAGAAACAAGGGCACTTTCCCTCCGAGTGACGGATCACAACTACCGTGATTAGCACCCACGTAATGTCACACAGGTGTCCACGCAGTTGTTGCAAACCGAGAAAGAACACGGGAATACGTACTCTACGTACAGTATTCCTTAGCGCAATTCAACCATACACACACGCCAGACTAAACTCCACGCTGCGAGACGCAGAACAAGACAGGAAAAACAACGGTCGACTACAGTCTCTACGTAGTATCCACCAACACTAATACGTAACAGGTGACCTACACTCACAGCGCCTCTAGTGGAGCTTTCTGTACCAATTAGCTGAAATCAATCTGAGCGTAATTTGACGGCATAGCGTCATTTTCGAGTGAATTTCCTATTTCCCGAGTGTGGGACGGTGTCCCAGCAGTAGTGGGACATGTGGACATACGTCGTCATTTTTTACTGCCTACATTCCGATCTCAACATTATGTAGAAAATAGTAGTAAATTTCCTATATTTTCCATCGGGATTCCCCACTTTCTTTGAGAGTCACCTTGCGCAATTTACACTGGGCCTCAATTGCTGCACCATTGTATTCGTCAGGCACGATTTTGTTTGTATTCTTTTATTCCGACATTGATATCTTACTTCCTTCTTGAGTTATTGTACTTTACGCATGGTGTGAGGCGATTTTCGCACGCCTGTCACTCGCAAACGGTGCCGATTTCGACATTTTTTCACATGACATTTTTTCCTCGTTTTTACTTGTCGAACCACCTCCCAAGCGTTGTAACAGGTATTTTGCAACACCCTGTATAATGAAAGTTAGCGTCTACGTAAACAGTTTATTACACTGGGGTGAAATTAGATATCCGCACAAAACAGTCACTATATCTCCTGATAAGATTTCACTGCACTTTGTCGTTCTTGAAGTTCCAGGTTCGAATCTCCTCTGCAGAAGTCTTGGAGAGGGAGGACAGGGACCATTCAATTTTTCTCCAGTGGGGAATAAAGGACCTTAAGTAGATAGTAAATGTACCTTTGACTGCAATTCTGATTTCTTGACCAAACGACCGCCAAAACCTCAAAAACTCACTTTCTCTCCACGTTCCGCGCCTCATTTATTGCGCTGACGATGTTTCACGGCGCAAAAAAGCCGTGATGAGTGAAAGATGAGCTCTCATCCTCTCATCCTCTCATCCTCTCATCCTCTCATCCTCCAAAATGTTTGTAGATCGTGACCTTTGTAAACCTCTCTCTCGGGAACGATGTGGCACACACATACACACGCGCGCGCGTGTATCATTTTCTCTCCACGTTCCGCGCCTCATTTATTGCGCTGACGATGTTTCACGGGCGCAGAAAAACCGTGATGAGTGAAAGATGAACTCTCATCCTCTCACCCTTGAAGGATGAATGCACCTTATTGTAATTTTCCAAATCCCGGTCAAATGTTTGTATATCGTGACCTTTGTAAACCTCTCTCTTTCGGGAACAATGTGGTGCACACACATACACACACACACGCGCGCGCGCGCGTGTATCACTTTCTCTCCACGTTCATTGCCATCCGCTTCCGCAGTGGACGACTCCACCCTCGGCAACCACAAACGGCAACAAACTCCCCGAACCTAATTATCTCGCATCCGCTTCCGCCCGAAGCGAATCTGTAAGAGGATGCGAGGAAAAAATGATCGAATACCATGATAAACACGCATGAGGTGGAACTGTCAACGGGGTTCATTGCCATCCGCTTCCGCAGTGGACGACTCCACCCTCGGCAACTACAAACGGCAACAAACTCCCCGAACCTAATTATCTCGCATCCGCTTCCGCCCGAAGCGAATCTGTAAGAGGATGCGAGGAAAAAATGATCGAATACCATGATAAACACGCATGAGGTGGAACTGTCAACGGGGTTCATTGCCATCCGCTTCCGCAGTGGACGACTCCACCCTCGGCAACTACAAACGGCAACAAACTCCCCGAACCTAATTATCTCGCATCCGCTTCCGCCCGAAGCGAATCTGTAAGAGGATGCGAGGAAAAAATGATCGAATACCATGATAAACACGCATGAGGTGGAACTGTCAACGGGGTTCATTGCCATCCGCTTCCGCAGTGGACGACTCCACCCTCGGCAACTACAAACGGCAACAAACTCCCCGAACCTAATTATCTCGCATCCGCTTCCGCCCGAAGCGAATCTGTAAGAGGATGCGAGGAAAAAATGATCGAATACCATGATAAACACGCATGAGGTGGAACTGTCAACGGGGTTCATTGCCATCCGCTTCCGCAGTGGACGACTCCACCCTCGGCAACCACAAACGGCAACAAACTCCCCGAACCTAATTATCTCGCATCCGCTTCCGCCCGAAGCGAATCTGTAAGAGGATGCGAGGAAAAAATGATCGAATACCATGATAAACACGCATGAGGTGGAACTGTCAACGGGGTTTATTGCTAGGACATTGACTATAGCGCTCATTGTGTTTTCACCAAGGGGGTCGCGTGGGATGGGGGGTTCCTATATAACGCACCAGTTTCTCTTTTTGTACATCATTATCATAGTGAACCTCAATCGTGGCAGTTCAGTATTCTTAATTGTTTGTCTGATAGTATACATATATATCATCGTGGAAGTTTTAGTGAGCTACAAGTTTTATTTTGAAGTCTCTCTATCTTTCTTGAAAGGTGAACGTCAATTGTGGCAGTTCAGTATTCTTTAATTTGTTTGTCTGGCAGTATACATATATATCATCGTGGAAGTTTTAGTGAGCTACAAGTTTTTTTGAACTCTCTCTATCTCTCTTGAAAGGTAAGTTGTTTTTCAAGTGTTTTTTTCATCATATATTTATTTTGTTTTGCGTCTGACACACACACACATATTCAGAGGAGTCATAAAAATTGACACACACCTCCTACAACAGTGCACACACTGATCGCGTCTAATATATATATATATATATATGCACTTGTGGAAAGAAAAAACTGTCTAGCATTTTTGATCTATTTTTTTTCCTTCTGTTTCAGTGCGCTTTCCCCTACCACCACCAACCCCAAAAAATTTCTCTGTATATATAAATAACAGAGAAAAAAAATGGAACCGCAAGCAGGTCCCTCCGGTCTTTGCGGGAAAGTGGCATGTCGTAACTGTGGAAAATTAATTTCGAAACCTAATATTGCTAGGCATTTGAAAAAATGTCGTCTACCGGAACATGATGACGCCCCCCCGGCAAAGAAATATCGCACCGATGCAGAAGAATGGGGTGCTTTGAATAAAAGCGCACGCATCATGACGTATAAATCTGGAAGTGACGAAAAATGTGACTCGAGTACCTTCCTCGACAATGTGAAATCGCGGGTAGTTGATCAACTAGGGGATTGCCTCGTTAATGTTGCAATTAAAATTCATCTCGTCTTGACCCTGCTGTATGAGAAAGTTGTCTCGTCCGAGTCAAGCACTTTCAGCTTTTACGTAGGGTGTGAAGGCTTACATGATGGCAATCACGAGGATCTTGACGAGATAGTGACACGGCTTTTTGAGCATCTGACACAAAAACAAGAAGCGTTTGAAGGTCGAGGAAGTGGATGGAGTCTTTGCGGTCGCAGCCACATGTTAGAGCTTCGAGTGTGCAATTTCAAACCCTTACGCAGTGCTCAAAAAAACAAAAACAAAAAAAAAAGCAAAATGCAGTGTTAAACATACAAAGTAATGATCAGAAGAGTTTCTTATGGTCTGTCATCGCCGCATTACACCCAGCTAATAATGTTAACCCCGAACGCCTGTCCAATTACAGACGATACGAGAGGAAATACAAGAATGTCATGCGAGGAATTTCCTATCCTGTGCCTCTGAATGAGATCAATCAATTTGAAAAAACTATAGAGAGGAAAAAGGAGAAGATATCGATATTTCTGTGTTTGGGGTTGACGATTGCGACAACATTCGTGTGTTAAGACCTGCGAGAAGCCAGAATAATGTAATTCGACTCTTGCTTGTAGATGGTCGTTACAGTTTGATACGGAATTTCTCACGATTAGTAGGAAGACAGATGAGCAAGCATCACGATAAGATCGAAATTTGCGATCGGTGTTTGAGAATTTTTCGCGTGGGAAAGAAGATGAAAGAACAGCACAAGTGTTTTGGCTCTGTGAATGCAGAACCCGAAGATGTCATGCCGGAACCCGGAACCAAGATGAAATTTCAGAAACACCAGGCTCTTCTCCACCATCCTGTCGTCCTTTATGCCGATTTTGAAAGCTTCCAAGTTCCCATGACGTCTTGCGACCCTGATCCCTCTACCTCAAGCACGATCCAAATTTTTCACCACGAGCCTTGCAGTTTCTCCATCTACGGAGAAAAATTAAATGATGTCATCTTGTATTGCGGACCTGATGCGGCAAAACATTTTGTTAAGAAGATAGCGGAATGCGCGAGAGAACTTGCACCCAGCCTGAAAGGCTCTTACGTTTCTCCACCTGCTCTCACGACGGAACAACAGCGGAGACATGACAGGGCAACGAAATGCGCGGAGTGTAACCAGGCTTTCACCCCCGAAAATCACAAGGTCGTACACCATGACCACCAGAATGGATTATTCCTGAACACGATCTGTAATTCGTGCAATCTTAAAATTAAGGAGTCGCATTTCGTTGCCGTGTTTCTGCATTACACGGAAAAATACGATACGCATCTGTTCGTCAAGGAGTTGTACAACATCACGACTCGAATCAGCATCATCCCGAGAACGAGCGAGAAATATATTGTGGTGAGAGTGTGGATCCCTCTCGAAGAAGGAGGAAGCGTGGAAGTGCGAATCCTGGACTCTTACAATTTCCTGTCCTCCAGCCTGGCCACCCTTGCATCTCAACTTGGCGACGAAGATCTTGTGGCCACCAAGCAAATGTGTTTTTCGGGGAGAGATGAGAATTTGAATCTGTTGCGTCGCAAGGGTGTCTACCCCTACGAGTACGTCAACGATTTCGACAAATTTGACGAGACGGAACTTCCACCCCGGGAGGCATTTTATTCTCATCTCACGGAGGACGTCTGTTCCGAAGAGGACTACGAACACGCTCGTAGTGTGTGGACGGCCTTCAATTGCCATACTTTTCGTGATTATCACGATCTCTATCTTAAATTGGACGTGACACTTCTGATGGACATTTTCGAATCGTTTCGCAAGAGATGCATCTCGATCTACAAGTTGGATCCTGCGTATTTCTTCACGACGCCGGGATTGACTTGGGAATCGATGATGAAATACACCAACGTGGAACTGGCTCTCATCGCAGAGAAGGAACAGTATGCCTTCATGGAGAGTGCGATACGTGGTGGCATCGTCCAATGTCCTCGACGCCATGCTCAGGCAAACAATCCTCATACGCCTGGTTACGATGCATCGAAGCCCAACACCTACATCGTCTACTGGGATGTCAACAACCTGTATGGCCACTCCATGTCCCAGTGTCTTCCCATCAGCGACTACGCGTGGATGACCGAAGAGGAACTCTCCTGCGAGGATTTTCTCAACTGGAGCGAAGATAACGAATGGGGCTGTTTCTTGGAAGTGGATCTCGATTATCCCGAAACACTTCACAAGAAACATCATGGATTGGCCCTGGCCCCCTCCAAAGAGAAGCCACCTGGAGGATCGGAGCCAAAACTCATACTAAGCATGGAGAACAAGCGGAATTACGTTCTGCACTACCGACTCCTCCAATTCTATGTGAGTCACGGCTTGCAGCTGAAGAAAGTACATAGAGGATTGAAGTTCCGACAGAGTAGGTGGCTCGAACCCTACATAGCCGAGAACACGCAACGCAGAGCGCAATCGACATCGCCTGCAGACAAGGATCTGTACAAACTATTCAATAACGCCATCTACGGCAAGACGATGGAGAACGTGCGTAATTACATCGAC
This sequence comes from Lepisma saccharinum, assembly GCF_977018435.1. Lineage (NCBI taxonomy): Eukaryota > Metazoa > Arthropoda > Insecta > Zygentoma > Lepismatidae > Lepisma > Lepisma saccharinum. Next base: position 7,537,166 of record NC_139240.1, on the reverse strand, counting down.
GCAACGTTGGTCACGGACGAAAAGAAATTTGAGAAAATTGTCGCGTCCCCCTATTTCAAAAACTTCACCATTTTCGACGAGAATCTAGTATTCGTCGAGAAAAACAAGAAGCAAGTGATGCTCAACAAGCCGATTGCCATAGGTGCCACCGTCCTTGAACTATCAAAATTGCACATGTACCAATCGTACTACGATCAGTTTCAACCCTTTTATGGAGATAACATCCAAATATGTTACATTGACACGGATAGCTTCATTTTTCTAATCCAAACACCAAGCCTCGAACATGATCTGAGTTCGATGAAGCATCTTTTTGATTTTAGCAACTTACCATCAGGCCATCACTTGCATTCGACAGAAAATAAAATAACCATAGGAAAGTTCAAAGATGAAGCGGCTGGTAATTACATCAGCGAATTTGCGGGGCTTCGTGTCAAAATGTACTGCGTCAAGATTGCAGAAGAAAAAGAGATCAAGAAAGCGAAAGGGGTAGGAAAAATAAGTACCAGCAAATTTAGCATGAAAGACTACAAAGAATGCCTGTTTCAAGGTAAAAGACAACTCAGCACAGATCATCGCATTGCGAATAAATTACACGAACTGTACACGACGCGCGTAACCAAGGTCGCATTGGATGGCAGAGACAACAAGTTACGTGTTCTCGATTGTCAAATCCACACGAGAGAGTGGGGCCACTGTAATGGAAGCGATAAATGTGACGTGTGTTAACCGTAACCCCATAGCCATGAAGTCCGCTGTGTCTTTTGCTATTCTTCAAAAACATATGGAGGAAAAGAGGAGCCCTCGGGGGATGAAAAGTTAGAAGTTGTTATTATGTTGTTAAGCTCGCTCTAAACGAGGCCTCATTAAATTCAACTCTTATTTTTTTCTTCTTCATCGCGATCTAATGACATAATTACACGTTCGAGTTTTTTGAATTGCATCGCCGTAGATAAAATCTTCTCTTTTTTTATTCGATCTACAAAGGGGCACAGCATATAAAAAATTTAAATAACTAACAAGAACAATGAATCTTTTTGGCTTCCGCAAACAGATCAACATGGAGACTGCACCGCCAAATTTCAATAACCTCTTACCTTCCGTGTTATCTAAACTCAATGGTTTACTGATTGTTCACCTCAACAGCATTTGGACGAAACTGAATGACGATGTGGGCAAGATGTTTTATGTTTTTAATAACAATTTACATTTCTACGAAATTCCGATCGACGGAAAACTTCAAATCACCGTGAATCCGGAAAACGCAGGCGAAATCAAAATTTCTACCGGCAAGAACATTTTTCGAATTAAGCACGACAAGATGCTTTCTAACATTACGTACGATGTGTCTGCAGGAGATTATCTTTACATGGAACTCCTCGGAGATTACGACAAACTTATTCCTCTCTTCGTAGAATTACGAATCGTCTATCCTATTATAAATAACCGTTAACCAAAAATGCCTAACGACATTTTCGGCAACACCAAGCGTGTAGACCACGCAGAAGAGATTCTCATGTTGGACATTCGAGTTAAGAAGTTGAGGACCGATTTGATTGCTTTGCAGGAGACCTTAAACAAAAGTTTAGAGTCGGAAATCGCTACGCTCCAAACGCAATGTCTCGACCCCATTCTGAAAATCGATTCCGAACTGAAGACGCTGATAAAAAATTATGTCGACGTACCTTCTTACGACAACGTTCAAAATATACAGTTGAGCGTGGATTCGCTTCAAAATGATTTGGCCAAATTACAGCAATTTCAATCGAAAAATGAAGATTTGGAAAAATTGAAACTCGAAATCGAAGAACGAACTTCCGCAATAGAAAAGAATTTCTCTGAACTTCAAACCGTCGTGAACGATATAGACGCAGAACGCTTACATGTCGTTGTTTCCAAATTACAAGAAGAATTCACCAGCACGTTGGAAGAAATTAAATCCAAGTTGCAGACTTTGGAAGATACAATGACGAACCTACCATCGTCGGACGAACTGCAGGTAATCGGTAAAAGCGTCGCGAACATAAAAATTCAATTGGAGGCCTATCAAGATTTCGAACACATTCAAACCACCATCGCTACGCTTCAGGCGTCCTTGGAATTGATCAACGAAGAAATTAAAAATATTCACGCTGAAGCAAGAGCGTTGACGAGCATTCAAGACACGTTGAGCACGGTTCAGCAGAAGATCGAATATTTAGAAAATTTGAACGTCGAAACGAATCTCGCTCATTTTCATCACGTACTGGACAACATACAGGGTGACTTGGAATCGTTACGGACGAGCGTACCTTCGAGCGAAGATTTGGAAAAATTGAAAACGGCGGTGACGGCACTATCCGATTCGAGTGACATCAAAAGTTCATTGAGCGATCTCGAGAGTAGGGTGGCCAATCTCCCCACCTCCAAAGAATTGCACGCTTTGAAAAGAAACATATCTCGAATGCTGAAACGACTAGAAACGGAAACGGCGAACGTGGAACAGATTCGACACGAAATTAGTTCGCGGGTGTCGACGCTGCCCACTTCGCAGAGCGTCGCCGACCTTCACACACAGTTTACAGAGATGCGAAGCATCGTGAACGATCTTACCGAGAAGAGCTCGAAATTGAATCAAGTCGAGAACCTTCAGAACATTGTCGTCAACATCAGAGATCAAGTTGGAGTGCTGGAATCCACGCAGGAATCGACGCTGGCCTCTTTCGGTGCCAAGTTGCAAGAACTCAACGAAAACTACAAGCAGTTGAACGTGGAAGTGAAAATCAAACCGTCGTTTTCTGCCGTAACGGATACCATAGTCGAGCATTTGCTGCCCATCGAAAATAAACTCGGACAAGTTCACAGTAATCTGCTCGGCGTCGACACTAAATTCGCTAAACTGCATTCTCTGCAAGCCATCGAAATCAACAGCGTACCCAATCAACAGAGAATCTCCACGTTCGTCGAAGGTAACAAACTGTACATGTTGCATCCTTATCATCCGTACTACAAGTTTCTCCTCGATGGCACGATTCAGATAAACGAATTTTCGTACTGGTCTCACGGCAGAAAAGCTAGCGTTCCCACCATGATCTTGATATCGAATCGTGGTGTCCAGAAAGCAGGAAACATTCCTCTGGCACGTTGGAACGAAACGCGCAACATATATGAAATACACGAAGACGAAGATCTTACCGTTTTCGACGTGAGTGCCGGCGATAAGCTGATCATTCAAAACACGAGCGAGGTGCCACCCTCTTTGAATCCCATCACGCTTGTGCTTCTCTTGAAACGTAATCTCTAAAAAAAAATGTCTAGGCAAGCCATCGTCGAAGAATTGCATAAACCTGCACGCCGTAACTACGAACGTTTGGCTGTGGTAACCAAGGGCATCGACGACCTCTGGCAAAGTAACCTCGTGGAGATGAGTAGCGGCAATTTGAAAAACGTACATAAATTGAACAAGGGCAACAAGTACCTCCTTACCGTCATAGACAAGTTTTCGAAATTCGCATGGGCTCTACCTTTGAAGGTGAAAACGGGAACGTGCGTCACGGAAGCATTCAAGACAATTTTTCGCAAAAGCGGTGGCAGACAACCACGGTTTCTGCAAACGGACAAGGGGAAGGAATTTTATAACGCTGTATTCCAAAAGTTTATTCAAAAACACAAGATTCAACATTATTCGACCTTCAGTCACATCAAAGCCAGCATCGTGGAAAGATTCAATCGAACCTTGAAAACACACATGTGGAAACGATTCACGCTTCGGGGAAATTACAAATGGGTCGACATCCTGCCGGAACTCGTCGACACCTATAATGATACGGTACACAGAACGATAGGCATGAAGCCAGTTGACGTTACCAAGTCTGACGAGCAGCGTTTAATTTCTACCGTTTACTGTCCAAAGTACACACCCACGACAAAAAAAGCTAAATACAAAATTGGAGACCAGGTGAGGATCAGCAAATTCAAACGCACCTTCGAGAAGGGATTCACAAAAAATTGGAGCACGGAACTCTTTACGGTGGTTCGAGTTCTACCCGGAAACCGACGCACGTATATAATAAAAGATAGTAGCGGCGAGATTTTGAAAGGAAGATTTTACGAAGAGGAACTCTCTAAAACGAAACACCCCGACACGTACCTCATCGAGAAAGTATTGCGTAGGAAAGGTGACAAACTGTTTGTCAAATGGCTGGGACTTCCGGAAAAGAGTTGGATCGACGCGGACGAAGTGATCTTGTGAGTACGTGGAACGTGGTGAAGCGTCTACCGGATCCGGAAAGTCAAACGAGAAAAAAAAAGAACGGCAAGTTGCTTCCCGACAGCATCCGCTGTCTGATCGTAGGTCCTTCGGGGTGTGGGAAAACGACACTGCTCGTGGACAATTTTCTCCTCGCACCGAATTGCTTAGATTGGAAGAACAGGCACCTGTACGTGTTCTCGAAAATTTGGAGCAATCCAAATACCTGCAACTGATGAAACTGTACGATGGTCTGGACATTGCAACGTTCGCCTCGGAAATAAAACCACTCGACGATTGTCGTGAAAATTCAGTCGTTGTGTTCGACGACGCCATCCTGGAAAATCAAAATGAAATTCACAACTTTTTCACGCAAGGTCGTCACAAAGGAATGGATTGTTTTTACCTAGCTCAAACGTTTTCCAAAATTCCAAAACAGTTAGTGCGCGACAACGCTAATTTCATATGTTTGTTCCGTCAAGATCACACCAACCTCAAGCACGCGTACGATGACTACGTAGGCGGAGACATGAACTACAATCAATTTTCGGAAGGCTGCTGCTCTACTTGCTGGAACGGTGACGATTTCGGATTCGCGACAATCGACATGACGAGGAAACCCAACGACGGAAAATACAGAAACAAAATCAACGACTTTCTAAACGTTGCAACGTTGTGAGAAACGACGTATATAAATAACGTTATGACGAAACGAAAAATCGAAGACGAAAATCTCAAGCTTCGCGATTACCTCGCGAAACGCTTCAAAGGTTGGAAATCCGAGAATCGCGGATTCTACGAAGAGAAGAAACGTCAGGATCAACCTGTGATCGATGCCATCAGCGGTCTAGGTAAAGAAATTAAAAGTGTCACGAAACAAAATAAAAATTTGATCAACGAACTCGTACCGCTCGCAACTAAAAGTTACGCCGTACCCACGCCCATTTCGAGCATTCCTTCGACGCCGTTCGAACTGAAGGATGCACCGGCACGACGTCGAGCTATAGGTAGCACATCTTCGGATAAAATCGAGTTGGGACCTTTGGCACGAGACTACCTGAGCACGGGGAAATTCGACAAGGATGAAGTGTTCGGATTGTATCCCAGCATGGAAACCAACGAAGGCGGTGGTGTGGTGTGGAAGATTGGGAAATCGAAGGTGACCTTCGAAGGCAACGACATTAAAGTTAATTTAGGCGAGAAGGATAGTTGGACCAGGTATCCGGGTACGGTGGGACTGTGGGAACTCGTCGCCAAAAAGCAGCCGAAAGATTACACCGACGAAGATTACCAGAGTTACAAGGAAATTCTGATCATGACGGATGCCTTGTACCAGAACAACGACGCCTCGCAGAATAGGGTGAAATCGAGCAGCGGCGAGAAGTACAGGAATCTCATCAAACCGATTTGGAACCAGGTCAAAACAGGCAGCGGCGTCAAACGCTACAACACGTTACCCAAAGAATTCGTTTGGGTGGACGACGTTAGGAAACTCGTGGACCGATTGTTGGTGATAGCCGGCGAAGAGAATGCAGGCAACCGTAATTTCTACAACGAGAAGGTTGGCATCGTGGACATGATCAGCACGAAACTTTCCAACTTCATCGTGAACGACGACAAGGGCATAGGTTACCTGATCAAAATCATCAACACGCTACCTCCGAAATTTTGGAACGTGGCCGAAGGAAAGGGACTCGTGAACGACATCATCAACAAGTTACCTTTCGAGATGCATCTACCTGGCTACCAGTACTGCGGACCGGGTACCAAACTCGAGAAAAGATTGGAGAGAGGAGACAAGGGTGTGAATCCGTTGGACGCCGCATGCAAAGATCACGACATCGCTTACAACACCACGCAGACGGATCTGGATGCACGTCACGAAGCAGACAGAAAGTTAGAGCACGCAGCTTTCGAAAGGTTCGTGAGCAGAGACGCATCGCTGGGTGAACGGGTCGCCGCACTGGGTACCACCATCGCCATGAACACGAAACAAAAATTGGGGTGGGGTATATAAATAACATAGAGTGAAAAATAATAATAATAACAACATGTCTCGTATAACTGATTTGCCACCCGAGCTACTATCTAAAATATTCAAAAAAGTAGTAAACGGAGATGTAGGGAAACTTGTAATCATAGCAAGAACAACGCCGGAATTTTGCATCCCTTGTGAAATGGTTCTCAAGGACCATCTTCGGGAGATCAGCGGCCTGAGGTGCGGTGATCTCAACATTCTGCTTTCGGCTGCAGGGGAAAAATTAAACGAAAGGTTAGATGAATTGCACGAGGCAAGGCAGGGAAGAAGACGGTACACAGTAGATTGGCGCAAGTCTAAGCAGGAGACGGAAGATATCATTACGCACATCATCGCGTTTTCCGAAGCACGGACTTTCTTCCTCTGTTAAAAAAATAATAATATATATACGTGTCAAAAAAAAACTTGATATATAAATAACACACATCGTGAAAAAAAAAAATCTTCGGTATATATAAATAACACACATCGTGAAAAAAAAAACAATTAAATTTCTCTCTAACACTCTGAAATTTTTTTTGATATGACGACTGAAAAAATGAGTGATCTCCAAGCATTAAAACAAATGCTAAATTTGTCAGTCGAGTATGTAAAAATTCAGGAATTGGAAGTCGACAAACCTTACACGATAACTTCCGGTTCAATCGTTTCTACCCAGTATGGTCCCAAGGTACGCCTGTTGCTCAAAGCACAATACAGTCTATTTTTACCAGATCGATACGCTAACATGTTATCCGACGAGAAGCTATCTATTTTAATCGAGAACAAAACTCGAATCGTGTACAAGGGGACAAAGGAACTTCTTGGCAAGAAAACGAAGCACGTAATAGAATTTGTGTAACGACTGCGAGGCCTTGAAAATATATAAATAACATACCGTAAAAAAAACTACACAAGAAAAAATCTCAGAATATATATATAAATAACATACCGTGAAAATAACACATAGAGCATCAACATGAAGCCCAAGGGTGTCGTGTACCAGATACCATACTCCAATCTTAAAAATCTAGGTGCCCTCGATGGGTTACTTACCAAGAAACAACGTGAGAAGAAACGTTCTTGCTTGTCGAAAGGACACGGAATGAAATTGCTGCTCAGCACACCTCAATTGAAAAGATTGCAGCGTTCGCGGAAACAGCAAAAGATCGGAGGTTTCATATTCAGCATCCCGGCCATCCTAGCAGCATTGGGGGCTGTTGGAAGTTTGGCTGGCGGAAGTGCCGCCATCGCAAAAACCGTCATCGACTCGAAGAAGAACAAGGCGGAATTGGAAGAACAGAAACGTCACAACCTGGCCATGGAGAAGAAAGGGGGGAAGGGCGTGATGAAGAAGTTTAAAAAAAAGAAACAACAGCACTCACCAACCGAGACATTGAATCTCTGATCGGACCGTTACGAATCAAACACTTTAGAGGAGTTTTCATGTCCGACTCGTTACCTTCAAGCGTTAAAAGAAGAGAATGCGGAGTAGTCAACTTGGACGATCAAGAAAATCCAGGCACGCATTGGATATGTTACCACAAAAATGATGATAAAGCATTCGTTTTCGATTCTTTCGGAGGTGTTCCACCTACAAATTTAATTTATTATCTGAAAACGAACAAAACCTCTATATACTACAACGACGAACGTATTCAAAATTTCGGAGACGTAAACTGCGGTCATCTCTGCCTCTCCGTGCTCGCGTTTCTCTCTAAAATAAATAACCCTACGATCGAGGATTTCCAGAAAGCATTGTGGAACCTCAAACAGCATCACCAGGATGGGCGTGTTCCATCTCACGAGCGAATCTTCAATCTTGAAACTCACGCTGCACGACGACATCGTCTATCCTAAATCCGTGGCTCTGCGTGCATTCTACAGCATGTACCTCATACCTAACGTCACGCAGCACAACAACAAAATTAGCGTCGGAAGCGAACACATCGTCGTCACGCCAGGACAATACAATCTTTCCACTTTGCAAGCTCAATTACCCAAAGGCACATACCTTTCTTAAAATTCGGTCACGCACAGAGTGGAAATCCTATCCGCGACGGGGACCGTGGACCTGGGCACCATGGGAGAACTTTTAGGTTTCGAGAACAACCACCCAAAACTCGAAGCTGGCATCAAGCACGTAGCAACCAACATTCCTAAATTCTTGGCCATAGAGACTCTGAACGTACACTGCAACGTGGCGGAAGGTATGATCACGAAATCTTCGGACGGATTATTAGGAAGTCACAAGCAGACGGGAATCATAGCCACTTTCAAACCAAGTTCCGAGTTCATGGAACCGATCATCTACACGCCCTCTTCGCCGATCTATTTTCCAGTATGTCGCAACCGCATAGACGACATAGAGTTGGTGGTGACGAACGAGAAAGGAGACGTGGTGGATTTCGCAGGTGCCACTACGACGGCCATCGTGGAGATCAACGTATAATAAATAACCATACATGTAAAATGGAGCAAATCGAAAGTTACGAATTGCAATCTTTCCCTCCCAACCGTCGCACGTTCACCAATCTGAACGAAGCGAACAGGGAGATCGAATACGACGTGGACGTAGGCGATGGGTTCATTCATCCTCACAGAGCGGACCTCTACCTTCAATTCGACGTGGTGAAGAAGGAAAGCGGAGACGCGTTTCCCGCAGCAGCAAACTTGATACTCGTGGACAACTTCGTGCCTCACCTGTTCTCGCAGGTGGAGGTGAGGAAACACAACACCGTCATCGACAGAATAGATTATCCAGGCATCACGTCGACGGCAGTGGGAACGTTGAAATTATCCAAAACAGACGCAGCGTACTACCAGGCCGGGGGATTCGAAGCCGGGACCAAAATATCGACGAGAAGTCACACGGTGCTCTTTCCCATGCGTCTGCTGCCTGGTTTCTTCTCGGACTACAAGGAGATCATGTGGAAGGGAGGACTGAGGATCACGTTTCGAAGAGCGGCCAACGACAACAACGCACTGATGCGATACGCTACTTTGGGTCCGGACGGCACCACGCCGATAGCCAACACTTTACCCGAAGCAGCAAAATGCGTCATCCGGAGCATGGAATTGAGAATGCCGGTGGTGGAATACGAAACGAATTACGCCCTCAAGTACAAAGCGGAGATCTTGAAAAGTCCGCAGGTGCCGATTCACTTTCACGGTTACCAATGCGTACAGAAGGTAGCATCGGGAAGTCACATGGAATTCGACGTGACGACGCAGTTCAACAACATACAGTTCGATATGCCAGATTTCGTCGTAGTGCTCTTTCAGACCGGGAGGGACAAGAATCAGGAAAAAGATTCCAGCAAGTTCGACGACTGCAAGATCAAGAACATTTATCTCAAGAATAGACGCAACGAAGTGTTCCCGCGCGAGAATTACAACCTCGACATGACAAAAAACGATTACCTCAAACTTTACGAAGCGTTCTCGGCTTACAAACGCGTGACCGAGGGAAGCGTGGACATGTACTACACGCCCAGCGAATTCAAAGCACGGAGACCCATGACCGTCATCAACACATCTAAGAGAAAGAAGGTTGTGGTCAACGATCGAACCAACATCAAGGTCGTCTGCGAGTTCCACGATGCCTTGCCCGAGGATACCCTATGCAGTGTCATCCTGATTGCAGAGAAGTCCTTCGCCTACGACGTGAAGAACGAGAGGGTCACAGAGCAGTTTTAACAAGTTTTTAACATCTTTTCTTGCACAATAAGAAATTTTTTGTACTAGCACAATCAGTTACAATAGCACAATACGAATTTCACTAGTTCAGATCAGTTACAAATGTCAATTTTATTAGTTATCAGTTACAATATCTTTTTTTGCACTATAGCACGAGACAATCAGAATTTGCACAAAATTTGTTGTTGTTTTTACACGTGAAAATTAACAATAAAATTCTTTCTTTTTTATCGTTTCAGATGCTGTCGAAACATCAAAAACACATACACACACTAGAAAAAAAAAGCATGCAACTTTATTTGTAACACACACATATTCTCCATCTTCACCAAGAAAATATTATAATAAACATAATTATTTTTATCTATATCTCACAATAAAACTCTATATCCAAAAATATCACAACATCAAATAACACTAGAGTCGTTAGTACACGTTGCATGCATTACGGAGGTCCTCTGTAGAGTTTCATGGAAGTTTGAGAAAAAAAAAACACGTGAAACTCTACAGAGGTGCGGTTGTAGATAACCGCAGCCATTAGAAAATTTTTACTTTTTTGGCTGGGCACCACGCACCCTGGCAATTCTAAGCGCCGCGCCAGCGCCTCTAGTGTATTCTCGTGAACTACGAGAGCGCTGCTTAACATGGACTGCCATCTATACAGATTAATAATGAACTAGTTGAAACAATAACGCTCCCTAGTGAGATATGGTAGAACTACGTTCTCTACCAAGCATAGCAGTGAAACCCTATGCAGAAGCGATAACAAGATAGATAAGATTGCACAATGCTAGTCAACAATGACAATAAAAATAACAAATGCGTAACTTGTGGCGATCTCGCAGGATCGTTGCAATTGCCCCTCTCTTGGGGAAAAATTTTGAGAGTTCGACTAAATTTTAAATTTACAAAAGAATCTTGAAAAATTTTTCAAAACAATATTTCACCATAGTCCACTAAATAATACACTTACTTCACTTTTATATATTCACCACTACACTTAAGAGTCCTTTTGGTATAGATATTAGAATATGTTAGCAATATTCCTTTAAAACAATATTAAAAGTCAACTAAATAATATCATCTTTATATAAGTTCACAGTCCTGTAAATAAGGAAAGTCCACTAAATAATACAAATCCACTAGTTGATAAGAGGGTACTAGTCCTTATATACTTAGTATCAGTCCTTTCGAACACTCACTCTTCCTTCTTCACTTCCTCTTCAGCACTCCTAGTTTCCTCATCCTGGATATCAAGGGAAACTTCGAGGGAATTCCCACTCCTTCCTTCTTCAGAAGTTTCGTAAGTTCAAGGAGAGTCACTTGCTTCCTGCCAACCAGGTTCAGGACGGTCTTCTCAAAAGATTCTTGTCTGGTCTCGGAGGAGGAGCTGGCCGCCGATTTCTGTGAAGGAGGGCGAAAACTGCGCTGAGCTGCAACGTTTACGTTGGGGGTAGCGGACGCGGACAGTTGATTAGTCTCGGCTATTGGTCCCCAAGCCATCAGCGAGTCGTCGAGGGCCTTGACTTCTGCCGTCAATTTTCTCTTCTCACTTTCTAATAGCCGCACTCTCTCACGCCAGAAACGGACTTCTTCAGAAACATGGGGGGTGTCTTGAATGTTAGCAGTGCTTTCCCTTACAACCGGTGAAACAAAGCAAAAATGTTTGGAACGCACACGCTGTTCTCGAGTACGGGCTGCACTGGAACGCTTTATTTCCGGATTGCAGGCAGGTGGGGGAATCAGCTGGAGCTTTTTCCTTGCAGGGGCCGGTCCCAGCGACACTGGATACGCCCTTGCTCGCATCTCCTTGTTCTTAAATTGGCGACGTAGCAACTCGACATCCGTGTGCTTAGCTGCCATGCTGATGAATGATATTAAAGTCTTAAATCCCAACAATAAGAATATTGGTTATCAGCAACTCTGATAATTTACTTCATAGCTTATCTCTTTTCCCCATTGTTACATCAGTACTATTAGGAAAGTTGCGCTTATTCTGTTTTCTTTCTTTCTTTTAAACAAACATCCGAGAATCCCAGTGTAGCATTAGTTTCCATTCTTATTTCTGAAAAGCTCTAGAAGCCTTATCAAGAAGCAGCAAAAATGGCTAGATATATGCACTGCTTAGTTAAAATAGGCACTCCTATAAGTGCGTTCAGCTATCGTTAAGACAATATTATACCAGCTCTCTGAGACATGTTTCTCATTACAGTTGGACTTGGGTTGAGGGCATGGGCGCAATAACTAAAAATAAGCACAATAAAGTTCCCTGCGAGTCTTCTCTCTTCCGTGGGAGTCTTTTCTCTCGACCACTATTTAACTATGACTCTGGAAACTTCCTTTAATCTGGGCCTCTTTCTAGCTCCATTCCTTCCATTAATTAATAACTTCAAGTAGGCACCCTTGATACATGCTTCAATTCAACCTTTCATTTATCATTCATCTTCTTCTTCTTCAACTGTATATGTCTACATTTCTTCATTTTACTGGAGTCATACCTCCTTTCATTATGCTGAACAGCTGGTGTTTTCCCACTTTTTAGTATCTATGAAGTGCTTCATTTATTTAATTATTTAGCTCCACAATTGTATGAGTCCTCCAGACACAATCAGGACTACCATCACTAGACTGGAATGAGAAAATTTACTTTGTTTGTTTGTCTTTTAAGTACTTCTTTTTTTTTCGGCCCTTGTAGACTTCACAAGAAAGCATAGCATCTCTACATATCCTAATAACCGAAGAATGCCAGTTTTGTCTCTTCCATCTGCTTCGGTGGAATAGATGCTTTATCCCCTTCCTCTGTAAAGCCTTCTTCTTCTTCTTCTTCCTCTGCGAGAGATGGCTAGAGTAGAAGAGCCTCTTTATCCTCCTTTTCTTCTTTAGTTTCCAATATTCATCTTTACAAGGAAACATCTCGGGTAGGCGGAAAGTCACACTTGGTTGCAAGGGCATTACAGGGTGCATTTCTGGCTGCATCTCTGTTACAGGCTGAATCTCTGGTTGCATTTTCGTTACCGGCTGCATTTCTGGCTGCATTTGTGTCACAGGCTGCATTTCTGGTTGCATCTTCATCTCTTCACCGAGAGGCAACGGCTCGAGAGTATCATGGAGTGGTCCTGAAGCAACAACTATGCTGGAAATTAACGTTTCCTGTTCTGGAGGACACTGAAGAGAATATTCCTTATCATTTAACTCTTCTACTTCTTCAACCCTAGATTCCCCCATTAAAGCATTAGTCAACTTTGCCAATTCTTCCTTCTCCTGTTTTCTCTCTTCTTCATATTGCAGCAATCGTTCATTGTTCTTCTTATGGCAGCTTTCCAGTTCCTGTAAGCTTTCTTCATATCCCCTTATTGCTCTTTCTACATACTCTCTTCTCCGAAGGATTACTTCATCGCTGTACGCTTTTTCTATTGCTTCTCTAACATCTGTTTCTGCACGGAGGACGGCTTCTTGTTTAATTTTTATTATATCTTCTCTACTCTTTATTCGTCCTTCAGCGGATCCTAACATGTACTCACGATGGTCTTCTCTGAAGCGCATTCCTATTTTCAGCCAGAATATTTCATCCTTCAATATTCTTTTCTTTCTTCTTTCTTCTTCCGCTTTCTTTTCATCTTTCTCTTTCTTGAGTCTATCTTCATCATCTTTCTCTCTCTTTCGTTCATCAGCTAGACGGTGAAGCAGAGTATCTTCTTCTTTCTCTCTCTTTCGTTTATCTTCATTATCTTGTTTCTCTTTCATTCGTCTATCTTCTTCCGCTTTCTTTTCATCTTTCTCTTTCTTGAGTCTATCTTCATCATCTTGTTTCTCTTTCATTCGTCTATCTTCATCATCTGCCTTCTGTTTATCGAGTCTCCTTTCTAGAGACTGAAGCACAGAATCTAAATCTTTCTTTCGTTTATCTTCATCATCTTGTTTCTCTTTCTTCAGTTTCTTTTCTTCTTCCTCCTTTTCTTTGTTTCGTTTCTTTTCTTCTTCATCCTTTTCTTTCTTTCGTTTCTTTTCTTCTTCCTCCTTTTCTTTCTTTCGTTCATCTCCTAGAAACTGAAGCAGAGATTCTTTAAGCTCTAGCATCAAATTACTGACAGAAGGCCTGCTTGTGGCAATCGACTCAACTTCAGTCTTGGATGCGGAACTACACGCCTTGCATATGACGTCATCTTCCCTTGTAGTCACATCATGACCATCACAGCTAAAGTGCCAGTGTAACGAACATCGGCAACACTGGAAATGATCTGTCTCGTCACCCTTTTCCTCACAGCAACTGTACTTCTTTCGCGAGTCCATGATTTTCTTCAATCTACTCCTCAGAACTCTGCCACCAAACTCACTGTTCATTACACCCGCGTGAATACTTCACACGTCAAGTTTCAAGTCTCTCAGGCACGACACTACAGTTCCACCGTTCTGCACACCAAGTTCCACAGTTCTAAGTCTTTCGGACACAACGAGCGCCAACAATCTTCGAGCCCCACGTTGGGCGCCAAATAACTGTAACGCCCCCTCGTGTTTCTACCACACACGCCCTCACGGCACAACGTTGCAGTTGCGGTAAAAATCAGAAACGGGCTTGACTGCAACGTACCGGGTTCGACGTTGTGACGGGGAACATTATTCAGTTTTACCCATGATGTTAGCTCTTTTCTAGCCGGAGATATGATGTTCTTATACACTCAGGGTTCGTGTATATATAATGAAAGTTAGCGTCTACGTAAACAGTTTATTACACTGGGGTGAAATTAGATATCCGCACAAAACAGTCACTATATCTCCTGATAAGATTTCACTGCACTTTGTCGTTCTTGAAGTTTCAGGTTCGAATCTCCTCTGCAGAAGTCTTGGAGAGGGAGGACAGGGACCATTCAATTTTTCTCCAGTGGGGAATAAAGGACCTTATTTTTCTTGTATGGCATTGGGTCGCCTCTGTGCTGACTTGGGAACAATGGGGCATTAATTAAACGACTCAAGGAACATTTAAATCTGCTTTCCTAGTAAAGAGTAATATCAACAAAGCAACGGAAATTTACTGTAAGCTTACAAAGGATAATGCTTAGTTAAACTTTATTTACTTTAATTAATTACTTGAATAATGCTAAGCTGTAGGCAGTAATAAAACACTGCTCGTTTTTCCCTTAATGAAAAATTATCTAACGATGAACATCACCCTTCGTATTTTCTACCTGGTAGGCCAAGAAATATTGCTATCGCTCGTATAATCTACCACAGTAGGCCAAAAGATGACGTCATTTCTGCATCGACTGTTGTGAAATGTATAATCCACTAGTAGGCCAAAGAATACGGATACCCTTCGTATAATCTACTAGTAGGCCGTCTCCCAACAGTAAATATGTCCACGAGCTAAACCGTAACCCAATACAATGCGTATAATCTACCTGTAGGCCGCACAAGGGGTCCGTTTCTGTTCTACAGGCAGGCCACACTGTAAGAGGTTGAGCTTGAAACAATGCGTATATTCTACCCGGTAGGCCGAGAAATATTGCTACCTCTCGTATAATCTACCAGAGTAGGCCACACTGTAAGAAGCCCTCTTGTATCCCTAAGCACCCGTGTGCTTGCAATGCTGGGCTATTTGCGGGAGCAGAGCTCGACCATGAGTCGCCGAAGAGTCAACACAGAACTGCCTGGCAGGGGCAGCGTCGCTGCTTATATACAATTCTGAGCGCCGCGCCAGCGCCTCTAGTGTATTCTCGTGAACTACGAGAGCGCTGCTTAACATGGACTGCCATCTATACAGATTAATAATGAACTAGTTGAAACAATAACGCTCCCTAGTGAGATATGGTAGAACTACGTTCTCTACCAAGCATAGCAGTGAAACCCTATGCAGAAGCGATAACAAGATAGATAAGATTGCACAATGCTAGTCAACAATGACAATAAAAATAACAAATGCGTAACTTGTGGCGATCTCGCAGGATCGTTGCAATTGCCCCTCTCTTGGGGAAAAATTTTGAGAGTTCGACTAAATTTTAAATTTACAAAAGAATCTTGAAAAATTTTTCAAAACAATATTTCACCATAGTCCACTAAATAATACACTTACTTCACTTTTATATATTCACCACTACACTTAAGAGTCCTTTTGGTATAGATATTAGAATATGTTAGCAATATTCCTTTAAAACAATATTAAAAGTCCACTAAATAATATCATCTTTATATAAGTTCACAGTCCTGTAAATAAGGAAAGTCCACTAAATAATACAAATCCACTAGTTGATAAGAGGGTACTAGTCCTTATATACTTAGTATCAGTCCTTTCGAACACTCACTCTTCCTTCTTCACTTCCTCTTCAGCACTCCTAGTTTCCTCATCCTGGATATCAAGGGAAACTTCGAGGGAATTCCCACTCCTTCCTTCTTCAGAAGTTTCGTAAGTTCAAGGAGAGTCACTTGCTTCCTGCCAACCAGGTTCAGGACGGTCTTCTCAAAAGATTCTTGTCTGGTCTCGGAGGAGGAGCTGGCCGCCGATTTCTGTGAAGGAGGGCGAAAACTGCGCTGAGCTGCAACGTTTACGTTGGGGGTAGCGGACGCGGACAGTTGATTAGTCTCGGCTATTGGTCCCCAAGCCATCAGCGAGTCGTCGAGGGCCTTGACTTCTGCCGTCAATTTTCTCTTCTCACTTTCTAATAGCCGCACTCTCTCACGCCAGAAACGGACTTCTTCAGAAACATGGGGGGTGTCTTGAATGTTAGCAGTGCTTTCCCTTACAACCGGTGAAACAAAGCAAAAATGTTTGGAACGCACACGCTGTTCTCGAGTACGGGCTGCACTGGAACGCTTTATTTCCGGATTGCAGGCAGGTGGGGGAATCAGCTGGAGCTTTTTCCTTGCAGGGGCCGGTCCCAGCGACACTGGATACGCCCTTGCTCGCATCTCCTTGTTCTTAAATTGGCGACGTAGCAACTCGACATCCGTGTGCTTAGCTGCCATGCTGATGAATGATATTAAAGTCTTAAATCCCAACAATAAGAATATTGGTTATCAGCAACTCTGATAATTTACTTCATAGCTTATCTCTTTTCCCCATTGTTACATCAGTACTATTAGGAAAGTTGCGCTTATTCTGTTTTCTTTCTTTCTTTTAAACAAACATCCGAGAATCCCAGTGTAGCATTAGTTTCCATTCTTATTTCTGAAAAGCTCTAGAAGCCTTATCAAGAAGCAGCAAAAATGGCTAGATATATGCACTGCTTAGTTAAAATAGGCACTCCTATAAGTGCGTTCAGCTATCGTTAAGACAATATTATACCAGCTCTCTGAGACATGTTTCTCATTACAGTTGGACTTGGGTTGAGGGCATGGGCGCAATAACTAAAAATAAGCACAATAAAGTTCCCTGCGAGTCTTCTCTCTTCCGTGGGAGTCTTTTCTCTCGACCACTATTTAACTATGACTCTGGAAACTTCCTTTAATCTGGGCCTCTTTCTAGCTCCATTCCTTCCATTAATTAATAACTTCAAGTAGGCACCCTTGATACATGCTTCAATTCAACCTTTCATTTATCATTCATCTTCTTCTTCTTCAACTGTATATGTCTACATTTCTTCATTTTACTGGAGTCATACCTCCTTTCATTATGCTGAACAGCTGGTGTTTTCCCACTTTTTAGTATCTATGAAGTGCTTCATTTATTTAATTATTTAGCTCCACAATTGTATGAGTCCTCCAGACACAATCAGGACTACCATCACTAGACTGGAATGAGAAAATTTACTTTGTTTGTTTGTCTTTTAAGTACTTCTTTTTTTTTCGGCCCTTGTAGACTTCACAAGAAAGCATAGCATCTCTACATATCCTAATAACCGAAGAATGCCAGTTTTGTCTCTTCCATCTGCTTCGGTGGAATAGATGCTTTATCCCCTTCCTCTGTAAAGCCTTCTTCTTCTTCTTCTTCTTCCTCTGCGAGAGATGGCTAGAGTAGAAGAGCCTCTTTATCCTCCTTTTCTTCTTTAGTTTCCAATATTCATCTTTACAAGGAAACATCTCGGGTAGGCGGAAAGTCACACTTGGTTGCAAGGGCATTACAGGGTGCATTTCTGGCTGCATCTCTGTTACAGGCTGAATCTCTGGTTGCATTTTCGTTACCGGCTGCATTTCTGGCTGCATTTGTGTCACAGGCTGCATTTCTGGTTGCATCTTCGTCTCTTCACCGAGAGGCAACGGCTCGAGAGTATCATGGAGTGGTCCTGAAGCAACAACTATGCTGGAAATTAACGTTTCCTGTTCTGGAGGACACTGAAGAGAATATTCCTTATCATTTAACTCTTCTACTTCTTCAACCCTGGATTCCCCCATTAAAGCATTAGTCAACTTTGCCAATTCTTCCTTCTCCTGTTTTCTCTCTTCTTCATATTGCAGCAATCGTTCATTGTTCTTCTTATGGCAGCTTTCCAGTTCCTGTAAGCTTTCTTCATATCCCCTTATTGCTCTTTCTACATACTCTCTTCTCCGAAGGATTACTTCATCGCTGTACGCTTTTTCTATTGCTTCTCTAACATCTGTTTCTGCACGGAGGACGGCTTCTTGTTTAATTTTTATTATATCTTCTCTACTCTTTATTCGTCCTTCAGCGGATCCTAACATGTACTCACGATGGTCTTCTCTGAAGCGCATTCCTATTTTCAGCCAGAATATTTCATCCTTCAATATTCTTTTCTTTCTTCTTTCTTCTTCCGCTTTCTTTTCATCTTTCTCTTTCTTGAGTCTATCTTCATCATCTTTCTCTCTCTTTCGTTCATCAGCTAGACGGTGAAGCAGAGTATCTTCTTCTTTCTCTCTCTTTCGTTTATCTTCATCATCTTGTTTCTCTTTCATTCGTCTATCTTCTTCCGCTTTCTTTTCATCTTTCTCTTTCTTGAGTCTATCTTCATCATCTTGTTTCTCTTTCATTCGTCTATCTTCATCATCTGCCTTCTGTTTATCGAGTCTCCTTTCTAGAGACTGAAGCACAGAATCTAAATCTTTCTTTCGTTTATCTTCATCATCTTGTTTCTCTTTCTTCAGTTTCTTTTCTTCTTCCTCCTTTTCTTTGTTTCGTTTCTTTTCTTCTTCCTCCTTTTCTTTCTTTCGTTCATCTCCTAGAAACTGAAGCAGAGATTCTTTAAGCTCTAGCATCAAATTACTGACAGAAGGCCTGCTTGTGGCAATCGACTCAACTTCAGTCTTGGATGCGGAACTACACGCCTTGCATATGACGTCATCTTCCCTTGTAGTCACATCATGACCATCACAGCTAAAGTGCCAGTGTAACGAACATCGGCAACACTGGAAATGATCTGTCTCGTCACCCTTTTCCTCACAGCAACTGTACTTCTTTCGCGAGTCCATGATTTTCTTCAATCTACTCCTCAGAACTCTGCCACCAAACTCACTGTTCATTACACCCGCGTGAATACTTCACACGTCAAGTTTCAAGTCTCTCAGGCACGACACTACAGTTCCACCGTTCTGCACACCAAGTTCCACAGTTCTAAGTCTTTCGGACACAACGAGCGCCAACAATCTTCGAGCCCCACGTTGGGCGCCAAATAACTGTAACGCCCCCTCGTGTTTCTACCACACACGCCCTCACGGCACAACGTTGCAGTTGCGGTAAAAATCAGAAACGGGCTTGACTGCAACGTACCGGGTTCGACGTTGTGACGGGGAACATTATTCAGTTTTACCCATGATGTTAGCTCTTTTCTAGCCGGAGATATGATGTTCTTATACACTCAGGGTTCGTGTATATATAATGAAAGTTAGCGTCTACGTAAACAGTTTATTACACTGGGGTGAAATTAGATATCCGCACAAAACAGTCACTATATCTCCTGATAAGATTTCACTGCACTTTGTCGTTCTTGAAGTTTCAGGTTCGAATCTCCTCTGCAGAAGTCTTGGAGAGGGAGGACAGGGACCATTCAATTTTTCTCCAGTGGGGAATAAAGGACCTTATTTTTCTTGTATGGCATTGGGTCGCCTCTGTGCTGACTTGGGAACAATGGGGCATTAATTAAACGACTCAAGGAACATTTAAATCTGCTTTCCTAGTAAAGAGTAATATCAACAAAGCAACGGAAATTTACTGTAAGCTTACAAAGGATAATGCTTAGTTAAACTTTATTTACTTTAATTAATTACTTGAATAATGCTAAGCTGTAGGCAGTAATAAAACACTGCTCGTTTTTCCCTTAATGAAAAATTATCTAACGATGAACATCACCCTTCGTATTTTCTACCTGGTAGGCCAAGAAATATTGCTATCGCTCGTATAATCTACCACAGTAGGCCAAAAGATGACGTCATTTCTGCATCGACTGTTGTGAAATGTATAATCCACTAGTAGGCCAAAGAATACGGATACCCTTCGTATAATCTACTAGTAGGCCGTCTCCCAACAGTAAATATGTCCACGAGCTAAACCGTAACCCAATACAATGCGTATAATCTACCTGTAGGCCGCACAAGGGGTCCGTTTCTGTTCTACAGGCAGGCCACACTGTAAGAGGTTGAGCTTGAAACAATGCGTATATTCTACCCGGTAGGCCGAGAAATATTGCTACCTCTCGTATAATCTACCAGAGTAGGCCACACTGTAAGAAGCCCTCTTGTATCCCTAAGCACCCGTGTGCTTGCAATGCTGGGCTATTTGCGGGAGCAGAGCTCGACCATGAGTCGCCGAAGAGTCAACACAGAACTGCCTGGCAGGGGCAGCGTCGCTGCTTATATACAATTCTGAGCGCCGCGCCAGCGCCTCTAGTGTATTCTCGTGAACTACGAGAGCGCTGCTTAACATGGACTGCCATCTATACAGATTAATAATGAACTAGTTGAAACAATAACGCTCCCTAGTGAGATATGGTAGAACTACGTTCTCTACCAAGCATAGCAGTGAAACCCTATGCAGAAGCGATAACAAGATAGATAAGATTGCACAATGCTAGTCAACAATGACAATAAAAATAACAAATGCGTAACTTGTGGCGATCTCGCAGGATCGTTGCAATTGCCCCTCTCTTGGGGAAAAATTTTGAGAGTTCGACTAAATTTTAAATTTACAAAAGAATCTTGAAAAATTTTTCAAAACAATATTTCACCATAGTCCACTAAATAATACACTTACTTCACTTTTATATATTCACCACTACACTTAAGAGTCCTTTTGGTATAGATATTAGAATATGTTAGCAATATTCCTTTAAAACAATATTAAAAGTCCACTAAATAATATCATCTTTATATAAGTTCACAGTCCTGTAAATAAGGAAAGTCCACTAAATAATACAAATCCACTAGTTGATAAGAGGGTACTAGTCCTTATATACTTAGTATCAGTCCTTTCGAACACTCACTCTTCCTTCTTCACTTCCTCTTCAGCACTCCTAGTTTCCTCATCCTGGATATCAAGGGAAACTTCGAGGGAATTCCCACTCCTTCCTTCTTCAGAAGTTTCGTAAGTTCAAGGAGAGTCACTTGCTTCCTGCCAACCAGGTTCAGGACGGTCTTCTCAAAAGATTCTTGTCTGGTCTCGGAGGAGGAGCTGGCCGCCGATTTCTGTGAAGGAGGGCGAAAACTGCGCTGAGCTGCAACGTTTACGTTGGGGGTAGCGGACGCGGACAGTTGATTAGTCTCGGCTATTGGTCCCCAAGCCATCAGCGAGTCGTCGAGGGCCTTGACTTCTGCCGTCAATTTTCTCTTCTCACTTTCTAATAGCCGCACTCTCTCACGCCAGAAACGGACTTCTTCAGAAACATGGGGGGTGTCTTGAATGTTAGCAGTGCTTTCCCTTACAACCGGTGAAACAAAGCAAAAATGTTTGGAACGCACACGCTGTTCTCGAGTACGGGCTGCACTGGAACGCTTTATTTCCGGATTGCAGGCAGGTGGGGGAATCAGCTGGAGCTTTTTCCTTGCAGGGGCCGGTCCCAGCGACACTGGATACGCCCTTGCTCGCATCTCCTTGTTCTTAAATTGGCGACGTAGCAACTCGACATCCGCGTGCTTATCTGCCATGCTGATGAATGATATTAAAGTCTTCTGATGCTTTGAGTGCAATAACTCGGAGTGTTGCCAACATTAAGCTGCAACTTGAAACATATGAAGATTTTGGAAAAATTCAAAGTACCATAACCCATTTTGAGGGTACAATAGCAGCAGTGCAAAGTGATTTGACAAATGTACAAGAATCTCTAGAATCCCGCCTGCCTGGTATTGTAGACACACTTGTCAGTGTCCAGCAACAGATCACAAAGCTTGAAAACCTCAACACTGAATCTGAGCTATCTCATTTTCATCACTTGATCGATGATATCCAAAGAAAACTTGAAATTTTACAACAATCAACACCCACTCAGGCAGATATAGCCCTGCTCCAAAATGCTATGCAAAATGTGGCTGATGCTTCTGAATTAAATAATGTGAAACTGGCACTTGAATCTTAGCAAAATACTGTAACAAATCTGCCTACATCACAGGAACTTAAAAATATTAAGAGAGCAGTGAATCGCATATTGAAATCAGAAGATATCAAGAATATCCAGACAGAGATCAAACAACTTACTCAGACAGTGGCCACTCTACCAACTAATCAACATATTAATGAACTGCATGCCCTGTTTGAGGATATCAGAAGACAAGTCCATGATCTTACTGCTCAAAATTCAAAATTGGCAGTTGTTGAAAATTTACAGCAAATTGTAGCTAATATCAAGCAACAGCTAGGGACCATGGAATCCAATCAAGCAAATGCTCTGTCTGTTTTTGCCACCCAGCTACAAGAAATTGTGCAACAATACAAGAAACTTCTTGTGGACATAAAGATCAAGCCAGGCCATGATGATGTTGTTAGGACTATCAATGAGCACCTTGAATCTGTAACAAGTAGATTGCTTACAGCAGAAAAAGAAATAACAGGCATAATCGAGAATCCTAAACATACAGTAATTCTTGAATTGTACAGCATCCCCAACAAAGAATATGATTCACCATTTACACCAGGTGGCAAAATATATATGCTGTACCCTGCACAATTTTATTACCAGTTTTTTGTTGGGGGCACACTGAGACCAATCAAGATCAAATATTGGCTTCAACCACAGGCACACCACTACCCCACCTTATCAATAACAAATGCTGACAACAAACCAAAAATCACCAGTGTAGAGTTAGAGGATTTTACAGATCCCAATACATTAGAAACATCTTTTGCTGAAGATGATGGCTCTCTGGAATTTCATATACAAATAGGAGACAAATTATATTTAGAAAATCCTGTAGTATCAGCTGCTGAACACCCCATAGTTGCAATATTCTTGTTTTCATATTATGTCTAGACAAATTATTGTTGATGAATTACACAGACAAGCCAGACATAATTATAAGAGACTGCCAGTAGTCACAAAAGGCATAGATGATTTATGGCAGAGCGACTTGATTGAGATGGCAAGTGGACAGCTGAAAAACTTAGACAAAATCAACAAGAGCTACAAGTATCTACTCACTGTAATAGACACATTTTCAAAATTTGCCTGGGCTGTGCCACTCAAATCCAAGACTGGAAAATGTGTTACAGAAGCCTTCAGGACAATCATCAATCAGAGTGGAAGATCACCGCGCTATTTGCAAACAGATAATGGCAAAGAATTTTATAATTCTGTGATCCAACAATTTATTAAAAGCCAGTCAATAAAACATTACTCGAGTTACAGTGATCTCAAAGCCTCAATTGTAGAGAGATTCAACAAAACCCTAAAAATCTTATGTATAAGCAATTTACACTTCAAGGTAATTATAAATGGCTTAATATTCTTCCAGAACTTCTACATAAATATAACAATTCGGTCCATTCCACAATCAACATGAAACCCTATGAAGTAACTTCATCTGATGAGCAAAAATTGATCAGGACTGTTTATTTTCCTAGATACCAGCCAACAACAAGAAAAGCCAAATACAAGGTGGGTGATCAAGTAAGAATCAGCAAATATAAGCACTTATTCAAAAGAGGCTTTACATGAAACTGGAGCACTGAATTATTTACAGTGGTTCAAATTAAACCTGGGACCCTTAACACATATATAATAAAAGACCACCGAGGAGAAATTCTCAAAGGCCGGTTCTATGAAGAAGAACTCAACAAAACTAAACAGCCTGACACATATCTCATAGAAAAAATCATCCGCAGAAAAGGCAACAAGTTACTTGTCAAATGGCTAGGACTCCCAGAACACAGCTGGATCGATGCAGACAATGTGATACTATGAACACCTGGGATGTTATAAAGAGGCTGCCAGAACCTGAACAGCTGATTAAGAGAAATGGCAAGTTGCTGCCTGATAATATTAGATGTCTTATTGTTGGGCCATCAGCTTGTGGTAAAACTACACTAATGATTGATAATTTTTTATTGGCACCCAACTGGTTAGACTGGAAAAACAGGCACTTGTATGTTTTCTCTAAGAGCTTAGAACAATTAAAATATCAGCAGCTGATGAAGCTATATGATGGATTGGATATTGCCACTTTTGAAGCAGATGTTAAGCCACTTCATGAATGTCTCGATAATTCTGTTGTTGTGTTTGATGACATTATACTGGATAATCAAAACAAGGTTAGAAATTTCTTTACACAGGGCCGACACAAAAACATTGATTGCTTTTACCTGGCACAGACTTTTTCTAAAATACCGAAGCAAGTGATCCGAGACAACAGCAATTTTATATGTGTGTTTCATCAAGATCATACCAACCTCAAACACATACATGATGAATATGTAGGTGGGGACTTGAGCTACAATAATTTTTCTAAGTTTTGCAGTAGGTGCTGGAACCAGGACAGCTATGGGTTTGTCACAATTGATATGACAAGAAAACCTAATAGTGGCAAATACAGAAATAAAATCAACAATTTTCTAGACATTGAAATATAAATAAATAACCATGAAAAGGCCAATTATTGATGATCTTAAATTAAGAGATTATCTTGTAAAAAGATTTAAGGGATGGAAATCAGAGAACCGAGGAATTTATGAACAACACAAACAAACAGAACAGCCTATTATTGATGCTATTAGTGAATTAGGTAAAAATATCAAAACTGTTACAGAGCAAAATCAAAATTTGATCACAGAGCTTGTACCTGTAGCTGCAAGGAACATATTAGATTATCCATTCACCCCACTTTCCAGTATTCATACACCTAGTCCTGTTGCTCCTCGAAGAATTGAAGCTACTCTGGATCCTATTGAATTGGGTCTTCTTGCTGAAAAATATTTAAGCACACCTAAAGACAACAAAGATGAGGTTTTTGGCTTATATGCCGACACAGAGCGTGATGGTAGCATCATACATAGAATTGCCAATTTCAGAGTAACATTTATGGGAGATGATATAATTGTATATTCAGAATCTCATCTTGGAGAAAAAGGTGGTTTTGTTAAGTACCCTGGCACACCTGGATTGTGGGAACTGATGACTAGGAAAAGGCCTGGCAGCTATACAGATCAAGATTATGAGCATTACAAAGAAATATTAATAAAATCAGATGCTCTATACCAGAACAATGATCCCACACAAAAAAGAGTCAAGTCTAGCAGTGGAGCAAAATACAACAATTTAATCAAGCCCATATGGTCACAGATCAAGACAGGCAGTGGAATCAAACAATACAACACCCTGCCTAAAGAATTTGTGTGGGTTGATGATGTCAGGAAACTTGTAGATAGGTTATTGGTGATAGCTGGGGAGGAAAATGCTGGCAACCACAATTTTTACAATGAAAAGGTTGGAATTATGGACATGATAAGCACAAAATTGTATAATTTTATAGTGAATGACACTAAGGGGATTGGATATCTTATAAAAATTATTAATACTCTACCACCTAAATTTTGGAATATTTCTGAGGGTCGGGGGTTGGTTAATGACATTATAAACAAGCTGCCATTTGAACTACACATTCCAGGCTATCAGTATTGTGGTCCTGGTACAAAATTGGATCATAGATTAAACAGAGGTGATCCTGGTGTTAATCCTCTAGTTGCTGCTTGCAGAGACCATGACATAGCATACAACACACATACTGATCTTGACAAGAGACATGTTGCAGACAAGAAATTAGAAGAGGCTGCATTTGGTAGATTTGTAAGCAAAGATGCTTCTTTAAGTGAAAAAATAGCAGCATTGGGAACCACCATAGCTATGAACACCAAGCAAAAACTGGGGTGGGGGCTGTGAATATGTATATAATAAACCTACAATGAAGGCCAAGGGTGTTATGTATCAAATACCTTATGCAGGTCTTAAATCTCTTAAAACTATTGATAGTCTTTTAACCAAAAAGCAGCGCAAGAAAAAAAGCTCTTGTATTGCCAAGGGCCATGGTATGAAATTATTACTTAGTACCCCCCAATTAAAAAAATACAACAATCTAGAAAAAAATCACATGTGGGGGGTTTCATATTTACTATCCCGGCCATCTTAGCAGCACTTGGGGCTGTTGGGAGCTTGGCTGGGGTATCAGCTGCCATAGCAAAAACAGTAATAGATGCCAAGAAAAATAGGGCAGAATTAGATGAATTGAAGCGCCATAACCTGGCCATGGAGAAACAAGGCAAAGGTGTTAAGAGAGCCATGAATAAGTTTAAAAGAAACAAGAGCCGCTTACAAACCAAGATATTGAAGCTTTAATCAAGCCACTGGGCATCAAACATTTTAGAGGTGTGTACATGTCTGATTCTTTACCAGAACAACCACTCAACAAAGAATGTGGCATTGTTAATTTGGATAAGTACAAAAATCAGGGCACTCACTGGATTTGTTATCTTAAATATTTAAAAGATGAGGCATTTGTGTTTGATTCATTTGGAGGTGATCCACCTGAAAATTTAGTAAAATATCTAAAATCAGCTAATCTTTATTACAATAATGCCCGTGTTCAAAATTTCAAAGATGTTAATTGTGGACATTTGTGTTTATCTGTTCTTAGATATATGTCTCAAATAAATAAACCATCAATTGAAAATTTTCAAAAAGCCTTGTGGTATTTAAAACATCATGGGGGTATTCCATCTCACCAGCCAAAATTCAATATTGAAACTCAAATTACATGATGATATAGTGTATCCCAAAACAATAGCTCTCAGAGCATTTTATGGCATGTACTTGATCCCTAATATTACACACCACAACAATAAAATTGCAGTAGGGGATCAAAAAATTGTCATCACTCCAGGGCAGTATAATCTGTCCACTCTAAATGCTCAATTACCCAGAGGTATAGTCTTAACTCAAAATTCTGTCACTCACAGAGTAGAGATTGTATCTGCTACAGAAACAGTGGATCTGGGTACTATAGGAGAGCTGTTAGGCTTTGAGAACAACACAAAACTTGAACCAGCCATCAAACACACTGCTATTAATATACCTAAATTCGTAGCCATAGAGACTCTGAATATTCACTGTAATGTGGCCGAGGGTATGATCACCAAATCAAATGGCATAGGCACTCACAAACAAACTGGCATTATTGCAACATTCAAACCTAACTCTGAATTTATGGAGCCCATCATCTACACTCCATCCCCAACATTATATTTTCCTGTGTGCCATAATAGAAAAGATTATATTGAATTGATGGTCACTAATGAAAAAGAAGAATTAGTTGATTTTGCTGGAGCCACAACAACTGCAATCATAGAGATTAATATTTAAATAAAAATACATACAAAAAAAATGGAAAATATTGATTTATGAGCTACAATCATTCCCCCCAAACAGGAGGACATTTGCAAATTTAAATCAACCCAACACAGAGATTGAGGTTGATCTTGATGTAGGGGATGGCTTTATACACCCCCACAGAGCAGATCTATACATCAAATTTGATGTTGTAAAGCTCGATGGTACAGATTATCCGGCAAAATCAAATATAAGATTGGTGGACAATTTTGTGCCGCATCTGTTCTCTGAAATTGAGATCAGAAAGCATGGTGTTGTTATAAACAGAGTAGATTACCCCGGCATTACCTCCACAGCTTTGGCCACACTAAAATTATCCAAAACCGAGGCTTCTTACTACAAAATAGGTGGATTTGAGGCTGGTGATAAAATTATATCTAAGAGCCACACAGTGCTGTTCCCAATGCGCCTGTTGCCAGGATTCTTCTCAGATTACAAAGATATTATGTGGAAGGGTGGTTTAAGAATCACATTTAGAAGAGCTGCCAATGATAATAATGCTTTGATGAGGTACAGTGCAATAAACTCTACAGGGGAAGCTTTGCCTAATACCCTACCTGATGAGGGCAAGTGCATTATTCAGACTATGGAGCTAAGAATCCCGGTTGTTGAATATGAAGCCAGTTATGCTCTTAAATACAAAGCAGATATAATAAAAAATCCACAGATTCCTTTACAATTTTATACATATCAATGTGTACAGAAACCTGCCACTGGTACCTATTATGAGTTTGATGCTACAAATTCATTCTCCAGTATACAATATGACATGCCAGATTTTGTGGTGGTACTGTTTCAGACTGGAAGACACAATAATCAGGAAAAAGATTCAAGTAAATTTGATAACTGCAACTTCAAGAACATATATCTTAAAAATGGCAGAAATGAGGTGTTCCCCAGAGAAAATTATAATTTAGACATGTCCAAGGATGATTTTCTTAAATTATACGAGGCCTTTACAGCATACAAAAGGGTCACTACTGGCAATACTGACATGTATTACACACCAGATGAATTCAAAGCACAGAGACCCATGTTTGTCATCAACACTTCAAAAAGAAAACAAGTTGTGGTTAATGACAGGACAAACATTAAAATTATCTGTGAATTCCACGATACACTCCCTGATGACACTATATGTAGTGTTATTCTTATAGGGGAAAAATCATATATTTATGATGTAAGAAATAAGAGAGTCACAGAGCAATTCTAGAGGGCCTCTGCATATCGCTCAAGTTGAGCCTGGTGTATAATTAAACTTAAACCGGAAGTAAATATGTGTGTGTGTGTGTGTGTGTGTGTGTGTGGGTGTGTGTGTGTGTGAGGGGTGTGTGTGGGTGTGTATGTGGGTGGGTGTGGGTGAGGGTGGCTTAGTTTTAGGTGTAGCCAAAAAAAATATCAAGAGGGGCATATTTTTGACAGGATTATGGACAACAATCTCACAGATGTGGCTTTTGTAAGTGTAGGCAAATCAATCTGAGGGGGCTCATCATTTCACAGGAAATTCTCGAGGGCATTTTTACAAAAATCTTGGATTAGACAGGGTACCACACTTGAGCAAAAAGCTCATATAGGCATGTTGAGCTAGTTTTAAGTGTAGGCAAATCTGCCTGAGGGGGGTTCATCATTTCTCGTC
Organism: Lepisma saccharinum; assembly: GCF_977018435.1. Lineage (NCBI taxonomy): Eukaryota > Metazoa > Arthropoda > Insecta > Zygentoma > Lepismatidae > Lepisma > Lepisma saccharinum. The sequence continues at coordinate 7,507,842 of NC_139240.1, read as the reverse complement.
CTGGTTATAGCATCAATTATACTACTAGCGTCTGATGAAATTGCATATGCCTAGGAAAGATTTCAAATTCTTCTTAGATTTAGGTGGAGGGAATTCTTTGATTGCACGCAGGATGTGATCAGAAATTTTAAATCCCTTTTGCGACACAAGATGGCCTAAGACTGGAATTTCTTCAAAGCAAAATTTACATTTATTTGGCCCTAGTTTCAAATTGGCTGCACGTAATTTAGCAAAGACTTTATGTAAAACTTGTAGCATTGCGTCAACTGAGTTTGTGTAGCAAATTATGTCATCCGTATATGCGGATATCTCGGAACTATCTATGCCAGATAGAGCCATAGACATTACATTGTTCATGACCTGACTACTTGTCTTCAATCCCATTGGCAATACTTCATACTCGTAATTTCCACAATTACTAATTGCAAATGAGGTCATTTTCTTTGACCTTTCTGTTAATTTTACCTGAAAAAATGCCGATTTAAGGTCAAGTGTTGTGTAATATTTCTTGCCTGCCATGTCTGCTAAAATGTTATGAATGTTAGGTGTGGGGAGAGAAGAGGGCTGAATAATTTTATTCAGCGCCCGAAGGTCAGACACCACGCGGAACGAATTGTCTCGCTTGCGCACTAAGAGAACTGGGTGTCGGAATGGACTACCTTCTGACCTGCGAATGATGCCATCTTGTAAGAGCTTGTTAAGCTCAATTTTCATTTGCTCTCTAAGATTCAAAGGGATGGGGTATTGTCTCATATAGGGAGATTGATTGTTGCCAATGTCAATGTCGTACTCATAAATTGGGGTTGTGGTGAGTTTATCGCCTTTCCAGGCTAAAACATCAGCATAATCAAATACTAACTGTATGATTTTTTTGTTTGTCTGCCTCTGATAAGTCAGGGTTAATACTGATGCAAGATGGGTCAAATTTTTGCTGACTTTCCTTCAGTTTTGTGTTGTCTGTATTGTCTTCTGTGCATGCGTATGTAGTGGTAGTCGTATCAGTGTTGGATGTGTCTGTCATGTCTACTAGAATGTCACATGGGGTTGCTTGGCCCAGTGGGGTGTTGGATTTGAGTGTGACTGGTTTCTCTGAGGGGTTATGAATTAGTAACAGAGGGGAAGAAGTGTTAAGGAGAGCATGGGGTATGAGGATATTGTATGTAAGGAGTGTTTCCTGAGAGGGTGTGAGTAGGATATTGTGGGGGAGGGGGGGGAGTGATGGAAACTGGAACATATGTTCGGGTTCTAGGTTGTAGGGTTACATTTTCTGGGATTGTTACTAAACTGTGTTGGTTGCTAGTAGGGTGTAGTTTAGAAAAAATTACATCAGGGATGGTGTAGGTGTGTGATTTTGTGGGAAGGTTATAAACTGCTCACAAAAAGTTTTGCATCACCCAAGAAATGATAGAAAGGACAATCGCAACATGTCCCACTGGGCCAGCTGTGAGAAAGCACACTGTGCTGTGCAAGATACCCATTCAACCCCGCATAACTCGCTCTTCAGACGACAGCCACGACCAGCTGAGCATATTTGTGTGTTCGAACATCTCAGTATTGTGGGTGGTAATGGTCAAGGCTATATCTCCCACTTACGTAGAGAGACTCAAGTAGTGAAGGTTACTTTGTAGACATGGCCAGGCGTACAATATCGCAGTTCGATCGGGCAAGGGTTATCGCCTTCGTGCAGAGTGGGATGTCACAACGGGCGGTAGCCGCGACGATGGGAATCGCACAGAGCGATGTCAGCAGAACATGGAGAAGGTACACAGACAGTGGGACAGTAGCAGATCGCCACAGTTCAGGTCGACCACGGGTAACAACACCAGCCCAGGACCGTTTGCTAGGAATTACAGCCCTGCGGCACAATACCAGGACCGCAAATGAGTTGCGAAATGACCTCCAACAAGCCTGAGGCGTACGTGTTTCAACCCAGACTGTTCGCAATATTCTGCGAGCAAGAGGCTTACGTTGCCGAAGACCCATGCGTCGGCAACCTCTAAGTGCAAACCAACAGCGTGATCGTTTGGTGTGGTCACGCGAACATGTGTATTGGGGACCTGCAGATTGGTCGTGGTAACTCTTTACAGATGAATGTAGGCTTTGTCTGAGACCTGATTCGAGACGTGTGAGAGTGTGGAGAGGCGTAGGACCGCGGGAGAGACTTCGTCATGTGCAACCTGTTCATCCATTCCAAGGAGGTGGCATTATGGTTTGGGCAGGGATTATGCACGGACGCCGAACGCCCCTAATTGCAATTCAAGGGACACTGACAGGACCGCGTTACATCAGAGACCTCCTACAAACAACTGTGGAACCATACCGTCGGAACATTGGTCCAACTCTTGTGTTCATGGATGATAATGCCCGGCCACATCGTGCAGGGGTGGTGCAAGATTATCTGCAGCAGGCCCAAATTAACAGAATGCCCTGGCCGCCAGGAAGCCCAGACATGAATTGTATCGGGCATGCTTGGGCCATGTTGAGGAATGCAATGGCACACCGTCCTGTGCTCCCAGACTCTCCACGTGAGCTTCTTTTGGCAGCACAGGAGGAATGGGATCGTTTACCACAGGATGACCTTGATCATCTCATTGCAAGCATGCCCCGGCGTGTTGAAGACGTCATTGCAGCTCGAGGGGGAGATACCAGGTGGTAAACATCCTGTCTGACATAACAAATAGGCAGATAGCATTGTTGAGCCATTTGTTTTCCTTTGCTACTTCAGCAGTGTGTCATTTTTTCTTTTTTTTGGATTAGTGTGAACGTTCTTTTTCATGCCATTCCCATGTTTTCCACGTTTTCTTCTTTCTTGTACTGATTGAGCAATTGTATGTTTATTTTCTTCCCAGGAATACAGTTTTTGTTGGTGATGCAAAACTTTTTGTGAGCAGTTTAGTTTGGAATATGGCCTAAGCGTCTAAGAGTTAACAGGTTAGTACTAAGTGAAATGTCACAATTTTGTGTCTTCAAGAAGTCATTGCCAAGGAGAGGAGGTAATTCTTTGGATTGCACAACTCTAAAAGGGTGGGAGTACCTATATCTTCCTCTGTGAAGGGGGAGTATTACAATTTCTGAGATAGGAAGTCTGTTACCAGTGACGCCTTTAATAATGCTGTGCAATTGAATTTTCTTTGCATTGGGTGGAATTAAATGCTGAGGACAAATACTAATCTGGCTTGCGTTGTCAATCATAATTTCTAGGGGGTTATTATTTACATGAGCTTGAATGAAGAATAGGTTGTTTTTTTCAAGGATAGGAACTGTGTCAAATTTTGTCTTGCGTGTGGATCCGTCCCATCGATTCACACGGTTTTTCAGCTTAAATCGCCCTTGTTTTCATTGTTTGGATTATAAAAACAGTCCCTGGTAGAGTGATTTGAACGGAAACAAATCTGGCATTGCGAAAACTGTGAATTTTGTCGCCCCCCAGCTGAATTATTATTTCCACCTCGAGATCTGAAATTACGTCGCATACCGCGAGTAGAACCTCTGCGATTGCCATTCCCCTGGCCGTAAAAAGTAGGCCGGGTCTGAAATTGATTACTGTTATTTGATTGTATTTGATCTGCCAGGTTCTGGACAGTGTGACACAACGCTTCAACTTTATTTTCTAATGTTAAGGTTTGCAATTGGTTCGTGACTGAATCTAGTTGGTTCGCTGTTCAACCGCCAGATGGCAAAATTGCGTTGCAAGACTGGGAAACGGCCGCGCTGGTAAAACTAGCGGACTGCGTGTGTGGAGCTTGACTGGAGGGGAGGGAAGGAGGGGCTGTGGGCATGGTTTGGACCTGCCAGGAGTTGGTCGGGAGAGCTGGTGTTGCTTGATAAGATTGCTGCGGAAGAAAGTTGTATGGAGCTTGAGAGATCTGCGGGAGGGGGGTAGGGGGGGAATACGTCACAAATGACGAAGCAGGCTGAGGTGTGGGGAAAGGATGCATGTTGCTGACCTGTGGTTGCGTACAGCTGGGAAACTGAGGGGAGGCTGTTGCGTAAATGGAGTGCATCTACTTAGCGGCATCTATAAGTTTCATCGCTTCACTTTGTTCCTCATTGCGTCTAGCTTGAATCAGCATATCTTGCCTTTCTTGATTCTGCAGATGTGCAATAAGAGAACTTGTGTCGGTGAACTCTTTGTCTCCTATCGCAGCGATGTGTTTAGATCGAAGTCCCGACACAACATAGGAAAGGATTTGAGGGTTCGTGGCTTGCGGGAAGAATTGAAGGACGAGATTTTTCTTACGAATAACATAATCATGAATGGGCTGGTTAATTTCCTGCTTTGTCTCTAATAAAATTTGGATGGGCATGCTGACTAAGTGACTGCCTTTAAATAATGAAATTAATTCTTTCTTGATTTGCGGAAAGGTGAGGGTGTTGAAGTTTGGCTGCTTCTTGAGATCGTTCAAAAATGTGAGCGCTATGTCTGCGAGGAACAATGGCAACATTTCGCGTTTTTTATTTTCCTCCCACGCCAAAGCGCCCGCAATGCTATCGAACTTTTCAAAAAACTGCTCAACTTCTTGAGGGTTTTTTCCTGTGAAGGGGGCGGGGTATAAGCCATGGGGTATATTTACTGACATTCGCGACGGGGATGGATTGATGGTAGGGGAAGGATTGATGGTGGTAGGGGTGTTAGTTTTAGGTGTACTGGTTTGGGGTTCTGGATGTTTCTTTTTTCGTTTGGGAGTTTCTAGACCACCTAGAAACTGGGGATAATCGGGATGTTGAGCCTTGGATCTGGTTATTCGGGGGGAAGGAGCGGGGGAATTAATAGCGGTAGCTAAGGAGAGAATCTGGTCAAGAGAACGGTCTAGCTCTTCGTGAAGAATAATTTGGGATTCGTTCATGCGAATTTAGGGAGCGGGAATTTTTTATGCACTTATTCACAAGAAATGAAAGATAGTGAGCGGAAGAGAAAATTTACGAGTGGGGAGTTTATAATACGAAGTGTATTATCGAAAAAGAAGAACTTCTAGGGTTGCTGCTGTGTGCGGCGGGGATTTTAGATTATGGCGTTTTGAGTGACGTAATAACAATTAAAATTTTATGAAAATCCACGGAGTGGAGCCGGCTATCTCCACCATGTAGCATGACGTCGGGTAAGGTACGGGATCGAGTCACGCCGGGACGTAGCTCAGATAAATACAATAGGTCTTAAGTTTGACTTGGCTAACCACCTCTACCCTTAAGGAGGCTGATGAAGGATTGTTGGGAGCCTGTGTTGTTGAACGCTACTCACCCCTTGTTGTTGGTCTGGCCCTCGGCTTCTGGCGTCGGCGACGGTGACAGGTGTCCGCTGGAGAGATCGAAGATGACGATAAGAGACGGCAGGCAATTCGGCGACTTGTTTTATTCTTGCAGATTCTTCGGTTGGCTTAATCCGGACTGCTTGTGGACTTCTCGCTTGTTGCCGCCTCGTACTGTCGCGATCTCTCAGCAGGCCGTCGTCCTCTTCTCGTCGATCAGTTTGGTGGTGATATTGGAGCGAAGTGAGAGATCGATTTACCGTCTCCAGCGGTTTTATACATTGGATTTGAGTCATACTTTGGTGGACTTTGCACCTCAACTGTGCACCTGGGGTATCCCTGGATGCAGATGGAAATTTACAGTGGAGGTGCACTCGCCGCTGGCGAGGGACGTTGCCTTGCTGACTGTGCAGAGCCGAGTGGAAAATTCTTGTTGCTCGGCTCTGCATCCGGTGGAATGTGGGGTGAATGAGCGTTCAACTTGCGAGCTTCTGAGCGATGTTGGAGGCAAATTAATGTTTCGACTTTTATGCTCCCAATTCCTTCATCAATATATATATATATCCACGGTTTTGGGCTAGTCCCCCCCTCAAAAAAATCCTGGCTGAAACCACTTTTATATTACGTATCGGAGACACATTAAAATCGGATATTTTGTGTTTCTCATGGTTTGTACTTACGAATTGTGTATTGCGGAATATAGTTGAAGGTGCCACTATGCTTTTTACATTAAAATAACATAGATTTTTCACATTACGAGTAATTATTTTGGTTCCTTTCTTCCGTTGCGGAACATACAATATGGCGTGCACAGCTGTGGATCATCACGCGTTGTGCTTGTGTTTTGTTAATTTGGAGTGAGTAGGCAGTGTTCCAACCTTCTTAACCGAAAAATACCTACTTTCGTGTTTATTATGTCATCACAGACCATTCACAATAGCCCCATGAACCATTGACGAATAGCCCCAAAACCATTGGTGGATAGCCCCACGAACCATTGACGGATAGCCCCAAAAAACATTCACGATAGCCCCATGGACCATTTCCGACAAGGTCAGGTTAGGATGAGTTAGGTTAGGTAAGCATAGTTAAAAAAAAGGCATGTTTGGAAACACTGGTGAGACCACGTGACTTTCGATGCTCACACCATCTGCAGGTACATAATGGAAACAGTAGTTTAATTGGTGATACTACTGAGGCGAGAAAGTATGAACCCCCCTCAGGCAGATTTGGCTACACTTAAAACAAGCTCAACATGCCCATATGAGCTTTTTGCTCAAGTGTGGAACCCTGTCTAATCCAAGATTTTTGTAAAAATGCCCTCGGGAATTTCCCGTGAAAGTATGACCCCCCTCAGATTGATTTGCCTACACTTATAAAAGGCACTTCTGTGAGATTGTTGTCCATAAATTTGTTAAAAATATGCCCCTCTTGATATTTTTTTTGGCTACACTTAAAACTAGGCCAAACGTATTAACACACACACACACACACACACACACACACATATTTACTTCCGGTTTAAGTTCAATTGGGCACCAGGCTCAACTTGTATATCTAGTATTAAGATAATGTAATTCTTCTAGAATTGCTCTGTAACTCTCTCATATCTTACATCATAAACATATGATTTTTCACCTATGAGAATAACACTACATATGGTGTCATCAGGGAGTGTATCGTGGAATTCACAGATAATTTTAATGTTTGTCCTGTCATTAACCACAACTTGTTTCCTTTTTGAAGTGTTGATGACAAACATGGGTCTCTGTGCTTTGAATTCATCTGGTGTGTAATACATGTCAGTATTGCCAGTAGTGACCCTTTTGTATGCCGTAAATGCTTCATATAATTTAAGAAAATCATCCTTGGACATGTCTAAATTATAATTTTCTCTAGGAAATACCTCATTTCTGCCATTTTTAAGATATATGTTCTTGATGTTGCAGTTGTCAAATCTACTTGAATTTTTTTCCTGATTATTGTGTCTTCCAGTCTCAAACAGTACCACCACAAAATCCGGCATGTCATATTGTATACTGGAGAATGAATTTGTAGCATCAAACTCATAACAAGTACCAGCGGCAGGCTTCTGTACACATTGATATGTATAAAATTGTAAAGGAATCTGTGAATTTTTTATTATATCTGCTTTGTATTTAAGAGCATAACTGGCTTCATATTCAACAACTGGGATTCTTAGCTCCATAGTCTGAATAATGCATTTGCCTTCATGAGGTAGGGTATTGGGCAGAGCTTCCCCTGTAGAGTTTAATGTGCTGTACCTCATCAAAGCATTATTATCATTGGCAGCTCTTCTAAATGTGATTCTTAAACCACCCTTCCACATAATATCTTTGTAATCTGAGAAGAATCCTGGCAACAGGCGCATTGGGAACAGCACTGTGTGGCTCTTAGATATAATTTTATCACCAGCCTCAAATCCACCTATTTTGAAGTAAGAAGCCTCGGTTTTGGATAATTTTAGTGTGGCCAAAGCTGTGGAGGTAATGCCGGGATAATCCACTCTGTTTATAACAACACCATGCTTTCTGATCTCAATTTCAGAGAACAGATGTGGCACAAAATTGTCCACCAATCTTATATTTGAATTTGCCGGATAATCTGTTCCATCGAGCTTTACAACATCAAATTTGATGTATAGATCTGCTCTGTGGGGGTGTATAAAGCCATCCCCTACATCAAGATCAACCTCAATTTCTGTGTTGGGTTGATTTAAATTTGCAAATGTCCTCCTGTTTGGGGGGAATGATTGTAGCTCATAACTCTCAATATTTTCCATTTTTTTCTTGTATGTATTTTTATTTAAATATTAATCTCTATGATAGCAGTTGTTGTGGCTCCAGCAAAATCAACTAATTCTTCTTTTTCATTAGTGACCATCAATTCAATGTTATCTATTCTATTATGGCACACAGGAAAATATAATGTTGGGGATGGAGTGTAGATGATTGGCTCCATAAATTCAAAATTAGGTTTAAATGTTGCAATGATGCCAGTTTGTTTGTGAGTGCCTATGCCATTTGATTTGGTGATCATACCCTCGGCCACATTACAGTGAATATTCAGTCTCTCTGGCTAAGAATTTAGGTATATTAATAGCAGTGTGTTTGATGGCTGGTTCAAGTTTTGTGTTGTTCTCAAAGCCTAACAGCTCTCCTATAGTACCCAGATCCACTGTTTCTGTAGCAGATACAATCTCTACTCTGTGAGTGACAGAATTTTGAGTTAAGACTATACCTCTGGGTAATTGAGCATTTAGAGTGGACAGATTATACTGCCCTGGAGTGATGACAATTTTTTGATCCCCTACTGCAATTTTGTTGTTGTGGTGTGTAATATTAGGGATCAAGTACATGCCATAAAATGCTCTGAGAGCTATTGGTTTGGGATACACTATATCATCATGTAATTTGAGTTTCAATATTGAATTTTGGCTGGTGAGATGCAATACCCCCATGATGTTTTAAATACCACAAGGCTTTTTGAAAATTTTCAATTGATGGTTTATTTATTTGAGACATATATCTAAGAACAGATAAACACAAATGTCCACAATTAACATCTTTGAAATTTTGAACACGGGCATTATTGTAATAAAGATTAGCTGATTTTAGATATTTTACTAAATTTTCAGGTGGATCACCTCCAAATGAATCAAACACAAATGCCTCATCTTTTAAATATTTAAGATAACAAATCCAGTGAGTGCCCTGATTTTTGTACTTATCCAAATTAACAATGCCACATTCTTTGTTGAGTGGTTGTTCTGGTAAAGAATCAGACATGTACACACCTCTAAAATGTTTGATGCCCAGTGGCTTGATTAAAGCTTCAATATCTTGGTTTGTAAGCGGCTCTTGTTTCTTTTAAACTTATTCATGGCTCTCTTAACACCTTTGCCTTGTTTCTCCATGGCCAGGTTATGGCGCTTCAATTCATCTAATTCTGCCCTATTTTTCTTGGCATCTATTACTGTTTTTGCTATGGCAGCTGATACCCCAGCCAAGCTCCCAACAGCCCCAAGTGCTGCTAAGATGGCCGGGATAGTAAATATGAAACCCCCCACATGTGATTTTTTTCTAGATTGTTGTATTTTTTTAATTGGGGGGTACTAAGTAATAATTTCATACCATGGCCCTTGGCAATACAAGAGCTTTTTTTCTTGCGCTGCTTTTTGGTTAAAAGACTATCAATAGTTTTAAGAGATTTAAGACCTGCATAAGGTATTTGATACATAACACCCTTGGCCTTCATTCTAGGTTTATTATATACATATTCACAGCCCCCACCCCAGTTTTTGCTTGGTGTTCATAGCTATGGTGGTTCCCAATGCTGCTATTTTTTCACTCAAAGAAGCATCTTTGCTTACAAATCTACCAAATGCAGCCTCTTCTAATTTCTTGTCTGCAACATGTCTCTTGTCAAGATCAGTATGTGTGTTGTATGCTATGTCATGGTCTCTGCAAGCAGCAACTAGAGGATTAACACCAGGATCACCTCTGTTTAATCTATGGTCCAATTTTGTACCAGGACCACAATACTGATAGCCTGGAATGTGTAGTTCAAATGGCAGCTTGTTTATAATGTCATTAACCAACTCCCGACCCTCAGAAATATTCCAAAATTTAGGTGGTAGAGTATTAATAATTTTTATAAGATATCCAATCCCCTTAGTGTCATTCACTATAAAATTAGACAATTTTGTGCTTATCATGTCCATAATTCCAACCTTTTCATTGTAAAAACTGTGGTTGCCAGCATTTTCCTCCCCAGCTATCACCAATAACCTATCTAGAAGTTTCCTGACATCATCAACCCACACAAATTCTTTAGGCAGGGTGTTGTATTGTTTGATTCCACTGCCAGTCTTGATCTGTGACCATATGGGCTTGATTAAGTTGTTATATTTTGCTCCAATGCTAGACTTGACTCTTTTTTGTGTGGGATCATTGTTCTGGTATAGAGCATCTGATTTTATTAATATTTCCTTGTAGTGCTCATAATCTTGATCTGTATAGCTGCCAGGCCTTTTCCTAGTCATCAGTTCCCACAATCCAAGTGTGCCGGGATATTTAACAAAACCACCTTTTTCTCCAAGATGAGATTCTGAATATACAATGAGATCATCTCCCATAAATGTTACTCTGAAATTGCCAATTCTATGTATGATGCTACCATCACGCTCTGTGTCGGCATATAAGCCAAAGACCTCATCTTTGTTGTCTTTAGGTGTGCTTAAATATTTTTGAGCAAGAAGACCCAATTCAATAGGATCCAGAGTAGCTTCAATTCTTCGAGGAGCAACAGGACTAGGTGTATGAATACTGGAAAGTGGGGTGATTGGATAATCTAATATGTTCCTTGCAGCTACAGGTACAAGCTCTGTGATCAAATTTTGATTTTGCTCTGTAACAGTTTTGATATTTTTACCTAATTCACTAATAGCATCAATAATAGGCTGTTCTGTTTGTTTGTGTTGTTCATAAATTCCTCGGTTCTGTGATTTCCATCTCTTAAATCTTTTTACAAGATAATCTCTTAATTTAAGATCATCAATGATTGGCCTTTTCATGGTTATTTATATATGTTTCAATGTCTAGAAAATTGTTGATTTTATTTCTGTATTTGCCAGTATTGGGTTTTCTTGTCATATCAATTGTGACAAACCCATAACTGTCCTGGTTCCAGCACCTACTGCAAAACTTGGAAAAATCATTGTAGCTCAAGTCCCCACCTACATATTCATCATGTATGTGTTTGAGGCTGGTATGATCTTGATGAAACACACATATAAAATTGCTGTTGTCTCGGATCACTTGCTTCGGTATTTTAGAAAAAGTCTGTGCCAGGTAGAAGCAATCAATGTTTTTGTGTCGGCCCTGTGTAAAGAAATTTCTAACCTTGTTTTGATTATCCAGTATAATGTCATCAAACACAACAACATAATTATCGAGACATTCATGGAGTGGCTTAACATCTGGTTCAAAAGTGGCAATATCCAATCCATCATATAGCTTCATCAGCTGCTGATATTTTAATTGTTCTAAGCTCTTAGAGAAAACATACAAGTGCCTGTTTTTCCAGTCTAACCAGTTGGGTGCCAATAAAAAATTATCAATCATTAGTGTAGTTTTACCACAAGCTGATGGCCCAACAATAAGACATCTAATATTATCAGGCAGCAACTTGCCATTTCTCTTAATCTGCTGTTCAGGTTCTGGCAGCCTTTTTATAACATCCCAGGTGTTCATATTATCACTTTGTCTGCATCGATCCAGCTGTGTTCTGGAAGTCCTAGCCATTTGACAAATAACTTGTTGCCTTTTCTGCGGATGATTTTTTCTATGAGATATGTGTCAGGCTGTTTAGTTTTGTTGAGTTCTTCTTCATAGAATCTGCCTTTGAGAATTTCTCCTCGGTGATCTTTTATTATATATGTGTTAAGGGTCCCAGGTTTATCTTGAACCACTGTAAATAATTCAGTGCTCCAGTTTCTTGTAAAGCCTCTTTTGAATAAGTGCTTATATTTGCTGATTCTTACTTGATCACCCACCTTGTATTTGGCCTTTCTTGTTCTTGGCTGGTATCTAGGATAATAAACAGTCCTGATCAATTTTTGCTCATCAGATGAAGTTACTTCAGAGGGTTTCATGTTGATTCTGGAATGGACCGAGTTGTTATATTTATGTAGAAGTTCTGGAAGAATATTAAGCCATTTATAATTACCTTGAAGTGTAAATTGTTTATGCATAAGATTTTTTAGGGTTTTGTTAAATTTCTCTACAATTGAGGCTTTGAGATCACTGTAACTCGAGTAATGTTTTATTGACTGGCTTTTAATAAATTGTTGGAACACAGAATTATAAAATTCTTTGCCATTATCTGTTTGCAAATAGCGCGGTGATCTTCCACTCTGATTGATGATTGTCCTGAAGGCTTCTGTAACACATTTTCCAGTCTTGGATTTGAGTGGCACAGCCCAGCAAATTTTGAAAATGTATCTATTACAGTGAGTAGATACTTGTAGCCCTTGTTGATTTTGTCTAAGTTTTTCAGCTGTCCACTTGCCATCTCAATCAAGTCGCTCTGCCATAAATCATCTATGCCTTTTGTGACTACTGGCAGTCTCTTATAATTATGTCTGGCTTGTCTGTGTAATTCATCAACAATAATTTGTCTACACATAATATGAAAACAAGAATATTGCAACTATGGGGTGTTCAGCAGCTGATACTACAGGATTTTCTAAATATAATTTGTCTAATATTTGTATATGAAATTCCAGAGAGCCATCATCTTCAGCAAAAGATGTTTCTTATGTATTGGGATCTGTAAAATCCTCTAACTCTACACTGGTGATTTTTGGTTTGTTGTCAGCATTTGTTATTGATAAGGTGGGGTAGTGGTGTGCCTGTGGTTGAAGCCAATATTTGATCTTGATTGGTCTCAGTGTCCCCCAACAAAAAACTGGTAATAAAATTGAGCAGGGGACAGCATATATATTTTGCCACCTGGTGTAAATGGTGAATCATATTCTTTGTTGGGGATGCTGTACAATTCAAGAATTACTGTATGTTTAGGATTCTCGATTATGCCTGTTATTTCTTTTTCTGCTGTAAGCAATCTGCTTGTCACAGATTCAAGGTGCTCATTGATGGTCCTAACAACATCATCATGGCCTGGCTTGATTTTTATGTCCACAACAAGTTTCTTGTATTGTTGCACAATCTCTTGAAGCTGGGTGGCAAAAACAGACAGAGCATTTGCTTGATTGGATTCCATGGTCCCTAGCTGTTGCTTGATATTAGCTACAATTTGTTGCAAATTTTCAATAACTGCCAATTTTGAATTTTGAGCTGTAAGATCATGGACCTGTCTTCTGATATCCTCAAACAGGGCATGCAGTTCATTAATATGTTGATTAGTTGGTAGAGTGGCCACTGTCTGAGTAAGTTGTTTGATCTCTGTCTGGATATTCTTGATATCTTCTGATTTCAATATGCGATTCACTGCTCTCTTAATATTTTTAAGTTCCTGTGATGTAGGCAGATTTGTTACAGTATTTTGCAAAGATTCAAGTCCCAATTTCACATTATTTAATTCAGAAGCATCAGCCACATTTTGCATAGCATTTTGGAGCAGGGCTATATCTGCCTGAGTGAGTGTTGATTGTTGTAAAATTTCAAGTTTTGTTTGGATATCATCGATCAAGTGATGAAAATGAGATAGCTCAGATTCAGTGTTGAGGTTTTCAAGCTTTGTGATCTGTTGCTGGACACTGACAAGGGTGTCTACAATACCAGGCAGGCGGGATTCTAGAGATTCTTCTACATTTGTCAAATCACTTTGCACTGCTGCTATTGTACCCTCAAAATGGGTTATGGTACTTTGAATTTTTCCAAAATCTTCATGTTTCAAGTTGCAGCTTAATGTTGGCAATACTCCCAGTTATTGCACTCAAAGCATCAGAAGATGGCAAGTTGTTCATAAAATTTTCAAGTGTCTCAATTTTTTCTTTAACCTCGGCTATGGCATTGTTCAAGGGGGTCCAGATTAGGTATCTGGAGTGATTGAATCTGTTCCTTTAGAGTGGAAATCACTAGATCAAAATCTTCTTGTGATTTTATGCTTTTGACAATTGTTTGGAGCTGTGTCTGGACATTATTTATCTGCTCTTCCAATTGCTGTTTCAATTGCTCAGAGTTGGTGGCCTGGGTCTTAAATTTGGCTTGAAGAGCTGCTACTGCTTCTTCTAAACTTTGAAAATTATCTAATGTGGCCAAGTCAGTATATTTCTGAATCAATAATTTGAGTTCAGAATCAATTTTAAGAAGAGGGTCCATGCATTGTGATTGCAAATTTGTAATTTCTAGTTGAAGACTGGCATTGAGTGTGGTTTGTAAAGCTTGTAAATCACTTCTTAATTTCTTGACTCTGACATCAAGCATCAGAATCTCATCACTGTGATCTTCATGTCTTGTATGGCCAAATATATCATTAGGCATTTTGTTTTAGTGGTTATTTATTATTGAATATCTGATTCTTAATTCTATAAAAAAAGGTATAAGCTTGTCATATGATCCCGGGACCTCAATATATAAGCAGTCACCAGCAGAAACAGTATATACAGTGCCAGAAATCATGTTTGAGTGCTTAATTCTATAAATATTTCTCCCTACTGAAATCTTGACATTACCCTCAGGGGTTGTAATAAATTGCAATTGACCACCTACACGTAATTGGTAATGATTTAAATTATTGTTAAATATGTACAATATTTTACCTGTTTCATCATCAACATCTGTAAGTATGCTGTTCAGATGAATAATTAACAAAGCACTTAGTTTAGATATGATATCAGAAGAGGGTTGTGGTGTTGGCAGGTCCATAATAGCCTGTTTTTTGAACCCAAATAAGTTCATAGGCATCTTTATTTATTTCAAATCATGCTCTGTAATTGGGCATTGTTTGCCACTTTTCAAATCACAATGACCCCATGGTAAATTATGTATGCAACATGACAAAATGCATCTCTTATCATCATGTGGGTCCAGAGCCACTTTTCTTACAATATTGCTAGTCAACAAGTGATCCACACTCTGAATTCTGGATTCTGATGTTCTGATTGTGCTACATGATTTGAGGCAATTTTTGTAATCTTCAAATTCAAGCTCTTTGTCCACAGTCACTCTGCCAATGCCCTTGGCCTTTTTGGCAATAGCGCCACTACATGTTTCAAAGCTGTACATCTTGGCTCTTAACCCAGCAAATGCCACAATAACATCACCAAGTGTCTCATCTTTTAACTTGCCAGGCACCTTTTTGTTGTGGTGTTGAATCTCTGTATGTTCACTGGTATCAAAATATTTAAACAATTCAGGCTGTGCTATATCTTGATAAACATCTTGTTTGAATATCAAGAACAAAACTATCTGTGTCCATGTACATCAGTTTTACACGATCCTTATAAAAAGGCTTCAACACATCATAATACAATTTTAACGTGTAATTTGGCCAATTCCAATATCACAGCCCCTACATAAATAGGCTTATCAAACTTAATCTTTGTTTTTTTCATGTTGAAAAGTGCCATATTCTCATCATAAATTCTTCTGTAATTGAAGTTGTGCTTTGCAATCAATTTTTTGCTCCGGCTGGGGTCAGTAATTATTTTAACATCAATATGTTTTCTGACATTTTCAATTGTTTTGCCATACACTGAATTGACCATCAATTTAAACAAAGTTTTATCAAATTGGCTCAATGCAGATGTTCGAAGCTCTGTGTTTGTATCAATATATGGCTTCAACCATCTTGAGTGCCTGAACCTCAAAACTTTTCCAACTTTGGTCACTTGAACACCATGATTCATCAGGAACTGGAGGTTTTTGTAATATATGACATAATCCTGTTTTGGCTCCAGAGTCATCATCAATTTCTTCTGTTTAGAGCCAGGTGAGCACTCAACCTCAGGAATTGGGGGCAGATCAGAAAATGTGTTGTGTAAATTATCTGGAATTGTCAGATCAACCTCTAAGAACAGGCCATAGTTACTGTCATCAAAATCCTTAAGATCTTCAATATTGAAATCTTCGACCCACTCAAGCCCTGCATATGGCAGTTTTTTCATCATGGCATAACCATAGAGGCTGTTGGCATCTACATACAGTATATAATTTGATGGCAGTGCTGGATCATAATCAGGAATATACTTGTTATTTGCTCTGGCATATCTCTGAGAACATTGCACCATGCCTCCTCTTATACATTGTTCCATAAACAGATACATGTCCTGATCCTGGATCAGGTCCAATTGCATTTTAGTGTTTAAAAACATTGCAGACCATGCTAGGCCCGGAGCACTGTAAAAATACATTGGATCCAGCTTATAATTTTGCATGGAAGATTTTCTAAATGCCTGAAGTATATCAGCTAAGAGGGTCACATCAAGTTTTAAATAAGCCTTGTGATAATCACCAAATGTCTGGCATTTTAAATTGTTCCACATCAATTGGGCAAGGTGATAATCTTCATCAGTGATTCCAGATCCTCTGATTTTGCTGTAAAACTCTTGTTGTGGTGGCAGAGAACACTCATCAAATTTAGAAAAATCTGTAACATAATCATATGGATATACACCCTTCCGCTTAATTAATTTCAGGTCCTGATTTGGAAACAAAGCACATGTGATTTTGAATTGATCATCAGATAATTGAGTGGCCAGTGTAGCCAGGCTAGCAGACAGAATTCTGTATGAATCAAGAAATCTTAAGTGAATAGGAACACCATTAACTTTAATTATTTTGCTAATGGCAATATATTTTTCATTATTTTCAGCTAAAATATTTAAATTCTGCTTGTCAAACCCCTCGTACCTGATCAAATGATGAAAATCATAATTGGATGCACCATGGCAAAATATGGGGACAAATTTTGGTCTCTGGATCTTAATATTACAGCTATTACACAGGGCCATTATGAATTTACCATCTGTATGAGAATGCTGTTTCACCTTGATATTTGTATCTGAAAATTCAGAATTACATACCGGGCATTTTTCTGCATTGTTGAAATATTCAATCTGTTTCTCTGTTAAAGGCAACATGGGTTTTGATTTTAATAAAACATTAGATGCTATGCAACGGCACTCATTTTCTATTCTATCTGCAAATTCTTTGATGGCATCTGCTCCCATCTATAAATCTTCTTTACTAACAACCCCATCCTGTACAACCACATAATAAAAACTAGTAGGTTCATGTAGCTGGTATGATGTAATTGAAGATTCATCAGGATCTGGGCTACAGAATGCAAGGGGTTTGAGATTTGATTCAAAATCACAGACTATATATGCTGGGTGTTCCAACAAGGCTTCAAATTTTTTGAATTTGGCATTTTCACTTGGATTAGGCATCACCATATGAACAGGTTTATGGTTGCCACAGTATTTCAGATGCTCAATTAACTTGTTTTTAGCAATTTCTGCATTCTCTTCCCGAACCCTATTCACCATTTTTCTACCATCAAATACAGACAAACATCTTCTGCACAACTTGAATATTCTATGAGTTTTGTCTAGTTGTGTTCTGACTAAAGCTTCAAGATTATGTATCAGAGTATAATGGCGTGTATCATCCCCTTCAATTAAGAGCAGATCAATTGGAACAGCAGAATCATCATCAAATATACTGATTCTGAGAGGTGCTATCAAGCAATTGCCACGGCCAGTAGAACAAATAAATACATTAATAGATAATTGTTTACCATTGATATTCCTGGCCTTTTTTTCAAATTTATCAATATTCTGAACAGACATTGGATATTCTAAACCCTCCATTGCCTCATCAAAATCATTTTCATGTTGTTTATAATAAGTTATTCTCTCCGGATTCCTTGAAACTGGATACAAAGCAGCTAAAATACACCACAAAAAGCATTTCTCATCATTATTTTCTATGTTAAGCACCGCTTTTTTGTTTTTAATATTAGCAGGTAAAGGCACATATGTGGAACCTTGTAATGGGCTGAATTCAGAAATATTAACATAGAGCTTGTGTGGAGATCCGCATAGGCTCCATCCAGACTCTTTTGCCGCAAATTCAGAGTGTTTAATATTCAATTGATCTATCAAACTGCTTATTATTTTGTCTGAATTTGCATTTGAATATATAGGTACAGTTTCTGTTATGTGGGGCTGTGTAAATTTTGTGCCATTTGGCTTCTAATATTGTGTAAACAATTTGAGGGACAGCTTATAAGAGCCATTTTGTGCATTTAGAATTGTGTGCACATCTGGATTTATACTGTTCAAAAAATTCTTAATGTCACATTTTGGCTCTGATACAAACCGGTGATCCCTAAGTTGGCCATTAAAACTGCTATGGATAGGTGGTGCATAACGTGGCTGCTTTGCTGGTCCAGCATTAACAGGTGCTTCATGCTTCCTTTTCAGACCAGATGTAGATGGTTGTGGGGGCAATGTTGATGACTGTGCAGAGCAAGTACCTTTATGTTTATAAGTGAAGTATTCCATGCTATATTTTCTATGGCATTTAGGGCATATTTTTGTGGGAGTTCTGCATTTGTCTGGATTACAATTCCTTTGATGCTTAGCCCAATTGGGGCTAGATATATTCTTTTTGCATTGATTACAATATTTTTGATTTGGCATTTTTGTTGTTGTTTATTATATAAGATTTCCTGGGGTCCAAATCAAAACTTTATACTTCATAGAAAATATCAGTTGGGTTCAGTAGTGTGATTTGTGTGTGTGTGTGTGTGTGTGTGTGTGTGTGTGTGGGGGGGGGGGTGTGTGTGTGTGTGTTAATATTTTTGGCTTTGCTATTTATATAAAATTTCTTGGGGTCCAAATCAAAACTTTATACTTAATAAACCTATGACAGGTTGTTAAAAATTCTGTATATTAAATCAAATAGATTTGTAATTCAATTTATACAAATCTGCAATATTTTTGTGTTTAAAAAATATGAGCAGCACTGCAACAACACACCCTTACTCTTCAACAACTCTCACAATACTGGCTGATATGCAATACAAAATCTCTTTATATAGCCTAAGCACAGACCGCATTGAAAACATCTGAAACAATAAGCCAATCAGAATATAACACATCATCACATTATGTCATAACCAACCAATCAGAAAACAACATATGTCTAATAATTGTTTGCATAATATTAGGTAATAATTTGTTGCAAAACATGATGCAATATAAATAAACCAGAAATAGGCCACAAGTGGGCCGGAAGTAAATATGTGTGGGTGGGTGTGGGTGTGTGTGGGTGTGTATGTGGGTGGGTGTGGGTGTGTATATGGGTGTAGGTGTGGTCAAGGTCAAGGTCATCTCAAGGTCAAGGTCAAGGTCAAAGTCAAGGTCAGGGTCAAGGTCAAGGCCAGGGTCAAGGTCAAGGTCATCTCAAGGTCAAGGTCAAGGTCAATATGTGTGTGTGTGTTTGTGTTTGTGTGTGTGAGTGTGTTAATGCGTTTGGCCTAGTTTTAAGTGTAGCCAAAAAAAATATCAAGAGGGGCATATTTTTAACAAATTTATGGACAACAATCTCACAGAAGTGCCTTTTATAAGTGTAGGCAAATCAATCTGAGGGGGGTCATACTTTCACGGGAAATTCCCGAGGGCATTTTTACAAAAATCTTGGATTAGACAGGGTTCCACACTTGAGCAAAAAGCTCATATGGGCATGTTGAGCTTGTTTTAAGTGTAGCCAAATCTGCCTGAGGGGGGTTCATACTTTCTCGCCCCAGTAGTATCACCAATTATACTACTGCAAACAACGGCAGAATGTTGTTGCTTTGCACGAAATGCAAGTTTATTATATCAAAAGTGCTTATTTCTTGTTGTGCAGCATTCTGCGGTGAGAAAATACCTCCACGAACTTTCAAAATGCTACAGAAACTCATTTCTGTAAGTATTATTTTCTGTAAGAATGAAGAAATATGTCTCCGATATAACAAACAGTTACATCGTTGAAATCTGTCGATTAAAAAAAATTGACGTAATTCTCGAGGGGGTACAGTAAGTCGACGGACCCAATAATATATGTACTTACCAACTATATTATAAGAGAAAATATTGTATTATAAAGGTACTATTATAGTATTAGGGTGACACCTATAAATCATACATATCGCACTTTTTTACATTGCTAACTTACTATTTTGGAATGTGGAAAATTTCCTAAGGTGAAATAATGCATTTCTAACTAAGATAATGTTTATTTCTTACATTTACGAGTACTTACTGTTACTTCTTATTTCGTTTCTGTAACACATTATGGCGGGCGGTAGCGTACTGGTTCAGGGCACGTTGTGCGAGTGTTTTGTCGATTTATGCAGTGTTGCAACCTCGTTCACTGGAAAATATTAACTTTCGTGCCCAGATTTGAAATTATGCTAATACCTCGCAAACCATTGAAGTTAGCCTCACAAACCATTGACGTTAGCCCCACGAACCACTCACGTTAGCCCCAAAAACCATTTTTCGTAAGGTTAGGTTAGGCAAGAATAGTTAAAAAAAAATACTCGACACATCATGTTCTAATGAAAACACTGCGAGTTTGAAACACTGACTACGGGGAACATTGTGCTCTCGTGCAGAAAGCAAATGGCGGCAGCAGGAACAGTGTGTCGGGCAGAGATTTTCGCAGAAAACAACATGTATTCACATTAAAATGGATCAAAACTACATTTACGAACTTCCACAACACTACAGAAAATGATTTCCGTAAGTACTTTCTCCTGTAAATTTGAAGAAATCCGTCACCCCTATACTATAATGTTACCAAAAAAAGAAACTGCAAAACCATACACGGAGGATGCTCGCTTCGAGTACAGTCTTGCACATTTCGGATTTGACCAAAAAAATTGGATTTTAAAAATTTGGGACCGAATTTCGGAAATTAATTTTTAAGGCAAGCGATTAATGACCTTGACCTCTAGCCTTGTTACATTCAGAGATAAGAAGACTGTTGCCTGACAATTTTTCACAATTTAGGGGATATTTTTTTCCCTCAAATTCTACATCCAATTTAGGTTTTAGTAAATATCTTTGTCAGTCTTGGCAACATGGACCCAAACTGTGAAGCAGAATGGAAAAGGCAAGTTTATGTTGGAGATCACGGGATCGTGATAACTAGGGCCCGGGACTTCGTTATAACATATTTTTTATTTGGCATCGGATCGTGTACTGGGGCGAGATCTTTACATATCTGACGAAAATCACCCGAAATAGACCAACTTGATGAAACATATTTTGACATATTTTGCCAATTTCTCGTTTTTACAACATATTTCTTCAATTTTCTCGTAATAAAACATATTTCTGCATAATTTCGTAATTGTCTTGCATATATTATTTTATCATTTTGGTAAATTTCTCGTATCGGACAAACGGCTGAAATTTGCTAGTTCATTTAATTTGAATATTCGTACTTACGTATTCTGCATTGAGAAACATTGCTGAAGGTGGCATTTCGCTTATTTCACGGAAATAAGCTCTATTTGTGACATATCGAGTAAGTTTTCTTCGTTTCTTTTTGCCTTCGGTAACACGCAAAATGGCGGTCACAGTTTCACTACCGTACTCGGCATGCAGGGTTTCCACCACACTGCACCCAAAAATACCTACAAGAATTTTAAAAGCAGATGCCGTATTTTCTTACCAACTAAAATAGCACAATAATAACCCCCCTTTTTTTATCTGCTCGCATTGTTGTGCGGAATTCTGGCTTCATTTAATACTCCACTCCCATCCTAGTCGATCTTCCCTGGAAGACACTGACATCCTGTATAATGTCGAAAGTACTGTTGTGCATATTTTTGGCTTTACTGGGAATATTTCTGCCTTTTTCTGACATATTTTTCGGTCTCACTGCAGAACATGGGCTGCTTTTCCCCCCTAAATAGACGAACGAAATTTATATCCCCTGAAAGTACGTACCTTCTACTTCTATTTTCTGGTGTTCCTTTTACGATTACTATTATATTATTGCCCGTAAAAAATGTTTTTCCTGCTACTAAAAGCAATGCATTTCTCCATTTGTTCGCATCCATATTGTTTACGCACTCAAGTGTTGTGCGATAAGTGAGACCCTTCGTTTCACGGAATTCAAATTGATTTGTCGCTCCAGATTCCACCCACAGATGCACAGTTTCTTTCATTATTTCAGACGAGGAATGCTTACAAGGTTAGGTTAGGCCTGTTAGGTTGGGTTCCAATAGCATAAATACAATGAAAAACGTTTTTCCTGCTACTAAAAGCAATGCATTTCTCCATTCGTCCGTGTCCATATTGTTTACGCACAGTTTCTTTCATTATTTCTTCGAGGAATGCCTACAAGGTTAGGTTAGGCCTGTTAGGTTAGGTTTCATTAGCATCAATACAATGACTAATTATTATTTAGGCTAAGTGAACTAAACCTAGCTACCTAACAACACAGGCATTTTTTGCTTTCACTAGATTTGTGCAGGAATATGCCTTTTCCTTCACTGCTCGATATCAGTACCGCCCAACCTGGACACGTTTTTCTGTTGTTTTTTTTAAAGAAAAAAAAATTCCGCACTTTAAAACTTACTTTTCCCGATTACTAACTACAAAACGTTACCAAAAAATTATGAACTGCATTCCTCCTAAGCAGTCCATATTCTGCAGTCTTACAATAACCTACATCAACAAACAGTTTGAGTTGTTGTTTTAAGTCCACTTTATGCACAGTAAGGCTAATCGGGACTGGACCTACAGTTTAAAGTGGGATCCGAACCACTTGTGCCTCCATCGGGTATCGAACCCGGGACCCCTTGATCACAAAGCGACGACGCTACCACTGCGCCATGAGGGAGGCCCCCAACGGCCAAAGAAACAGTTGGCTGTGAATGTGATTGATGGATTTCATGTTTATTAAACTTCGCTTTTTTTTTTCAATGGCGATAAGAAGAATGAGGTGAAGAGACAATCACAAACACCTATCGACAGCCATGGCCATAGGTTGAGACGCCAGAGACTCGCAGTCCAGTGTGTTCTAAGTGGAAGTGAGGTTGACATGTGGGTGTCAGAAGAAAATGGTCACTCCTTACATCCCGGTCAAATAAACAAGCTGCTGAGCATGTGCACTCGTCTGGTTCCCTTCGAACATCCGCTTACGCTGACGGGTGCTGTGAACGTTACGATGAATCAGCTAAATGGAGGTTATTTTGCAATCAAAAAAGGTGCCAGCTGTGTAGCATACGGTTACTCTGTTCGATAGGGAACAAATGTACTGAGCCAAATATCACTTCATAGGTTTCCAAAGGACATAGAGAGAATAAATCAGTGGATACGAGAGGTTCGAAGAAAGCATTGACATTCGGCTCAAGAGGACAGTCATTTGTAAGACATGACTTACATTTTGATAATCGCATGTGGATCGTTTACCTGTCATCATTTTGTGAAAAGAACGTCTCTTAGAGAGGTTTCAGACCGAATCGATACACCACAGAGAAGATTGACACGGAAGTGACAAGCGACAAAGGCCCCTTCAATACAGTATATAAGCATAGATATAAGCAAGCATTTACAACGCATGGCCGAGCAACACACTGAGCCGACAGGATGCACGTTATAACTTTCTATTTTTGGCTAGAATTTCGATTTTATTTATATATATTATTCCTAACACATGTATTTAACAGAAATGTTTCTTGCACTTTTCTCTTCATGAAAATGGAGGGGGGAAAGGCGGGAAAAGGGACTTCTCTTTTGTGTCTCTTTTCAAGTGAAATTTTTTGCCGACAAAGGAATACGGGCTTTGTTGTTCTAAAGCAATGCTTTTCACTCCCGCTGGTAACTGCATTCGAAGAAAGCTTGGTTATCAGTATCCGAAGTCAAAATGAAAGTTTTCCGTGCGGGCGCAAGCAGGGGGTACGAGCCCTCGAAAACTGAATATTATCTTGCTTATATATGCAAACCAAACCGCAGATTAAGAATTTCCCAGAAATGAACTGGCGTTGTAATTATTATACACAAAATTTATGATTTATCTGTGGAAGTCGCATGTTCCAGGTTTGACTCTCGACCTGGGCATGACTGTTCCCTTGTGAGTGACATTTCATTGAACTGGAAATTGTTACATGGGAGGATGTCTGCTCGAGACTTTGGGGACACCTAGGGTGATGCTTCTATTGTTAATGTTAGTGTTGCTCACGAGACGTAACATTTTCAGTCTCGTCTCATAAAAGGAGATGAGACAAGAACTAGTGGAAATGAGATGGGACAGAAGAAAAAGTTCGTCTCGTATCGTGGCAGGTTGGGTGATACTTAGATTGTGCTTGTTGGTGGTGGTGGTAGTGTGTGTGTGGGGGGGAGGGTGTCCTTCTGCACCCCGACTTCGAATACTGCTTGTAGTCATTCATCTTCATTGTAGCGATTAGCCAAAAGTGGGAAGAAATGTGATGTTAGAGAAGATACATACTAAATTAACCATGCGTTCTCATCGTTGCGGTTAAACAAAGTGTCGGAAAAGCAACGTAAAAGTATGCTAAATACAAAAATTTGCAATATATATATTATCTGAAGAAAACTGTCGTTAACTGAAGGAAATTTAAAAACTCCCCGTACCTTTTTATACCGTATCACCTCTTATATTGCAGAAATTGGCGTGTAAAGCAGAGTGTTCTAAACGTATTATCTTACAATTTGCGAAGAAAATATTATGACGAAAATTATTGTAATTCCAGAAAAGGCATTCCTATAACATTAAGTTCTTGCCAGTCAGAACCAACCTATGTATTCGCAATGAACAAGGCTGTTCACGTGTTCAGCCATTGACTGCTACAAGTTTTGCTTTGTCACCCTAATGGGAAAACCCTCTACCGAGTGACTGAATTATAGTAAAATCTGCTATACTGCTAGGGCAAAATTCATCTCCAAGAAATGGAGCACAGATTTTTGCACTGGAAGTTACAAGATACTTGTTTTACACAGTAATAAGTGACGTTACTCTCGCTTCCGCGGCTCATGCTAAGTTGACGGGACGAGCAGAAGCCCAGCCTGCACGCATTTCAAAATGATGACGTCAGAGGGCCTCGTGTTTTTGGAGAGGACGTTTTCAAATCCGTGACGTAGAAGGTGAATTTCAGCGGTGTTTGAAGGCGTGTTTCTCGAGAACCAAAACAAATATCTCCGAGATATTTTGGTCATCTCATGTTTGTGTCATTATCTGTAAAGTGAATGGATTTAAAACGTTTTTCATGTCAAAGTGGAAATGTCCATTATGATTTATGAAAGCATTCCCTTTGAACTTATATATCTTTTGATTATACATTGTCTATATACGACATACAAAATTGAAGTCAGCTTTTATCAGAGGATAGCTAATTTCAATAGAATGAGACCTTGGTTTACAAAAGTTCAAAGTTCACGGAATGTGATAGTATTACTAAATCGTATTAGGTCAGGACATACAACTACTAAAAGTCATTTACAAAAGATCCGGATTGTACAAAACCCAAACTGTACATGTGGCAACAAGGAAGATATACATCATATCATATTTGAGTGTAATAGATACACAGAAGAAAGAGAGACATTCTATAAAACTCTTATAAACTTTGAAATTCATTTTCCTCAGTGTTTGGAATCTTTGATTTGTGAACCTAACCTTACAGTTGGATATATATTGATATCTTTTTTTTTAGAAAATGTGGCTTAACTATTTAGTAGAAAAAAATTGTTGATAGTATCTTTTAATAATAATGTACTAAAAAATGTAAGTTTATGTACAGTACATATATAGATATGGGAAAAACTGCTTAGCGGTAATCCCAAGTAAAATGTAAATAAATAAAATACATAAGATACAATTTACATAAAATCTACAAAGAAATTTCAAATACACTCCTATCTATATCAAACCTTAGAAATATACATTACCATGTTATATCATTTTGTCTAAAAAAAAAAGCAAGTAAAATATATTCAATTCGCATGCAAGAAAAGCCAAATTTATGGGAAATGATTACTGGTGCAAAGAGTTAACCATAAAGGTGAAGCAATAAGTACAAAAGAAAGGGCATTGGGTTTAAAGTGAAACGTCATTTGCGGCAGCGTATCCCATACTACAAATTGGCCATTGTTTTACCTTACGTAATGAATCCTGTAACAACGCTGGATTTTCGTGTGAATTATTTTATTTCTATAAGTTCGCAATGCTTTCTGCATGCAGGTGGTTTTGTTTACAGAAGGTCTCAGGGTAGGTGATTTGAACTTTAGTGCCAGGATAAACGTACCAATATTAGTGCAAGAAAATTAACAACAAACATTGGTGGTTGACTGTTGCATGCAACCTTCCGTATCGAAATAATATCCAAATGAGATCCAAAGTACATATTCAATTCATCCCCTCATCTTATAACAAACCAACAACAAAAATTATATAAATCTCTAATGTTTGCGGTCCTTTTCATCCGAGCAATTGTTCATGTATTTAAGACCAGACTGCAGGCATCCCCGATGGCGCAGCGCTGGCGTCGTCACCTTGTAATGGAGGGGTCCCGGGTTCGATACCCGGTGGAGGCACTTAGTGGTTCGGATCCCACTTTAAACTGTAGGTCTAGTCCCGATTAGCCTTACTGCGCATAAAGTGGACTTAAAACACCAAATTAATCAATCAATCAAAGACCAAACTTCTTACCAGTAACAGTCTGAAGTACATATTTACTTCTCTCCCTTGTAATTTACAATGCTTTACAGAAAAAAATGATATTGCTCGCTTTGCTCCCAAGAAAACTTTTAGATCCAAATTACTGCAAACTGAATACAGTATTAATTTAATAGGACGCCGCATTATCTCTTTTATAACGTTTTAATTTAGATTGTTCGTCGCTCCTTAGCTACGGCTTTGAACGTCTACGATTTTACGAAAAAAGAAATATGAAATGTATTTTTATTACCATAAAATTTGAAACCGATGATGACAATTGCATCTCTCTGCTCCCCTCCCCCCCAGAGGTTTCCTTGGCCGTATGGAAGAAAAAAGAAAATAAATACATCAACACTAATCTCATCTTGAGTATAATTTTTGTCGTGCTACTCTTAGATTCTGTTAGCCTTGCTTTTTCTTACTTGAATGTTTGAACCCTTGTCCCCATAGAATTGATTTCCCACAAAGATTGTTGGGGGCGGGGGGGGGGGTGCAATGCATAACTTCATCTTTGTTAAAATTCCCTTTTGCCGCACTATCCCCATCAACGATCTGTAACATTTCTTCGCGAACTTTGTGCTCCTCGACAAAGTCTGAAATGGTACTTTACTAAACATATTCCGTGGAACATACAGATTACAGAACGTACCGATACAACTCGCTTTAAATAATATAATTGCCCAAGCACGACCTGAGGATATCTTGAAAGCACATGAAGGTTTTGTTCCAGTGCGACTTGGAGAAAAGAGGAACAACAATTAGGAGGACAATCCAACCGTCAAACAATAATGCCAAAAGGAGAAAAAACAACTCACTGAACTGTAGGCAAATGTCGAAAAACACAAACAGGCCACTTAAATAAAAGAAGAAACAATTCTTAACAACAATACTGACGAAAGAAAAGACAACGACCTCTGATCTTTATAGAGACAAGACAACCCGACAGTACAGGAAAATATTTGCGGATTCTCTTTTAATGCTTGTCTGTTGTATACAATAACAACGGCCTCACTACAATACCTAACATTCGGGCGCTCAATGTGACTACGACATATGACACTGTTACTGTTTTCAAGATATTTTTGAATAAGGGGTGCGCATTAGGCAAGCTCCCCTTCGCGCTCTCCTGGCGCCGCATCTGTAGTGGAAATATATCCATCTATCGTGTTTGGTTATGTAGAATTGCTCGTTTCAAGTGACTCAACTGTGAGCAGCGTGCCGGATAAAGTTATTTCTAATCTGTGCTTTCTCTCAGCACCTTCCATAGACATATGTATTCCATAAACAAAGAAAGGGACACCTTACCAAGGATTACCAGACTTTTTATGGCGTTCGTGTGGTTGTAGAACAGGGAAGGAAGGTGCTATACTTTTCATTTTTGTGTTCTATGTTACTAGATATATGGGTAACGGTGCGATCTCGCACAAACGAATTTCTTCATTTTTACAGGAGAAAGTACTTAAGGAATTGAGTTTCTATAGATTGTTGAAAGGCCGTGGATTTATTTTTTTCCCATCGTGCAATATATATCATGTATATTTCAAGAAAATTATCTTTCCGACGCTCTACGGTAACCAGATATCCCGTACGTTTCATGACGTAACCCTCTTGAAGTGTTTCCAACCACGCTGTTGTTTTGTAAGTTTATTTTTTATTTTTTAAAGCTGTCCCGGGTAACAGTATGGTATAGGGAAAACACATTTCTTCAAATTTACAGGAGAAACTACGGTACAACTTTTTTTTGGTGAAAAAATTTGTGAAATGTTTAAGTTTTTTTAAATTTAGGTATTTTTCTGTGAACATGGTTGCAACACTGCATGCATACTCCAAATCAACAAAACACTGGCACAATGCACGATGAACGGGTAAGCTATCGCCATATTGTGTGTGGAAATAAGGAACAACAGTAAGTACTCGTTAATGTAAAAATTAGATATTTTCGTTAGAAATTCATTATTTGGTAAATTTCTCGTATCGGACAAACGGATTTCTTCAAATTTACAGGAGAAATTACTTACCAAATGCAGTTTCTTTAGACATGTGGAAGTTCGGGAAAGTGTTTTCTTGCATCGTTCATTGAATTTTCCCGATAAATCATCTATTTTTCGATATAAATGTGTGACCGATGCACGAAAGCTCTTGCATCCATTTACTTCCATGTGGATGTAGCCTGTGTCTGATGACGTAATCCCGGTCAGTGTTTCCAAACACATGTTTTTGTAACTGAAGAAGGTACGTTTCCACAAATGGTTTGTGGGGCTATGTGTCAATGGTTCTTGGGGCTATGTGTCAATGGTTCGTGGGGCTATGCGAGAATGGTGTGTGGGGCTACGCATATTTTTTTTCGAAACCAATTTTTCACTATTGTAACCTATAGTGACCCTACCTAACCTAACCTTACCGGAAATGGTTCGTGGGGCTATGTATGAATGGTTCGTGGGGCTATGCATCAATGGTTTGTGGGGTTACGTAGGTATTTTTGGGTGCAGTGGGGTGGAAACACTGCATGCTGAGTACAGTAGTGAAACTGTGGCCGCCATTTTGCGTGTTACTGAAGGCAAAAAGAAATGAAGAAAACTTACTCGATATGTCGCAAATAGAGCTTATTTCCGTGAAATAAGCGAAATGCCACCTTCAGCAATGATTCTCAATGCAGAATACGTAAGTACGAATATTCAAATTAAATGAAGTAGCAAATTTCAGCCGTTTGTCCGATACGAGAAATTTACCCATTGATAGGTGTCTCCGGTATAGTAAAGTAGTACAAATTAATTTTCAACAATGAACATGAATTTCCCCTATCATACATTCCCACATCACACAAAACACCTTCCCGATGTTAGACAATACTACAGGAACTTATTACGGTAAGTAGTTTCTTCTGTAGAAAAGTTGAATTTTTAACATAAAGAGTAATTATTAAACCATTGACGTTAGCCCAAAAATTCTTAATAGCCCCACGAACCATCACGGGACGAGGTATGCCTACTAGGTTAGGTTAGGTTCCATTAGCACTCCTTTCATTCAATTTAGCATATACGGACAACATCGGTTTTTCTCGATGAAAGAAAACGCACGGAATTCTTTTAATTTTAACCTTCCACATCCTGCATTCCACTTCTTTCTTCAAGATTCCGTGTTGAATTACAAATTCCACGGCATCTTCCACACCTGGCAACAACTTAACGATGCAGCCTCGACACGTCATCTTGTAAAAGCAGCAATAGCGCGTATTGTACTCTAGTGCAGAAAGCAAATGGCGGCAGCAGCAATAGCACGTCGGAAATAGATTTTCGTAGAAAACCACATGCATTCGCATTAAAATGGATCAGTCTCACTGCAGAATATGGGCTGATTTTTTCCTCTAAATAGACTAACAAAATTTGGATCCCCTGAAAGTATGTACCTTCTACTTCCATTTTCCGGTGTTATTTTTTCTATTACTATTATATTATTGCGCGTAAGAAATATTTTTCCTGCTACTAAAAGCAATGCATTTCTCCTTTTGTTCACGTCTATATTGTTTACGCGGTCAGGTGTTGTGCGATAAGTGACACCCTTCATTTCGTGGCATTCGAGTTGATTTGTCGCTCCGGATTCCACCCACACACGCACAGTTTCTTTCATTATTTCAGACGGGGAATGCTTACAAGGTTAGGTTAGGCCTGTTGGGTTGGGTTCCAATAGCATAAATACAATGAGAAATGTTTTTCCTGCTACTAAAAGTAATGCATTTCCACATTTGTTTGCGTCCATATTGTATACGCAGTTTCTTTCATTATTTTGATGAGGAATGCCTACAAGGTTAGGTTAGGCCTGTTAGGTTAGGTTTCGTTAGCATAAATACAATGACAAATTATTATTTAGGCTAAGAGAACTAAACCTAGCTACCTATTAATGTAGGCACTTTTTGCTTTCACTAGATTTGTGCAGGAATATGCCTTTTCCTTCATTGCTATGATTTCAATAGCACCCAACCTGGATACTTTTTTTGTTTTTTAAAAGAAAAAAAAAATTTCCGCACCTTGAAACTTACTTTTCTCGATTACTAACTACAAAACGTTACCAAAAAAATATGAATGGCGTTCCTCCTAAGCAGCCCATGTTCTGCAGTCTTACCGACATCAACAATGCTACAGAAAATGATTTGCGTAAGTACTTTCTCCGCGGTGGCTCAGTCGGTAACGTGTCTGACTACCATGCTAAAGGTCCCGGGTTCGATCCCCGGCCGGTTCAAATCCGGGAACTTTTCTAACGGTGGAAGCGGCCCTGGCGCCCACCCAGCGTCGAATAACATGGGTACCTGGGGGAAACCCTGGGGGGTAAAGGCGGTCAGGGTCGTGATGCTGATCACATCACCCCCACTCACGACCGGATCAAGAAAGTGTGGGGCATTACCCCCACACCCCCTATACGCCTTCGCAGCATGGTGCTATGCACAGGGGAACACTTTACTTTACTTTTACTTTACTTTCTCCTGTAAATTTGAAGAAATCCGTCTCCATTATAGTAAAGTGTTACCAATTAATTTTCCGGCGGACAATAGCCTTTGGCGCATACACCTTCGTACATCATCACGCGTCTTGATTGTGTTTTGTTCATGTTCATTGGGTATCCAGTGTTTCGAATTGTCTGTGTTTGCAACGAAAGTTAGAAACATGATGTGTTGTCGGTGGGTGGTGAAATTTCTACCGGGTGTGGAAGATCCAGTGGATTTTTTAATTTAATTGAACACTGGATCATGAAGAAAGGAAAAAAATGTCGAAAATGTGGCAGTGAATGTAAGCTACTCGTTAGAAGGAATGGGCTGTGGGTATATGCCTAATATGATGTGTTGTGGATCCGTGGTGAAATTGAGGTAAGTTTTCCGTATCCTGGAAACGTATTTCTTCAAATTTAAAAGTTTGGGCTCATTTGTGGGCAGGTGACTCTGGCCAATTTCTAACATGCCTTTAACAGGGACTCTATAGAGAAAGTCGGAGAGCCGGAAAGGAGCAGAGCAGTTTGGTGGCAGTAGGCCAATTACCCCAGGGGCGGAGCCCGGAATCTGTGGGAAATTTGGACTCAAAAATTTCAAACAAAAATATTTTTTTAGTTTAAATTTCCCACCAATTCTGGGACGGATAACCCCAAAAACCATTCACGGATAGCGCCACAAAACATTACAATTTTCTTCGTAAAACAATGCGGAAAAAAAAAATGGATGAGATGAGCTTTGTTGACTGGTATTTCTTGGGTTCCAAAGGTTGAAACACTGCATAACGAATGAAAATCGACAAAACACAAGCACGATGCGCGATTATGTGGGAAGGTTTACACACCATATTGTGTCTCAGGCAAGTGAAAAGACTATGAGAAAGAAGTACTCGTAATGTAAAAAATTGCAATTACTTTGATGAAAAAATGTCAATACATCTTAAGGAATGTTCCGCGAAGCAGATAGGTAAGTACGAATGTCAAAAATTGGTGAAACTAAGAAGTTGTAGGTGTCCGAAGGATAGTAAATTTTTACTGAAACTGTATACTTACGGAACTGAGTTTCTGTGGACTTTTGAAAGTTCGTGGAAGTGTTTTCTCCCTTCGTTCAATTTATTTGGCCGTTAAATCATGTATTTTTCGACGTTAATGTCTCTCTGATGCACAAAAGCTCTTGCCTCCATTACGTTCGACTACATGAACCAAATGATCCGTGTGTTCAATGACGTAACCCCTGGTCAGTGTTTCCAAACTTGCCATTGTTTTGCCAGAACATGACAATTTTAACTATGGGTGTGTTCCGAAAGTCATAACGAAACGAACGAATCGAACAAAAGTAACTGGGCTCGTGCATAGTGAAATCAGACTTATGGGACGCTCTAGACAAAAGCGCAGGCGTAGCGTTTTGTTTATAGAAATTTTCCGCGTGGCGTCCAGCGGAAGGCATTTCCTTCAGACAGAAATAAACTACTGCAGATACTGTTACTCATTTTAATCACATTGTAAGAACAGTTGAGGCACACTCATCTTGTGCATGTTACTTCATAACACTCTCTGTTAAAATTATAATACAATTCCCGAACTAGTGCAGTTTCAAGTGATCATGCACCCGCGTTGTCTGCAGGCAGCAGACGATTCTCACTGAACATACCAGCCTCCTGTCTCGTGCGTTTGGTGAATCTTCTTCTTTCACAATACGCACGGAATGAGACTTTTGGGACAGCATAATGAACCTCACGAAACGCACGGAAGCTCTTATGGAACAACCAGTTGCCATAACTCGGTTAATGCGTTAAACTCGTGTGACTTTCGGAACAGGCCCTATGTTTGCCTAACCTAACTTTGTGTGCATGGCTCGTGGGCCATTTATGAATGGTTTGTGGGGCTATTAGAATGGTTTGTGGGGCTGTCCGTGAATGGTGTGTGGGGCTATTTATGAATGGTTTGTGGGGCTATCCATGCATGGTGTGTGGAGCTACACATACATGGTTCGTCAGGCTATCCATGCATGGTTTGTGGGGTTTTCGAATCTGGAAAAAAATTCAAAATGAGTAACACGAAAGAAGGTATTTTTCGGTGAAGAAGGTGGCAACACTGCAACCCACTGATCGTCGACAACGCTAGTCAAGATTTCTCCACCATATTTTGTGTGAGAGGAACGAACAATAATTGCTCGGTATGTGGAAAATTGAAGCTATTTTCATGAAAAAGCGAAATCCAACCTTAAACAATGTTTGACAGTGCATAATAGGTAAGTACGAATGTAAAAAATGACTAAACGAACAAGTGATATGTGTTTTCTCTATACCATACTGTTACCGCTGTCTTGTATTGTGTTACAAACAAAATTTTGGTATGAATGAAGAATGTAGAGAATGTCTGTAATTACGTTAATATTTTTTGTACTAACTAAATTTGGCCTTCTAATCAAATCTGTTGTTAAAATGCTGCGGACGCAAGTAAAAATGTACGGGTAGCCCTAAAAACCATTCACAGATAACCCCACGAACAATTTCTGGCAAGGTTAGGTTAGGCAAGCATGGTTAAAATTTTGTTTATAAAACAATGCGAAAAAGCTTTTATTTTTTAAAAAAAAAAATCAAGTTACATCAACTTTTTCAAGATTTCCAGACATTTTCGTGGCATTTTAACAACAGATTCGTGATTAGAAGACCAAATTTAGTTAGTATTCCAAATATTAACGAAATTCGAGACATTCTCTATATTCTACATTTGCTCCAAAATTTTAACTATGCTTGCCTAACCTAGCCGGAAATGGTTTGTGAATGGTTTTCGGGGCTACCCGTCAATGGTTTTCGGGGCTATCCATCAATGGTTTTTGGGGTTATGCGTCAATGGTTTTTGGAGGTATCAGTCAATGTTTTTTTGGAGTTCGAACCCAGGCGAAATCTGAAATCAGTAATGTGATAAATTGAAGTTATTTTCTTCACAAGAGCAAAATCTCACCTTCAAGAGCCTTTCGCAATGCATAATCGGTAAGTACGAATGTTAATAATTAAGAAAGAAACTAGTGAAAATTGCTTGTGCGAGATCGCACCAATACCGATATATGTTGTGAGATGTGTAATTTTCTCTCTTTGTTGTAGGGTCTGTCTGTTTCGTGTTCTCAAACAAAAACTTACTACATTTTACGTTACAGCGTGGTGCCATGTTTCGAACACAGACATTAATGATAAACATGTCTGGACAAATTTCATTTCTGGACTGGATAACTGGATAATGTCAGAAATTTCATAATCAAAAACTCGTAGCAACCCTGAACACACGCTTTCTGGCAACAATCTTACCCCTGAATGTAACAAGGTTAGTTGTAAAGATGGCCCAAGTTCCTTTTGTTTTATTGCTATTTCATCATGCTAAGTATGCAATTTTTACATTATTCGATATCGATTTACGTCTGTTTTTAACACATACTGCAGAGTATTAGCGATTACTTCAGCAACATGGAAACCCTTCATTTTGATATTCTTCCTCTTCCTTTTTTTTTTTTTTTTACTACCTTGGGCTCAAGTCCCTTTTGTTTTATTGCGATTGCATCATGATACGCATGCAATTGTTACGTGATTTGATTTTGATTTACGCCTTAAAATATACTCTGAGTTTTAGTGATTACTTACTGCGTGTTTCCTTGACACTGGTTTTCACTTCTATATAATTCTATACTTGCCAACATCACGCTGCGACGCCAAGGGTCCCGGGTTCGGTTCCCGCTCGGGCTTGGTTGTTTGTAAATGTCCATTCATCAATTTCATTATTTCATCACTCATTCCCATCTTCGCAAATTAGCCAAGAGGCACAAAATGCGAAGTAAAATAAACTAAATCAATCAATATACTTGCCAACAGTCATTTGTTTATTATCGTCTTGGTTATGAATTGTCCCTCATAGTAGTCTTCTTTGCACGTGTGAGATACAAAGGAGTTTCCGATATCGGTTCACGGATTTTACTCTTTTACCGTGCGTTGTTCGGATGTGTACTTTATTCCTGCTGTCAAAATGTTTCAAGATATCGGATATTTATGGGACTGATACAGGCTGCATGAAAGTTTATCTAACAACGAGAGAGCTTTTCAATGTTGTGTTGACAATGGTTTTCCGCACACATTTCTTGCATACTTTGAAATATGGTTTGATAGTTAGGCTGGTTACTTTCAGTTGTATTAGCATTAAAAAATAACATCCCTAAATGATTACTACTACAGATGTCGCTACTGCTGCTCTCACATGAAACCCTTTCGAACCTCCTGCGAACATTCAGGAAGAGGAAAATAGCTACCGTTAGTAGTCTGTGTACTGCATCAAGTTTGGGAAACAGGAATTTTTGCGCAAGGTAGTTCTAACAACTTATTTTATCCATACTTTGGAGTTCTTCGACATGAAAACTGTAATGATTTCTTTCAGTAAGATTCTAAATTACTTTCACATTCGTTCCCACTACTTTCCGATACTTACTGTCACTTTTGTAAATGGGAAAATGAGTTTACCACATGCTTCTGTAAGGTATTTTTTCAACATTGTTCGCTACGATTTTGAAATACAAATGTTGCTCAAAGAAAGGTTCAAGTTTCGTTTGACAATGACTACCAACATTCTACAGTAATAAGTCTTTCTGCTAGTAAATATGAAAAAAATCACAAAACAATCTGAGAAAGTCTTTAAGCGAGATCGTTGAGGAATCCCGCAAGTGTAAAGAGGGTAAACAAACTTAGTAGTGTTCTTTTTATTTGCCTTATTTCTATATTGTTTGTCGCTTGCATATTTATTCTTGGCTAAGTATTGTTAAATGCATCAGTTATTACTAGAGCTGGAAAGTTAATGACCTAAAGAATTTCATAAAATTACCTTAAAATTGTCAAAAAAAAATTACCTAAAACAATTTTTTCTCTTAAAACGAAAGCTTGATTTGTTCATAAATTACAATAGAGGAGTTGAATAACTTGTTAAAACATGTTGTTTTGTTGTTTAAACTACTGAAACAAGGGGAAAAAGCAATTACATGGTAATGAAGTTTTCAATTTTATTTGAAGGGTACATAAAATACACTGCAAGGTTTTTCTGTGCAAGTCATTCGCCTCCTTCAGTGGCAGTGGATGATTCAGTAGTCAGTCAGCATCTGAAAATACAGTTGTGTTTTGTGTGCACGAGATTAAAATTTTTTATGTTCACTAATTTACCTTTAAAACCACAGATTAAAGCGATAATAGTGGGCAGGAAGGAACTCCCAAGTAGGCTTCACCTAAAGTATTTAAAGTGTGCTGGTAAAAAAAATAATTAGTTGATCGATTGCCAAAGTTTTCAGTTAAAAATAATATTTTTGATTAATGGCATACTTGGTAGGAAATTGAAATTGGTATGTTATCATTGAAAATTCACGAAACAGGGAAGGAGAAAAAAAGAAACTAAGAAAATGATAAAGAAGGCAACACAAATGAGAAGAAATACTAAAGAGCTAAAAAAATCAAAATAAAAGTATTGTTTTCTGGTTCTAATTGAAGGAAAACTAGCTCCGATCATGTTTAGCATTGTCTTGAAGGATGAGAAAAAAATTATGATTTTTCATCAGCTTCCAAGCCCTAGTTATTACAGGCGTAAATTTTGCAGGGTTTTCTCAGATGTATCAGAATTTGATAGTAAATAAATATATATAGTTAGGACCATAGGCGTAACTTGGCGGGGTAAGGGCACTTGCCCCCAAAAAATGTTCAGGGTGTTAAAATTTACAAGTTAAGGATACTTTTGCTAACATCCTAAGACCTGAAGAGCTAAGTAATAAATAATAATATTGTGATTTTCCAAATGTAACACTTAGGTAGCAAATAATCCTGGACACTATTTTTTTGGGGTGAAATTTTTTTTGACTTTTAAGCATGAAGTGCCTACCTGCTCCCCCCCCCCCCCAAAGTTAAGTCCCAAGTTACGCCTATGGTTAGGATCCATCTAACTAGGAACCTTTTTTTTTCTTTCTTTGTTTTATGAAACCCATTAATTTTATCTTACTGATTTACTCAACCAGAGGCCACAGTTGTCTGACAGTATAGGGTTCAATTACTTTATTACTACTTGATGTGTATCTCTGATTTTCAGGGACAGGATTTTTATCTAACTACACATTTTTCTCTTTTTTGTGTGCCCAAGTAAAAATTACAAATGTCATCAAGTTACAATGTTAGGAACGATATACCAGGTGTAGAAGTATGAAACCGGAATTTGTTTGCAAGAAGTAAACAGCTGGTGTTTGCAACTGAGAAACAATATTTTATTCAAAATAAGCTCGATTGCTAGTTACACATTTCTCCCACCTTTCCGGCAGGTTATGAATGCCACGCCAAAAAAAACGTTCTTCTTTTGAAGCGAACCAGTCCGCGAGCCATGTTCGTACATCTTCATACGAATTAAAGTGCTGTTCTGCAAGAGCGTGTCCCAGTGAGGCAAATAGATGATAATCTGAAGGAGCCAAGTCGGGAGAATACGCCGCATGCCCTAGTATCTCCCATTTGAACGCCTCGATCGTTTCCCGGACCCGTTTTGCTGTGTGTGGTGAGGCGTTGTCATGGAACAGGATGACCTTGTGTTGCCTTGATTCATATTCCGGCCGTTTGTCACGTAATGCTCGATGTAAATTGATCATTTGCTGTTGGTAGCGATCTGCGTTAACGGTTTCACCGGGTTTTAGCTTGCAATTCGTTGTCTTCAAACTTTTTCGGAGGTTTCCCACGTTCCTCGTTTCGCAAGTCAAAATCGCCACTTTCGAATTTCTTGAACCACTCGAAACACTGTGTTTTCCCGAGAGCATGTTCGCCGTAAGCTTCGACGAACATTCGATGCGATTCTGCGGCGGTTTTCTTCAAATGATAACAGAACACCAATGCTGTCCGCAAATCGTAGTTCGTAGGCACAAAACTCGACATGTTCCGGGTGTGCAACACCTTCCTCTGTCTGGCACTCGGGTTACTGTGTTCCGATATAACGTCCTCAGGAGTGGCGGGCAGCAGCTGGCACTGCTTACGCAATCTTCCGCACCCTCCACTGCCGGCTAGCACCATCTATCGGCCAATTCCGGTTTCATACTTCTACACCTGGTACAGTTGGACCTCAGTTATACGATGTGAAGGTGAAGAGAAAATGATATGTATAACTGAGAATTACTTACAAATCAGATTTAGATACGATGTCATATCACTATTAAAATACTGTAAATGTGTATATTTTGAGGAACAAGCTACGGTATAATGTAGGTTATTTCTGTCAAAAAGTGGTAAATTAACGAATCTAAAAATTTTTATTCTTAGATGCATTTCATTTGCCACTTTATTATGGAACACTTTTAAACTGAAGTAAGTACTACAGCAGACACTACAGTTTTAGTGAACTAGAATTTTCATATTGAACTTGAACATCTTTTCACTTTTAATGTTAGCATGGAAAGTCACTGTTAAGAATATTGAAATGTAACTACAGAAATGGTTCAGTAGACCTGTCAAAAAAAGGGGCCGATATTTTTTTTACGCAGGGTTGGCATCATTGATGAAGTTGTGCAGGAGCATACCCTAGTATTCTGTGCTTGCAACAGAGATAGAATCGTCAGGGTGGGGTTGCATACGTGTGAGTAGGAGTAAGGTAAAATGGCTGCCGTAATCCAAATCCCGCCAAATATGAAGTGACATATGTCATACGATTTCTGAATGCCAAAAGACAGAATACAGCTGACATCCATCGGGAATTGTGTGCCATTTATGGACCGACAGTGATGAGTGAAGGGAAGGTCAGGCAATGGTGCATGGAGTTTCGGGAAGGGCATTCAAATGTCCATGACGATGAGCGTAGCGGAAGGCCTAGTGTTCAGACGGACGATCTGGTGGAATGCGTTAACGAGAAAGTGCGTTCCAATCACCGGTTCACAATATCTGAACTCACCAAAGAGTTTCCAGAAGTGTCTGCGAAAACAGTACATAGAATTGTGACTGACAACCTGGGGTATCACAAATTGTCTGCGAGGTGGGTACCAAAAATGCTGACAGGCACTCACAAAGAGCAAAGGACAGCTGCACGTGATTTTTTGGCTCACTGGTGGAGGATGGGGATGACCTCTTTTTGCACATAGTGACGGGGGATGAAACGTGGATATGGTG
Organism: Lepisma saccharinum; assembly: GCF_977018435.1. Classification (NCBI taxonomy): domain Eukaryota; kingdom Metazoa; phylum Arthropoda; class Insecta; order Zygentoma; family Lepismatidae; genus Lepisma; species Lepisma saccharinum. The sequence goes on along the minus strand of NC_139240.1, from coordinate 7,468,737 downwards.
TGCCACTGGGGAGTGAAAGCAGCAGTCAATGTAATGGTGGCACTCTGGTTTTGGGACTAAAAGGGTGTAATTTTTGTGGAATTCTTGGAACCAGGACAAACAATTACAGCAGAGGTGTATTACAAAACACTGAATAATCTGCGGCGTGCAATCCAAAATCGGCAGAGAGGAATGCTACGCTCTGGAATTTTTCTGATCCATGACAACGCCTGCCCACACACAGCTGTTCCTACTGTTGAGACAATTCAAAGATTTCGGTGGACACTATTGAATCATCCCCCTTACAGCCCCAACCTTGCCCCCAGTGATATTCTTTCTCTTCACCTGAAAAAGTGGCTTGCATCGAAGTGTTTCAACGACAGTGACGTGCTCAAGACATCAGTTCTGGACTGGCTGCACTCTCAGGCGGCAGATTTTTTCGCAGAGAGTATAGAGAAGCTTGTGCCACGCTATCAGAAATGTCTGGAGGTTAATGGTGACTACGTTGAAAAATAGCCAAGGTATATACTTGTATATCAATCACAATAAATTTCTTCTATCATTCTCTTGTTTTTTAAAAAAATATGCACCTCGTAGGTGGAACTTGAACATTAAAGAGAAAGATTCATTTTGAACTTTACTGTGGTTTAAAAAAATCAGACATTTTGGTTTGTTTTCTCGCAACCTGTTTCATATTTGACACTCGCCTCGTGTTTTTGTAAGTACAATAAATGTATACATCTTTGACATTGTTGTAGCTTGTTTACATACAAATCAACTGTATTGTATTAAAATTAGTATGTATAACACTGAATTACATATAAATAAAGTTGAATTTACGTGTAAAACAGAATTACGCAGAACTGAGTTACGTATAAAGCAGTCTCAACTGTTTGTGAATTTTATGTTAGATATTTTCAGGTTTATTCATTATTTGTTCATAAGATAAGATTGAAAATAATAAATGGTAATTTTAAGTGGTTTTTATTTTATTTTTAACATTTTAACAACATTTAAGATTACCATACATTATGTGACCTAGGTAAAATGCTGTATTTGGGTCATCTTTCTGGTTTTCATAATTGTCTGACAGCTAACAAATTATGATTTCTCCTGAAATCTGTAATTTTTATTATTTTCTTGTGCCAGATCCATCACCTTACCTTCACTTCATCTCATTGTTAGCCATGAAATTCATATTGAAGATGAATTTGTTCTTCACTGCTGCTGATTCTTGGAACAGTGACTCAAAGTGAACAATTTAGTCACACTTGAAGTTTGACACTTGTATTTTGACTGACTCTACATACCTTCTTAAAACATGGGAAAGTGTTCAGTGGCTCACTGTGTGCTATGTATTGAAACAGAAGCAATTTTATTTCTTTAAGAAGTAAGGAATTGGTACATTAAATGTACATTTTATTTTTGCCTCAGAAACCATTTTCTTTAATCGGAATATTCTTCATTTCATCTCTCATTGTAACAAATATTTGGCTTTTGCTGTGAGCAGTCGTGGGTTTAATTCTTGGTGGGAGAAAGAAAAATTGGATTTTGACCCAGCATCATGAGAACAATTGAGGAGCTACTGAAGTAAAGCATATAGCACCATCCGATGAATGCACATTTGGTGGTAGGGCCCCACACATTCTTGGTACTGACCATTTTTGGAGGTCATGTGATTAGCACCATACTCTAGCCACCTTTACCCCCCCCCCTAGGGTTGCCGCCAAGTATGCTTTGATTTGAGTGTGGGTGAACCCCAGACCCACTTTATGTGGGGACAAGGTCAGGAAAATTCGAACCTTAGATCACCCACCCCGGGAATAGAACCTGGGTCTCCTGCATGGCAGTCAGATGCCCTACTGACTAGGCCGCTACCAGGAGCTTAGATGTTACTAGAAAAGAAAATGTGGAGGGGTTCCAGTCTAAAAAGCCAGTAATTGGACTCAAGTGTGCTGCCCATGTGTTACCCAACCAAGAGGCTCTAAAAAGGACTGTGGTGCTATTGGCTTTAGTTTTTGTTTAGTACATTATTATTTCATAATTTTTTTAAGATAGCTTCTTAAAATATAACATAATTGGGAAGTTAATGTAGTGTAATTACTTATGTTGCCGCTAGGACAGCACAGGAATTACCACGGAATACATGTATTGGATACTCACTCATATTTTTACATAATGCAGGATACTTCCATATTTTCTACATACTTCAGCAATTTTTTTCTACATTTTTTGTACATATTTTGTAAGTTTAGGTTACATGAAAATCCAGGCTGTAATTATGTTGTTCAGACATGATTGTACTCTAGTGGGTTTATCATTAATATAATACAGTTCATAACATCTGAGTGTGTTGCAAAATAACTAGTCTGCTTCCAAGCAATACAATTTTAAAATTCATATTATTATTTATGAAGAAATCATTCAACTCGTGTGCTCTTACAGGCATCTTACATGTCACTATAAACTCTGATGTTATAATCTCTTTTGTCAGTGGGGTTGTCTCTAAAGGTGCAGTGGTAGCATCGTTGCCTTGTAATCGAGGGGTCTAGTGTTCGATACCCAGTGGTGGCACATAGTGGTTTGGATCCCACTTTAAACTGTAGGTCCAGTCCCGATTAGCCTTACAGTCCATATAGTGGAATTTAAACAACAAATCAATCAATATCCAAGTTATTAAAAAGCTCCTTACAGCATGTTCCCATATTATCCCTCAGATGGATTTCGTTTCAGTACGACATGTCAGGTCTATTTACACTGGTTCTCTAATTCTTGGCTGTGATTTCATAAGAATAAAATCCCCATTGGCTGACCAAAATCACAAGGTCAGTGGCAAACCTGTGTGATTCGACGTGGAATCAACTGTTAGAAAAGAACATAGAACTGTGTAGAGAGATTAATTTTCCTGTAGTTTACGGTTATTACAAGAACACACGCTCCCTTCATCAGACACATAAACATCTCAACGAAAAACTGTTTTCCTATGTTTGTAATAACCGTAAACTACAAGAAAATAATTCTACAATGCAAGCAATGCGTACATACAAGAAAAACTATTATTCATCTGTAGAGAGCTTGATTGATTTATTTTGACGTGATGTATGCTTCCAGTGAAAATAAAAATTTTGTTTGGTCTTTTGTAAATAGATAGATCAATCAGTATGCACAATGTGGAAAAAACGATCTTAATATATTTTCTGTGTGGTCCTCATTGGTTTGTGGGGTGTAAAGATTGCTGCTCTCCGAACAGCACTCAAATGCCAACCTCTCTTCCATGCAGTGCACCCTGGAAACTGCTTTACAGGCTAACGAGGCTCTGGTGACTGGAACCACAGCCAGGATAATCTGTGGCGTTTCATCCAGTCAGTTGGCCATAAATTCTAATGTGTTGTATTGGGTTCGGTAACAGGAACCAGAACCTTTTCCCCGGCACAATAAATATGGCTCAAGTTCGGTACTGTTGTTTTTTGGTACCGAAATTGGATCGTTTTTAAATAGGCCCTAAGAAATGTTTCTGGCCCTTTCATAATTTAGTTTATATTGGATTCTGAATTGATTCTCTGTTCCATCCGGTGCAATGTAAAGTTCCATTTCAAGTAGGTCAACGAGTGTTTTTTATTGCAATTGTACACTCCACAGTTGTAAAAAGATGTAACATAGAGAATCAATGACAACGTTGTTGTCCTATCATGGACCTCATTCATAAAACCTTGCTTGGTGAAGTGTAAATCTGTTCGATGATGAAATGTGGAAAATGGGTGTTTCTCCGTAAAGCAAATATGTGAGAGAAAAATTACAATCACACAATAAGCATAGAGTTGTGCAATTGCAAACATGTCAACATCTGAAAGGAAACAGCAGTGAAAACATAAATAATTATCATCACACAGCAGTATAAAGGGTGATCCTTACTGAAGACACTGAAATATCAACCTCACTTCCACATAGTACACCCTGGACTGCATTTTGCAGACAAGGGAGAGACTGGCATTGGACCCATGGCCAGTATAATCCTCTCTGGGACCTTCTTGTGTGCTGCCCATATGTGTTTGTGATTGTCCCTTCATCTATTTCATCTTATCACCATTCATCCTCACCTTTGCTATTAGACAAAATTTGCAGAAAAGCAGTGTAAAATAAATCAGATCAATCAAGAAAAGAAAGTGACTGAAATGTTCTTTGCCTTTTCCCCAGGTGGGAGAAAGATTTTTTTTTTTTTTTTTTTTTTTAAGCAAAGATGTCAAAATAATGTGTAAAATGTTTGGGGTTGGAAGGGGCTGGGGTGGTTTGCTACAGTGACCCATTTAGATAAGTAGCGAAGTCATACAATGTAAAGAAATGAAAATTGAAAATTTTACATAATGTGCATCTCTGAAATTGTTTTTACTTGCAGTGAAAGGTGTGACGATTTTTTATGCGAACTCGATTTTAAGTACAATGTGAAAAAATCCCGCATCGAATATCGTCACATTTCTCCTCATGTTACTCCGGTACGCTTCGCGTCTGTCTGGTTTCAAGATTAATGGATTGACCGCTAGAGGTCTCTAGTGCATTTTTCGCCTTACGAACAGCATCAACGAAAAGCCGCAGTTCCTTATCAGCTCGCGAGCCGCGAGGGATTCCTGACGTGACGTAGTAGACTACGGGAGAAGCAGCGGCTCGCAGAACTCAGTGTGCTTCTCTCCCTTTCTCTCTCTCTCGACGACAGTTTTTATTTCGACAAGTACTTGATTTCGTCAAACATTACGAGGGAACATTGGTTCACATGCGTTTAGCGCACGTACGTCAGAAGCGATTGGAGTCTTTTGGGAATACAGGAACGTCAAATTACGTGGATGGCGAAAATGGAATTTGCTTTCCCCATTGAGCATTTTTCACCGAGGACGACTTGTTAGTTTCGTCTGGTAGAAACCTGAAGTACGAAGGACAATTGGATCGACAAGTGAGAAGGAAGGATGAGAACAAATACACGGCTATAGTATTCGACGAACACGAGAAGCGGCTGATTTGACTAAGTCCCAGTGTTCGCTTGATCCAGAGGGATTGTCTAGTTAGTATGGTGGATCGATTGCGACGAGGCTGAGGTATGTACCCAATGACTCTTTTCATAAGTGAAGTGTGAAAGTGTGTGTTTTTTTGGGACGAGAAGGCCACTTTGACTCTCTTGTCGTTACCTTCGACACGGAATGATAAACTGAATCAATAAGTAAGCCACGAAGTGCGAAGAGTGAATTACGAGTAAAACAATTACAAATTCTCCTCCCCCCCTTTTTTGTGAATAAACGTCGTAATGTTGCCGTGGATACAGTGAAGAAAGAAAGTGTCGCTGAGACACGTCCTTCCTCTCCTCCCCCGTTTTTGGGTCAAAGTAATAAAAAGGATTAATCGTTCAATTTACCTTGCATGCGGGCAACTCGTATAATGAGCTTAATGCCACCCCCTCCCACAAAATACCAGAATCACGAGTCGATATAACTTCCACGCAATATATCAAATGAGATTAGCATGAGCACCAAAGTAATATGTAATGTCAAAATGGGTGGATCTTTTTTCTTTGGAATAACTAGCAATTAACGAGAGAGAGTAGTGTAAAAAATGCAATCATAGATTTGTTTCGACCTGTTTTAATATATTGCATTATTACGTCATTGGTAGTCACTGGGTTTTGTTCCCGGTTATATTTTTTTGTTGTGCCACCAGTAACGGAGAATTGTTAGTAACTTTTAGTCAGTTATTGTTACGAAAGGAACGAAATTATTGTTGTGAATAGTATATGTATATGTTACACTTGGAAAACGCCTGCCATACTGCGTTGCGAGGTAGTGCGTAATAAATCTTGAGTTGACTCAACAAATTAAATTAAGTGTAAATAATTATCCTTTACTCTGTAAAAATTAGAATCCTTTGCATTAGAGCATTTTTGACTAAAACGTGATCGGAAGACCATGCTTGGATGAACTGGCGATTCACTTTCATTGATTGTGAAAACGACTTAATTTGACTACGATATTTTTCAAGTTTGGTTATTGTCAATTGTTTTTCCTTTTTTTTTTGTGTCAAGTTGGTTCTCCGCGGAGACTGAGGCGACGGTCCAAAATACTGTCATTAGCCTCAACAAGCCCTCCTGGCTATTGTAAGTGATAGTTTTTTCTTTACTTCTATTATCGTGCGAGTGATTGAATTTTCCACGGACCTCTGCACCTTCCTTTCAAAAATCTTGACCTTATTGTCACGCACGCGACTATCCCGTTACAAAGTTTTTGGTAGCAGATCTGGTTCTGTATACATACATTTTCTGCTTTACGCGTTAAACGTAAGAAAAGTTTGGATTCACCCCCTTTTTTTTTACAAAAAATTTTTTCCCCCCCACCCCCCCTTTTAAGAACCTTTTGTTTTCTTTTCCCTTTTCCATTGGAAATTTGAGTAATTTAGTGGAAGATAGTGGTCACTTCTATACTTCTACCACCATGCCTCCCCCGGAAACGAGCAATGTTGGCGAATTGATATCTATACAACAGGAGTCTTCTCCATTCGTTTTACCCCCACCGCCACCCTTAACGGGCCCCCACATTACACATCCGGTTCAAGTTTTCTTGCAGGTAACTACGGTACCAATTCACACAACTACCACATCTACAGCTCCCTCAATGTTTTCGTCACCCTTGCCCGCAACAACAACGGCGACCGTAACGGTCCCTATATCACCTGGTTCAGTTACGTCATCTCATCTTAACGGAGACTCTTCTGTTATTCATAAGATTCTTCTGAGGAATTTAGATACCCATATAGATGCGCTGGCTATGTGCGACGGTCAAAGTCATTCTGCTTTATTTACATTCATGTTGGCTTTACACCGTCTGGTCATTTCCCACCAATATCCATTGCAGTGGCTTTTGCAAAACGCAACTCGCCGTACCGCGGGTGCCTTGCAAACACTTTGGACGACGGCTATCGCTTCTCTTATGCCTTGGCACGACATGAAACTCTATATATGGAGACATTCGGTTCCGATGTCTTTGTATACAGACTTGGTTAATGCTCACGTTACTCGTCCTCAACGTGAATTTGAGACGCTTCACATTTATGTGTCAGACATCCGCGATTCGGCCGAGGCTCTGGCATTGGGCTGGGATTCTACCATTTTGGTCACTTTTGTTTTACAACATCTTAACAATACCTCCACCAACTGTTTATTATTTCAGTCCCGTCCACAATCTATGCCTGAGTTAGTAGCTTTAGCTCATTCCATCATTCCTTTAGAGATGCAAAAGGCGTATACACAACGCCAATTAGGTCAGCTTGACCGGCAGGTGACTCCCCCTCCTCATAATCTTGCTAACCGAGGGCAGAATTTAAATCGCCCCCTGCGTCAATCTCATTCTTCTTACTGCAACTTTTGCCACAGAAGTGGACATTCCACGTCTCACTGCCGCCGTCGTTCCTCCCAGCATGATCCCCATTCTCGTAATCTGGTTGTTCCAAGGTAACCAATGCATTCACTTTCACATGTATGTTATGGTATGATAAGTGTTTATATATACTAGAATGTTAAGGTTTTTTACTGCACGTGTACTATTTATATCTTGTTTATTACTATGTGTTTATTCACAGTTTTGTATTCTTACTTGGAGTATGTTAAAAACATTTATTCATTAATCTTCATCAAAGTAAAGCAACTATGATTCATTACTTAAGTTACAATTTAACTTCATTTAGTAAATTTGGATGTCAATTTCTATACCCGTTTCACAGTATATGTATAATTTTGGGATTGTTTGTTTCAAATATCTTGTAATTGGTGCTCTTATTCTTCGCAGTATTCCCTTCCTCCCTTTGGTTTCCTCTCCTCTTTCCTATCTTTTTGTTTTTTTCTTCTCCTCTTCTCTTCTAATGTATTTCATTTTTTTTTTCTTTTCATGGTTTTTGAGGAACCTCACAATTATATAACATCTCGGAATCAGTGGAATTGAGGCATCATAAGGATGATTACTTATCCCCGTGCAACAACATATATATATATATATTTCCGTCTACGTCGCAAATATCTTCGACCTGTAAGTGCATATCTGATCGTTGTTCCAGTGTCAGTTTCTCCGCAAAATTAAGTGCTACGTATCATATATCCCTATTTTTCTTTTCTCGAAGGCAATTCTGTGCGCCCCATTATAGACTCTATTGGCGCCTATGGTAATTAGGTGTTGCAAATTTTGATATTATGTATTACCACATTCTTAAATTGTTAAATGTTTTATACCATTTGTTCATTCCCATTTTTTAGATTGCAATCGATCATTCACTTCCATTTTTTATATCAATGTTATTGTATTTATTACTTTATTTATCTAATGTATTTCAATCATTGCAATTACTAATCTCTATGTTGTCCACTGCCTTTTTCAGAGATTAACTGGTCTTTCAAGTAATAATTCCTGTAGGCAGTCAGGTGTTGGTGTCAACAAAACAAAAAAAAATTGAGGGTGTTTTGACTTAATTATTGTCTGGTTTTCATGTGTGTGTTTTCATCAAGGTTAACTTGTTTATATCAGGTATATATATAAATGTTTTAATATAGTTAGGGGTTATTTTGTAATTGGTGCTCTTGCGATACTATTGCGGTTAGGCCATGTTATGAATTCTGAGCCTTATTGGTGTCTTTTTCCTTTTTTCGCAAGGCAGGGGAGTTTGTGACGATTTTTTATGCGAACTCGATTTTAAGTACAATGTGAAAAAATCCCGCATCGAATATCGTCACATTTCTCCTCATGTTACTCCGGTACGCTTCGCGTCTGTCTGGTTTCAAGATTAATGGATTGACCGCTAGAGGTCTCTAGTGCATTTTTCGCCTTACGAACAGCATCGACGAAAAGCCGCAGTTCCTTATCAGCTCGCGAGCCGCGAGGGATTCCTGACGTGACGTAGTAGACTACGGGAGAAGCAGCGGCTCGCAGAACTCAGTGTGCTTCTCTCCCTTTCTCTCTCTCTCGACGACAGTTTTTATTTCGACAAGTACTTGATTTCGTCAAACATTACGAGGGAACGTTGGTTCACACGCGTTTAGCGCACGTACGTCAGAAGCGATTGGAGTCTTTTGGGAATACAGGAACGTCAAATTACGTGGATGGCGAAAATGGAATTTGCTTTCCCCATTGAGCATTTTTCACCGAGGACGACTTGTTAGTTTCGTCTGGTAGAAACCTGAAGTACGAAGGACAATTGGATCGACAAGTGAGAAGGAAGGATGAGAACAAATACACGGCTATAGTATTCGACGAACACGAGAAGCGGCTGATTTGACGAAGTCCCAGTGTTCGCTTGATCCAGAGGGATTGTCTAGTTAGTATGGTGGATCGATTGCGACGAGGCTGAGGTATGTACCCAATGACTCTTTTCATAAGTGAAGTGTGAAAGTGTGTGTTTTTTTGGGACGAGAAGGCCACTTTGACTCTCTTGTCGTTACCTTCGACACGGAATGATAAACTGAATCAATAAGTAAGCCACGAAGTGCGAAGAGTGAATTACGAGTAAAACAATTACAAATTCTCCTCCCCCCCTTTTTTGTGAATAAACGTCGTAATGTTGCCGTGGATACAGTGAAGAAAGAAAGTGTCGCTGAGACACGTCCTTCCTCTCCTCCCCCGTTTTTGGGTCAAAGTAATAAAAAGGATTAATCGTTCAATTTACCTTGCATGCGGGCAACTCGTATAATGAGCTTAATGCCACCCCCTCCCACAAAATACCAGAATCACGAGTCGATATAACTTCCACGCAATATATCAAATGAGATTAGCATGAGCACCAAAGTAATATGTAATGTCAAAATGGGTGGATCTTTTTTCTTTGGAATAACTAGCAATTAACGAGAGAGAGTAGTGTAAAAAATGCAATCATAGATTTGTTTCGACCTGTTTTAATATATTGCATTATTACGTCATTGGTAGTCACTGGGTTTTGTTCCCGGTTATATTTTTTTGTTGTGCCACCAGTAACGGAGAATTGTTAGTAACTTTTAGTCAGTTATTGTTACGAAAGGAACGAAATTATTGTTGTGAATAGTATATGTATATGTTACACTTGGAAAACGCCTGCCATACTGCGTTGCGAGGTAGTGCGTAATAAATCTTGAGTTGACTCAACAAATTAAATTAAGTGTAAATAATTATCCTTTACTCTGTAAAAATTAGAATCCTTTGCATTAGAGCATTTTTGACTAAAACATGATCGGAAGACCATGCTTGGATGAACTGGCGATTCACTTTCATTGATTGTGAAAACGACTTAATTTGACTACGATATTTTTCAAGTTTGGTTATTGTCAATTGTTTTTCCTTTTTTTTTTGTGTCAAGTTGGTTCTCCGCGGAGACTGAGGCGACGGTCCAAAATACTGTCATTAGCCTCAACAAGCCCTCCTGGCTATTGTAAGTGATAGTTTTTTCTTTACTTCTATTATCGTGCGAGTGATTGAATTTTCCACGGACCTCTGCACCTTCCTTTCAAAAATCTTGACCTTATTGTCACGCACGCGACTATCACGTTACAAAGGCTGTTGTTTTTATTGTAGGTACTCCATTGCCAACCTCATTCTTACAGCATATCAGGCAAACTAAATGTGGTCTGTGGAACGACACTTTGGTAATCATGTATGATGTTTCCATTATTGTGTATTGTGTAGTATTTTGTTCCCAATTGTACCGAGTGCAGCTTTACGGACTCAGCTGTTAAATGAAGACAATTAGAGTGTGAGGGGTACCTTTTGCCAGCATAATCCTCTGTGGGACTTGTGTGCTGTCATGTGTGTTTGTGCGTGGCCCTTCATCTTTTCATTATTCATGTTTATCTTTGCAATTGGCCTCAACTGGCAGAAAAGTGAAGGAAAATTAACTTGTGGCAGTGTGCACCAACGAAGATCAAAATTTAAACTCAGGTGAGGAAAACATCATTGGAAAATTACATTACGTAAAGATGGTTCAACACATGATTGCAAAGTAGAAAACATTGAAACAGGTTTACCTTCTGATTGGCCATTGGCCGTCTGTTTTGGTGTCTCAACCTAACGCATTGACTACAGGCAGCTGTTCTTAAATAGAAAAATCTCGGAAAGTGATATTGAGGATATGCAAATGCTGTGGGTCTTGGGCTGCACAGATTATATATATAGTGAACGGAGGTGACAATTTGTGAATCGTGCAAAAACTGCCTAAAAATTAATTTGAGGTTCTATTGTGCAAAAATGTAATGTTTTGGAATATTTTCTACCCCCTATCTATGTAAATGTAACTTCCTGCACTCATTTTTTTAAAAACAATTTTATAAACTCTTGAATATGTGAGCACATTCGTTTGTAGGCTTCATATCTGTAGTTTATAGCACATGCTATATATAAAAGAAGGAAAATGTGACACCATCTGTTTTGGTTGGGACTTAATCACACTCTCCTACATTGTGCGATCCTTGATTGTAACTTGGGGTGCAAGGGGTGACCTTCCATGTAGTACAACCTCACTTCCTCATAGTACACCCTGGACTGCATTTTGCAGACTAACGAGGCTCTTGCGACTGATCCTATGGCTAGTATAATCCTATGTGGGACTTGAATCCTGTCCATATGTGTGTAATTGTCCCTTCGTCTACTTCATTGTTCATCCTCATCTTTGCGATTAGCCAAAAGGTGGCAGAAAAGTGAGAAACAATAAAGTAAATCAATCAATCAATTTCCACAACATATGTGTCATGTCTTCTAAATCCTTGTCCTGTTCTCGAAGTTGATTGTGATGCTTTGATGCTGTCCTATTCCAAATGCAGACAGCAGGGCTGTCAAGGTGATGTCACAGATAACCGTGAAACTGAAATATATTATTCTAGATACAAAATTGACATATTTTTTTGTATAGCAAAAAAAAAAAAAAAAAAGAAAATGAAAATGGCCCCAAAAATTGTAAACGGCTGTTTCTCATTAACTATTAAGATGTTTGGATTCTGTTGTTTTTTTTATCTGAAAGTTTATTGAAAGCCTTTTCAAATGCATATACAACGAACTTTATATGCAGTTTTTGGGGGTGTGCTATGAATGAAATTCAAAAATTTTCAAAATTTTAGGGCAGTTACAGCAATACCTCAAGTTGAACATATATAAATTTCACAGGATGTATATGCTTGGTTGTAGTTTTCCACAATATTTTAATAAGCACATTGACAAGCTGAAAACTTAAAGGTAAGAAATGTTTATGCAATCTAGGCGATGTGAACACCCAGTACCGGTATTTCATATGGTTGTTGTGTTCATGAAAGCTTTTTCTACACAGGCAGTTGCAGTATCAGAGATGGCATGCAGTCTTCCAGATTGTCCAAGGGGGTGTGGTGGAGAAAGAACTTGCAGAATATTTTGCAAAGATATCACGCACTGATGTTCTTGTTGCCTAATTCTATCAGGAAATTTATAGCCCTTTGCAGGTCCTTTGCAGGTCCACGTGGCAGCATGAAATTTACATGCACTTCCTGCATCTCAAAGTCCACTTTAGTTGTACATAACAGCCAAAAACGTTCCCACTTTGATGTCATGAATTCTACAATACTGCATAACATGTGAGCTGTTTCCAATAGTAACATTCACTTCTTGTTTCTCATGCTGGGCAGTTCTTGCAATGGTAACTACAATATTATTTCCAGTTCCCTCTGCATGCCACACATGGCTTTTTTGAATCATTCGCACTGCCTACACATATTCCCACTCTTTGTGTGTTTCTCATCACGGAATGTTTGAATCTCTGCATATATAATGTAAATCAGTGTAACAGCTGATCTATATGTCTGAACAAAGTGTGAAATTCTTCTGCAGTCTGAGGGGTGTAAGGGGTACCTTCCACGTAGGCGCCCAAAAGTCAACCTCACTTCCACGTAGTGCACCCTGGACTAAAGACTAACGAGGCTCTGGCGACTGGCCCCATGGCCAGTATAATTTTGTTTGTGTTGTCCTGTGGTTTGTCCTTATTTGTGCTGAGCGTTCTTTACAGCCTCGGCTTTTAACAACAGTCAGAACATTTTAATCTTTTATGATTTTAATTAAGCAACGTTAGAGTTGTTACGTGTAACGGTAAGGGGCTGGACCCCGTATAGTGTGACGGGTGCAAAATAGCCTTAGTGCTGACGCACCCAAAAATTTTAAAATCAAAATCAAATCAAATTCTGCAGTCTGAATGCACTTAATATGCCCTGCCGATAAATTGTGCCGTGTAGCAAGGTGTTTAACTGAACCTCCAACACCGTCCCATGCTGATTTTCTATGCCCAGTGGATGTGAAAATCCATTTCTTGCTTGGATATTGGACTGCTCAAAGTTCATGCAGTTGATAACGATTTTTGAAGTGACTTGCAGCCCCATCTGATATAACTGTTAGTGATGAAATTGCACTGCCATTCTCACTAATACAGGTAATGATTTTCTTATCAGCTAGAAGAGCAGTTTTCAGCAAAATCAACATGAAGCACTAAGTGTTGACTTTTCTACTTGTGCTCTTATCTTTTCTTCTGCCACTGCTTTTCTTTGAATGTCTTTCACATGCAAGTATGAGACAACTTTGACTGTCCATTTAGCAATTGCACTAATGAACAGACCTACTGGAACTGTCTTTTTAATAAGGTCCCCAATCTCCCAGAGTGCAAAAGATATTTCCTCACTGTCTTCTTCATCAGTTAATCCCAGAGACACTGAACTGGTTCCATCACTCCTGGGACATTCGCCAAGAAGACAGAAATCTGTTGGTGGAGAACACTCTACAAGCTTTTCTAGGTGTTGCATTAATTCACTCATATTGGTGGGTAAAGAGCTGCTGTTGTTTTTCACTGCTATAGAACAAAGATCAAAATTGGCACAGTATATGCAGACACACACTTCCTGTGCATGATGAGGAATAACCCATCTGGGCCGTAGAAAATAAAACTTGGAACGACCTATTTTAACACTTTATTTGGCACTCTTGGAAATTAATGTTGAATTTTTTTTTTTCACTATAGAAATGAGGTAATTTTGACTTTCTAATAATAAGTTTGGACATTTGAAATACAATATTGTATTTTTATAAGAAATACAGCATGTTGATTGTAAGCAACATTGCCAGTAACATTTGTACCTATTATCTATACAATTCTTTACATCTAAACAAATATGTATTATTTTTATTCAATGAAATACACTTTTCTCTTAAAACTTTTATTGTAACATGGTTAGTGTAGTTTTCCAAAGAATTTTACATGAAGTTAAAATAAAGTACGAGTGAAAATTTAAAATTTTTCAACATTTACAATAGTATTATGAATTTGTTTCTGTCGATGCAATTATTGTGACAAAAACCACTTTATAATCCACAATAAAATTATTACAACAGAAATTCACAATATTCCAGAAACAAATCTTTTGATAGAATATAATAATATATAAATACTACTAAGCAATGCAGTAAATTTTCCAGTATAAATGTATATTATGTCCAGCATCTTATTCTTTCATGTGGAAACCTTGGAAACAGTTTCGTTTGGGGACAAAGCAAAGAACTACATTGCATTTGGAACACTTCACAGTTGAATAACCACTGGGACAATATCTGCATCGGCCTTTGGGTCCAAAATTCAGGCCAGTGATCCAAACGGTCATACCTTGTAATCTTGTACTGGAACATGTATTTTTACCTTCCTCTTTTGGGGTGGTGAATTCGAATCCAAGGATGGCCTACCTACTTTTCTTTTACCTGCAATCATAAGGCCATTCGCAATGTGTGCCCTGAAATGTTTTAGACTCATCTTCTTGTCTGGAGTTTCTCTTCGATACAAAAGCCAGCCATTGACAACACACAAGTCCAAAACATATCCAAGTAATGGCAAATACCATCTGCGTGATTTCAATGGAACTCTGTATAGTTCGATTAGCATCCCAGCTAAATCAACTCCACCCATGTGTTTGTTGTATTGCTGCACAATATTGGGACAGGGCACGTCTGTTTTTCTTTTCTCTGCTTTATTCCATCTTTTAACAGTTGAGATTGGTTCTATGCCACAGAAGGAACTTGCAAGGGACACTACTTTATTATCTACCCACCTCACAACTATGAGCCTTGATGAAGTGTCCATTCTGAAATCATAACTGCCTCGTCCACGCGACTGAAGATCTTTTTCACTTTCAAGGGGGCAATTTTTTAGTCGATTCTTTCTCAGTGTCCCTAAAGAATCAATATTCAACTCTTTCAGGTAAATGATCAACTCCATTGTACAAAAAAAGTTGTCAAAATACACCTTAGTATTCATACCAACAGGTAAAGTCTTACACAGAGTGATGACAATTTGGCCTCCAAGTCCAAATGACTTTTCTTCTTCAGAGAGATCGGTCATCATTCCTTTCCCTGTGTACGGAAGGAAATCATAAATGACTCCTGATACACCTGCACGGACGAAAATCTTGAACCCCCACTTGTGTGGTTTGTTCTGAATATATTGACGCAGATATCCTGCCCTTGTGTCCTTGTAAGGCACCATCATCTCGTCAATTGAATGCTCGGATTCCTGTTGTTGTTTCCTACAGTTCCTTACAATGACATCCAAAACAGGCCTAATCTTGAACAATTTGTCATTTGAATCTGGAGCATTTTCATTATTGTTGAAATGCAGTAACCTTCGTAACTTTTGGAAACGTTTCAAACTAAATATATTTGTGATTTTTTCACAGCTGGTGTCATGGGCCCAATAATCAATATAAGATGGCATACTAGCAATTCCCATATATATAAGGACCCCCACAAATTGCTCCATTTCACTGATATTAGTATTTATTGAGACACCAGATTTCTGAACAGAGTAAAGATTTGTTTCACCCACAATTTTTTTTACGAGTTCAGAATCGAAAAATCGTCTAAAGTATTCCAATGGAGTGTTGTCATGAGTGTCAAATTGGAGAGACTGATTGGTTGTACTCAAATCAATGTCCTGTCTAACCCATCTGTAAACCCTGAGATCTCTTTGCCGCTGATGGGTACGGTTTCTGCCAGTAGTAGGCTGTATGACCACATTATGAGCATTAGAAGTGACAGCTTCTTCAATATTATTATCTGAATCAGAATCAGATTCTGGTATTATCAATAGACCATTTCTAGTAGAAATTTCTGGTGTATATTCAGGATCATTATCGCTATCATCCGCGAAAATTTCTGGTTCTGACATGTCAGATTCATCCCCATCTGATAGTGAAGGATTTGATGGTGGAAGCACAACACCTGCATGCCTTCGTTTACCATAAAATTTCCCTGGATCCATGACAAATCAGCACCTGTAAATCGAAATACCACCTTTTAGTTCATTCAAGAATGTGAAGATCAACAGCAGGTTACATTGTAAGGAATACCTCAAGTACGGGCAATGTTGCCTACAGGAAACATGCTTTTTAGTACTAAATATTTTGTGCTAAAGACAATTGACTAAAGTACATAATACGTGCAACCTTACCTTTGAATCTTTCTTGAGGCGAAACAATTACGTTTACTTGAAGAATCGGTGCTAAACACAATGGAACTATATAAACAAAAGAACACGATCCAACCCGCCAAACAATGCTCCTGCAGCACTGATTACGCCTCCCCCCTACTGGCAGATTTCCGAACAAAGTTGACAAATGAATGGTAATATGCGCTTATAAAAGTTGCTGGAAAGCAACAATGCCAACAGAACGGTCACTGTGGCTTTCCTGTCTGCATAATGCTTAGTAGAAAAACATGTTGCTTGTGAGCAACACAGCCAAATAAAGGGTTAACATCAGGGTGGTTTTCGATAAATTTGCGGTAAACCTCTTGAACAGTCCTAGATAGATAACGTTTTGGTTTTAGAAGTTTCACACCATTTTCTCGTATTGCAATCACATTTTTTGCATTTTGACTTTGAACAGAACAGTTGACATCATCACTTGGAAAGTAGCTTCATGCTAAATCTGTTCTTGCAATACTACACTCCCTTCATTCTTCTAATTTGCCATGATTTGTCGATCATGTGTTGGGGTGTAAGGGGTGATCCTTCCACGTAGTACACCCAATTGCCAACCTCAGTTCAACGCAGTACACCCTGAACTGCATTTTGCAGACTAACGAGGCTCTGGCGACTGGCCCCATGGCCAGTATAATTCTGTTTTCCTGTGTTTTGTCCTTATTTGTGCTGAGTGTCCCTTTACAGCCTCAGCTTTTAACCAAGGTAAGGATGTTTTAGTTTTGATCCACACTTTTATTTTTGTTATGTTAAGGGGCTGGACCCCGTATAGTGTGACAGGTGCAAGATAGCCTAAGTGCTGATGCACCCAAAAATTTTAATTCAAATTCAAATTCAATTGTGTTTTGTTGTGTGGTATTGTGCTTAGTAGTTGCTTTTTTTATATTCCTGTTGGCACAATTGTCAGTAGCTGCACTTTTTCATGATACGAATTGCATGAAGCAAAAGAATCACTGATATTGTGGCACCATTCTGCACGTTGACCACATTCTTCTGTTTCAGACTCATCGGCTCCAGTTGACACAATATTGATATAGATTTTCAATAACTTGGAACCTGTACTAGTCTCAAATTCTGTTGCCAGCTGCTGACGTTTCCTGCTTAGGGAGGCTTTTCTTCTGTCTGGTCTCACTAGACTAGGTTCTTTTCAAGGGACTCGCATTCATTTCAAGGTTAGATATGGTTGCATTCAATGTGTCTGTCTCTTCCTGTTTTGCGCTGTACAGTTTATAATCACGAAACACTCAAAATTATCTTCCCAAAGTAACTCTTTCTTCTTCAAACACTGAACCTTGAGAAGATTCTACACATGCTCTATCTTCCTGAACAATGACTTCGGTCCGCATAGAATAATGTCAGAGTATCGACAGTAACAGTTTAAACAAACTAAAGTATCATCATTAATGTCCTCACTTTTAAAATCAGTTCTCAGCAACACTGACATATGTTCACGTTGTCTGAACTTCCAACTCTTGCTTTGATACACACATTTTTTATTCTCAAAGTCAGGACACTTTATTCTTTTCTCAGAAAACACTGCTTTTCCACTTGTAGACATCTTCCTAACAACTCAAGCTCAGAAGGAATTAACAGCAATTTGTCTGAAACGAAAAGAAACAAATTAACTTGTGAATATGAAAAACAAATGACTTCTAGTATGTTCTATAAATAATAAATGTTAAATATGATGAGCAATATGATATATAACAATTACATGAAGTTTGGTTATGGACTCTTTATGATGTATATGTCTTGATTGTTTTGCATTTAAAATTTGTATACTGTTTTCCAATAATAGCCTGATGAAATAAGGTTTGTCTCCTTCAATATTACGATTGCGTTTAAGTTTTCAGTTTGTTAATGACTAACTAACTAACTTCCTAGCCTTCTTAAACCCGAAGGTTCATGGCTGCAGCAACACAGGCCTTCCATCTTTCCCTATCTTGAGCAAGTTCTATATACTCTTTTCCATCCCTACCGATTTCCCTTAGGTCCATCTCAACGTTGTCCCTCCATCTTCGTCTTGGCCTTCCTACAGGTCTCTTACCATCAGGTTTCCCAACAAGAATCCTGTAAACTCCTCTTTCCTCTCCCATTCGTGCCACATGGCCTCCCACCTAAGTCTTCTTGATTTAATTATTCTAATAATATCTGGACATGAATATAAATTATGTAGTTCTAAATTATGTAACCTTTTCCACTCACCTGTCTCCTCATCCCTTTTAGGTCCAATGATTTTCCTAATGATCTTATTTTCAAATACTCTCAATTTATGTTCCTCTACAGGCAAAATTACTGTTTTGTATATTTTAACTTTTAGTTTCTTAGATATTAAACGAGTAGACAAAAGTTTATGAAGAGAGAAGTAACATGCATTTCCTGAATTAAGCCTAAGTAGTAGTATTGGTGATATTATAAACCCAACTTACAAGTGTAGAAAAGGAGAGGCTATTTGATTGAACAATCCGATTTGCTTACACTTAAAACAATGCCAAGAGGGGCCTATACCCCAATTCTTCCAGTGTGATATGCTCTTAATTTTAAGAATTTTGAATTCTAGTGTAGAAAGGGTGAAGCCCCTCAGACAGATTTGCTTATACTTAAAACTATGCCAAGTTCCCATATGATCTTATTGCTTATAGTGTGTTTTTCTGTCAAAATCCCAGGAATCTTGAATTAATATAAAGCTTATAGCTACTGGGTTCTGAGGCCCAGTGGAGTGTGGTGCATAGCCCCATGGTTTTTATTGTTTTGTAATCGGGAGGCTCGGGTTTGAATCCTGATAAAATGTGAAGCCTCCCCTGATGGCAAAATGTTAATATTGTTGCCTTGTAAACAAGAGGCTCGGGTTTGAATCCTGATAAAATGTGTAAGATTGAAATACATGTGGCAAAATAATATCTCCACACATGAGATTTTGAGAATAATTATTGCTAGTTGATAGCTCCCAGATCTGAAAGCTGGTAAAAAGTGTTGTTCAACAGAGCAAAATTATTCTCTATTGGGAACCACCCGCTCAGCCATACAATAGGGGAAAAGCGGGCAAACATAATTAATTGTTTGCATGTTTTGCCGGCACGCAAGAGATATAATCTATACAGCTAGAAGGGAGCATTAATGATTTTTCTGTGCGACAGGGGAAAGTGTAACAAAGATTATTGAGATAAAAATACACATTTTCTGTGCGACAGGGGAAAATGTAACAAAGATTATTGAGATAAAGATACACATTTTCTGTGCGACAGGGGAAAATGTAACAAAGATTATTGAGATAGAGATATATTTTTTCTGACACAGTAGCAATGAACTGCCTTGCCTGGTGAAACCAATTCTTATTCTGATAATACGAGCCTAGGCAAGACTTAGAGAATATTATGACAGAACAAAATCCAATTTTGTCTGTATCAGGGTCTCGAACCCAGTAAAATGTGGATATATTCCATATGGAGAAATGTTAATATTGCGGCCTTGTAATCAGAGGCTCTGGGTTCGAGTCCTGATAAAATATGTAAGATTGAAATACATACAACTGCCCACACATGAGATATTTACTGCTAGCTGATAATACAGTTGAGGTTTGTGTGTTGTACAACAGCATAATAGAGCAAACATCTTCTAGAATTGCTCTGTGACTCTCTCATTTCTTACATCATAAACATATGATTTTTCACCTATGAGAATAACACTACATATAGTGTCATCAGGTAATGCCTCATGGAATTCACAGATAATTTTAATATTTGTCCTGTCATTCACCACAACTTGTTTCCTTTTTGAAGTGTTGATGACAAACATGGGTCTCTGTGCTTTGAATTCATCTGGTGTGTAATACATGTCAGTATTGCCAGTAGTGACCCTTTTGAATGCCGTAAATGCCTCATATAATTTGAGGAAATCATTCTTGGACATGTCTAAATTGTAATTTTCTCTAGGGAATACCTCATTTCTGCCATTTTTAAGATATATGTTCTTGATGTTGCAGTTATCAAATCTACTTGAATATTTTTCCTGATTATTGTGTCTCCCAGTCTGAAACAGTACCACCACAAAATCAGGCATGTCATATTGAATACTGGAGAATGAATTTGTAGCATCAAACTCATAATAAGAACCAGCGGCAGGCTTCTGTACACATTGATATGTATAAAATTGCAGAGGAATCTGTGGATTTTTTATTATATCAGCTTTGTATTTAAGAGCATAACTGGCTTCATATTCAACAACCGGGATTCTTAACTCCATAGTCTGAATAATGCATTTGCCTGCATCAGGTAGGGTATTAGGCAGAGCTTCTCCTGTAGGGTTTAATGTGCTGTACCTCATCAAAGCATTATTATCATTGGCAGCTCTTCTAAATGTAATTCTTAAACCACCCTTCCACATAATATCTTTGTAATCTGAGAAGAATCCTGGCAACAGGCGCATGGGGAACAGCACTGTGTGGCTTTTGGATAATATTTTATCACCAGCCTCAAATCCACATATTTTGTAGTAAGAAGCCTCGGTTTTGGATAATTTTAATGTGGCCAAAGCTGTGGAGGTAATGCCGGGATAATCCACTCTGTTTATAACAACACCATGCTTTCTGATCTCAATTTCAGAGAACAGATGCGGCACAAAATTGTCCACCAATCTTATATTTGAATTTGCCGGATAATCTGTTCCATCGAGCTTTACAACATCAAATTTGATGTATAGATCTGCTCTGTGAGGGTGTATAAAGCCATCCCCTACATCAAGATCAACTTCAATTTCTGTGTTGGGTTGATTTAAATTTGCAAATGTCCTCCTGTTTGGGGAGAATGATTGTAGCTCATAACTCTCAATATTTTCCATTTTCTTCTTGTATGTATTTTTATTTAAATATTAATCTCTATGATAGCAGTTGTTGTGGCTCCAGCAAAATCAACTAATTCTTCTTTTTCATTAGTGACCATCAATTCAATATAATCTATTCTATTATGGCACACAGGAAAATATAATGTTGGGGATGGATTGTAGATGATTGGCTCCATGAATTCGGAATTAGGTTTGAATGTTGCAATGATGCCAGTTTGTTTGTGAGTGCCTATACCATTTGATTTGGTGATCATACCCTCAGCCACATTACAGTGAATATTCAGAGTCTCTATGGCTAAGAATTTAGGTATATTCATAGCAGTGTGTTTGATGCCTGCTTCAAGTTTTGTGTTGTTCTCAAAGCCTAGCAGTTCTCCTATAGTACCCAGATCCACTGTTTCTGTAGCAGATACAATCTCTACTCTGTGAGTGACAGAATTTTGAGTTAACATTACACCTCTGGGTAATTGAGCATTTAGAGTGGACAGATTATATTGCCCTGGAGTGATGACAATTTTTTGATCCCCTACTGCAATTTTGTTGTTGTGGTGTGTAATATTAGGGATCAAGTACATGCCATAAAATGCTCTGAGAGCTATTGTTTTGGGATACACTATATCATCATGCAATTTGAGTTTCAATATTGAATTTTGGCTGGTGAGATGGAATACCCCCATGATGTTTCAGATACCACAAGGCCTTTTGAAAATTTTCAATTGATGGTTTATTTATTTGAGACATATATCTAAGAACTGATAAACACAAATGTCCACAATTAACATCTTTGAAGTTTTGAACACGGGCATTATTGTAATAAAGATTAGGTGATTTTAGATATTTTATTAAATTTTCAGGTGGAACACCTCCAAATGAATCAAACACAAATGCCTCATTGTTTAAATATTTAAGATAACAGATCCAGTGAGTGCCCTGATTTTTGTACTTATCCAAATTAACAATGCCACACTCTTTGTTGAGTGGTTGTTCTGGTAAAGAATCAGACATGTACACACCTCTAAAATTTTTGATGCCCAGTGGCTTGATTAAAGCTTCAATATCTTGGTTTGTAAGCGGCTCTTGTTTTTTTTAAACTTATTCATGGCTCTCTTAACACCTTTGCCTTGTTTCTCCATGGCCAGGTCATGGCGCTTCAATTCATCTAATTCTGCCCTATTTTTCTTGGCATCTATTACTGTTTTTGCTATGGCAGCTGATCCCCCAGCCAAGCTCCCAACAGCCCCAAGTGCTGCTAAAATGGCCGGGATAGTAAATATGAAACCCCCCACATGTGATTTTTTTGTTGATTGCTGTAATTTTTTTAATTGGGGGGTACTAAGCAACAATTTCATACCATGTCCCTTTGAAAAAACAAGAATTTTTTTTCTTGCGCTGCTTTTTGGTTAAAAGACTGTCAATAGGCCCAAGAGATTTAAGACCTGCATAAGGTATTTGATACATAACACCCTTGGCCTTCATTCTAGGTTTATTATATACATATTCACAGCCCCCACCCCAGTTTTTGTTTGGTGTTCATAGCTATGGTGGTTCCCAATGCTGCTATTTTTTCACTTAAAGAAGCATCTTTGCTTACAAATCTACCAAATGCAGCCTCTTCTAATTTCTTGTCTGCAACATGTCTCTTGTCAAGATCAGAATCTGTGTTGTATGCTATGTCATGGTCTCTACAAGCAGCATCTAGGGGATTAACACCAGGGTCCCCTCTGTTTAATCTGTGGTCCAATTTTGTACCGGGACCACAATACTGATAGCCTGGAATATGTTGTTCAAATGGCAGCTTGTTTATAATGTCATTAACCAGGCCCCGACCCTCAGAAATATTCCAAAATTTAGGTGGTAGAGTATTAATAATTTTTATAAGATATCCAATCCCCTTAGTGTCATTCACTATAAAATTAGACAATTTTGTGCTTATCATGTCCATAATTCCAACCTTTTCATTGTAAAAATTGTGGTTGCCAGCATTTTCCTCCCCAGCTATCACCAATAACCTATCTACAAGTTTCCTGACATCATCAACCCACACAAATTCTTTAGGCAGGGTGTTGTATTGTTTGATTCCACTGCCAGTCTTGATCTGTGACCATATGGGCTTGATTAAATTGTTGTATTTTGCTCCACTGCTAGACTTGACTCTTTTTTGTGTGGGATCATTGTTCTGGTATAGAGCATCTGATTTTATTAATATTTCTTTGTAATGCTCATAATCTTGATCTGTATAGCTGCCAGGCCTTTTCCTAGTCATCAGTTCCCACAACCCAGGTGTGCCGGGGTACTTAACAAAAGCACCTTTTTCTCCGAGACGAGATTCTGAATAAACAATCAGATCATCCCCCATAAATGTTACTCTGAAATTGCCAATTCTATGTATGATACTACCATCAAGCTCTGTGTCAGCATATAAGCCAAAGACCTCATCTTTATTGTCTTTAGGTGTGGTTAAATATTTTTGAGCAAGAAGACCCAATTCAATAGGATCCTGAGTAGCTTCAATTCTTCTAGGAGCAATAGGACTAGGTGTATGAATACTGGAAAGTGGGGTGATTGGATAATCTAATATGTTCCTTGCAGCTACAGGTACAAGCTCTGTGATCAAATTTTGATTTTGCTCTGTAACAGTTTTGATATTCTTACCTAATTCACTAATAGCATCAATTACAGGCTGTTCTGCTTGTTTGTGTTTTTCATAAATTCCCCGGTTCTCTGATTTCCATCCCTTAAATCTTTTTACAAGATAATCTCTTAATTTAAGATCATCAATTATTGGCCTTTTCATGTTTATTTATTTATATTTCAATGTCTAGAAAATTGTTGATTTTATTTCTGTATTTGCCACTATTGGGTGTTCTTGTCATATCAATAGTGACAAACCCATAACTGTCCTGGTTCCAGCACCTACTGCAAAACTTGGAAAAAATCATTGTAGCTCAAGTCCCCACCTACATATTCATCATGTATGTGTTTGAGGTTGGTATGATCTTGATGAAACACACATATAAAATTGCTGTTGTCTCGGATCAGTTGCTTCGGTATTTTAGAAAAAGTCTGTGCCAGGTAGAAGCAATCAATGTTTTTGTGTCGGCCCTGTGTAAAGAAATTTCTAACCTTGTTTTGATTATCCAGTATAATGTCATCAAACACAACAACAGAATTATCGAGACAGTCATGAAGTGGCTTAACATCTGGTTCAAAAGTGGCAATATCCAATCCATCATATAGCTTCATCAGCTGCTGATATTTTAATTGTTCCAAGCTCTTAGAGAAGATATACAAGTGCCTGTTTTTCCAGTCTAACCAGTTGGGTGCCAATAAAAAATTATCAACCATTAGTGTAGTTTTACCACAAGCAGATGGCCCAACAATAAGACACCTAATATTTTCAGGCAGCAATTTGCCATTTCTCTTATTCTGCTGTTCATGTTCTGGCAGCCTTTTTATAACATCCCAGGTGCTCATATTATTATTTTGTTTGCATCGATCCAGCTGTGTTCTGGGAGTCCTAGCCATTTGACAAATAACTTGTTGCCTTTTCTGCGGATTATTTTTTCTATGAGATATGTGTCAGGCTGTTTAGTTTTGCTGAGCTCTTGTTCATAGAATCGGCCTTTGAGAATTTCTCCTCGATGATCTTTTATTATATATGTGTTAAGGGTCCCGGGTTTAACTTGAACCACTGTAAATAATTCAGTGCTCCAGTTTCTTGTAAAGCCTCTTTTGAATAAGTGCTTATATTTGCTGATTCTTACTTGATCACCCACCTTGTATTTGGCCTTTCTTGTTGTTGGCTGGTATCTAGGATAATAAACAGTCCTGATCAATTTTTGCTCATCAGATGAAGTTACTTCAGAGGGTTTCATGTTGATTGTGGAATGGACCGAGTTGTTATATTTATGTAGAAGTTCTGGAAGAATATTAATCCATTTATAATTACCTTGGAGGGTAAATTGTTTATACATAAGATGTTTTAGGGTTTTGTTGAATCTCTCTACAATTGAGGCCTTGAGATCACTGTAACTCGAATAATGTTTTATTGACTGGCTTTTAATAAATTGTTGGAACACAGAATTATAAAATTCTTTCCCATTATCTGTTTGCAAATAGTGCGGTGATCTTCCACTCTGATTGATGATTGTTCTGATGGCTTCTGTAACACATTTTCCAGTCTTGGATTTGAGTGGCACAGCCCAGGCAAATTTTGAAAATGTATCTATTACAGTGAGTAGATACTTGTAGCCCTTGTTGATTTTGTCTAAGTTTTTCAACTGCCCACTTGCCATCTCAATCAAGTCGCTCTGCCATAAATCATCTATGCCTTTTGTGACTACTGGCAGTCTCTTAAAATTATGTCTGGCCTGTCTGTGTAATTCATCAACAATAATTTGTCTAGACATAATATGTAAACAAGAATATTGCAACTATGGGGTGTTCAGCAGCTGAGACTGCAGGATTTTCTAAATATAATTTGTCTCCAATATGTATTTTAAATTCCAAAGAGCCATCATCTTCAGTATAGGCTGTTTCTAATGTATTGGGGTCAAAAGTCAACCTCACTTCCACGTAGTGCACCCTGGACTAAAGACTAACGAGGCTCTGGCGACTGGCACTATGGCCAGTATAATTTTGTGTGTGTTGTCCTGTTTTTTGTCCTTGTGTGTGCTGAGTGCCAGTTTACAGCCTCAGCTTTTAACAAAAGTCAGAACATTTTAAGATTTTTAGTTAAGCAACGTTAGAGTTGTTATTTATAATGATAAGGGGCTGGCCCCCATATAACGTGACGGGAGCAAAATAGCCTAAGTGCTGACGCTCCCAAAATTTTAAATTCAAATTCAAATTCGTCTAATATTATTACTTCTGGATTCCCTAGCAGTGCCCTTGCAATGGCTATACATTTTCGCTGCCCACCACTCAAGCATGACCCACCTCCAACGATAGTTTGATATTTCTGTGGAAGGGTCATAATAAAGTGGTGAGCATTTGCTGCTTTGGCAGCTTGCATAACCTCCTCCTGTGAGGCAGATGGTTTTCCAAACCTAATATTCTCTGATACTGTAGTTTCAAATAAAACTGCTTCCTGCCATACAGTGTGAAACTGATTTCTGAGCCATGTTATGTTCAATTTCTTTATATTTTCTCCATCTAACCATATTACTCCTTCGTCCGGTTCATATATTATGGTGTCATTATCACACTCAACAAACATTTCCATAGTATGTTCATATATACAGTATCAGAAAGAGAAACATGTATATTTGCATGTAATTTTTTTATTTGCTATAATCAAACTATTCAAATATTTTACAGAGCCGTTAACTTGAGAAAGCCTCTTTGTGAGAAAAAACATTTCTATATGTATGGTGTCAAAAACCATACCAGCAATTTTAAGCGTATTTTTTTTTTAAAAAAAAAGAATAATCGATTTAAATAAAAATCATCAGAAATGATTTTTAAAAAAATTAAAATTATGATTTCATCCACCCTGCTATCGAACCCTGTTAATGTGCTTATTAAAATATTGTGTAAAACTACAACCAGGCATATACATCCCGTGAAATGTATGTATGTTCAAATTGAGGTATTGCTGTAACTGCCCTGAAATAGTGCAAATTTTTGAGGGTGGCTTTTTCAAGATTTTGGGGTTCCAAAAGGGGACTAAATTTTTTAAATTTCATTCATAGCACACCCCAAAAGCTGCATATAAAGTTCGTTGTATATGCATTTGAAGAGGCTTTCAATAAACTTTCAGATAAATAAAGAAAAAAAAACAAAAACGGAATCCAAATATCTTTAATAGTTCCTGAGAAACCACTGTTTACAATTTTTGGTGCCATTTTTTATGTGTTTCATAATTTTGTATCTAGAATAATATATTTCAGTTTCATGGATATCTGTATCATCACCCTGACATATTTTCTCAAATCTGCCTGAATTGAAATGGATTTGCCTTGCCCTGCTGCTAGTCGGGAAGTCTTGTGCTAATTGTGATATAATAAAGAGCGGTCATCCATCTAATTTTATTTCTATCTTCCCTTGATTTTGGTTGCTTTTTATGAGTATATATTGCACCCTTCTGCAATAGACCATGTAGATTGTTGTTTTTCTGAGCCTCCAATATCGAGGTATATGTGATGGGCTTGAATTTTTTATTCTAGGTTTTCTTCAAGTGATAAATTATTACTGAAGGCAAATCATGATTCACTTGAAGAGGAGATATTCAGCAACACCCTTTCTTGTGTTTCTTTATGCATTGGTCCCCACTCATGATACTCTACTTGTCTTTGCTATGAATTTTCCTTGGTTCCTTTTGATGGTGTGATCCTTATTTTGTGCTTCCATAGTGAAGTATATGTTATGGCGGATAGGTTTGAAATATTTAATTAAATCATTATTTGTACACTATTGGCATCGTCAACATAACTCCAATGCCTGATATCTTAAAATTCTGGTTTCTAGTATCTTTTTTCCTTCAAAATGTAGTACAGTATTTGCTCATGATGCATAACGATGCCTCATGCGAAAAAGCTATCCATCGTTTTTCAAAACTGTGAAGTAGATTATGAATTAATTAGAGTCAATTTATCAATATTTGCAAATACTGTAATAAGCTGATCTTCAGTTTCAGTCTCTTTAATTGTTGTGCTCCCTCGGACAACCAGATTTTCCATTTTTGACCACAAAACATGAAAATCACGCATTCTGGTAAGACTGTAAATAAAACAAATGATTTTCAAATTCAGAATGAACTTTTTAACAATGGTTTCTGAGAGTAACAAAATAATCTGTTGTCATAAGAAATCCAAGAGAGTAAGGGGTGACCCTTTCTCAAGACAACCAAATGATATTCACTTCCATGTTCTATACCCTGGACTACATTTTGCAAACTAACAAGGTCGAAGTGTCGGGACTTGTGACCAGTATAATCCTCTAAGGGACTTGCATTGTGTGCTGTCCATATGAGTTTGTGATTGTCTTGTCATTATCCCTGATCATCTTAACATTCTCATATTTGCACGAAGTGTCAGAAACACCAAGTAATATAAATCAATTCAGTCAATCAAAAATCATCTTTCATCTTATTACCATGCATCCCAGGAGTGTAAGGGGTGATCTTTTGAGAATGCACTCAAAAGTCAATTTCCCTTCCATAGCACACCCCAGCAACTGCAGACCAGCAAGGCTACCTATGATCAGTAAGATACTCTTGAATTTTTTACAGTTGAGGCTGTGTGTGTTGCCTTTTGTGTTCTGAGTGCCACTTTACAGCCTCAGCTTTTAACCCAAGTAAGAATATTTTCATCCTTCAACATTACAGTTATGTTACATTACTTATATTTTATTTATTGTAAGGGCTGGACTCCTGTAATGTGACTGGTGCAAACTAGCCTAAGTGCTGATGCACCTAAAATTTAAAATTCAATTAAATACATTATTAAGAGACGTGGTAGCACCACATTACCTAGTCATATCATAAATTCTATTACAGCCGCTGGCCAAATTATTACACACACCTCCAAGTTTTAGGCAAAATTTTAAGGATATGTTGTTATCTCGACTAAATTTTTTGTTATTCTCTATTTTTTTGTTTTTTATTTTATTACATGAAATATTACATTGATTGCATGTGAACCTTAACAAGAAACAACAATTACTTGATACATTAATAATTACAAATACAATGTCTTACTGTGTTTCTTGAATATTAGCTATACAATACATATGATTGGAAGTCAATTTTAATATTTGGTTGAGCTGCCTTTGGCCTTTATCAGTGCTTGGATTCGTCTTGGCATACTATCAACGCATGTTTGTACTGTCTCTTTCATATGAGGATGGTGATTCCACACTTGAATTATTTTTTCAATTAGGCCAATTCTCGTCGTAATTGTTTGCTTTGCCACTTCTTTTGTCACTAGGTACCAAACATTTTCAATTGGGTTCATATCTGGAGAGTTTCCTGGACAGGGCAAGAGAGGGACATTTTCACTGTAGAAACTGTTTTATTGATTTTGCAGTATGGCATGAGGCTCCATCCTGCATGAATACGAACGGTTCTCCACTTGGGAACCATTCTCTTACTTGAGGTAGCAACTTTCTTCTAAGCACTTCCCTATACTGTTCTTGCCTCATTGTTCCTTGAACCAAATACATATAGGTCCTGTACCTTTGCCACTAATGACTGACCAAATCATAACTTTTATCGGATGTTTGACAGTCTGCACAACACAATCAGGATTATATTTTTCACCTGGACGTCTTCTCACAAACTGAGATTTATTCCCCAAGATTTCAAACGTGCATCGTCACTAAAGCGAACATATCTCCAAAAGTTCAAATCTTTTTCTTTGCGAGTTTTTGCCCAACGAAAACATTTACGAATCATAGCAGGGGTTAATTTTGGCTTCTTAGCAGGTCCGAGTGCCTCCAGGTTCATATCAGAGAGCCTACGCCTTACTGTTCTTCCAGATGCACGAACACCACTTATTCAAGTTTATCTTTAAGTTCTTTTGTACTCGCAAATCTATTCGTGAGGCAAATGTTCTTCAAACAGCGTAAGGATCTTGGATCAAAAATTATTTTACGCACACAACTGTCCTTCCTTTGTGGCTCACACTGTCCACCATATTCAATTTACTTCTTTATTCGCCTCACAGATGCTACAAACACATCAGATTTACGAGAAATCTCTCGATTAAAGAACATTTTAGTCTTTATTATTATCAAACTTTTCTTCTTTTAAATACACCTAGTGGCAAATAGAAATGAGTTCAGGCTGCAACCTTCCAATCAGACTTACAACAAAGCAGGGGTGTAAGGGGTGACCTTCCACATAGTACACCCAAATGTCAACCTCACTTCCACATAGTACACCCTGGACTGCATTTTGTAGACTAACGAGGCTCTGGCGATTGGCCTTATGGCCAGTATAATTCTGTGTTTTTTCCTTACGTGTGCTGAGTGCCCCTTTACAGCCACAGCTTTTAACCTAAGTCAGGATGTTTTAAGATTTTAGTTATGTAACATATGTACAGATATGTTATTCGTTATGGTAAGGGGCTGGACCTCGTATAACGTGACGGGTGCAAAATAGCCTAAATGCTGATGCACCCAAAATTTTAAATTCAAATTCAAATTCCAACAAAGCAATACTGTTGATTTTGCCATTAATTAATAAAATCATCGATTATGTTGGTCCATTTAGCAGAAGTCATTGAACACCCTGATACATGAGGTTTGTTACTGCGAGGATAAAGCAGTCAAGCTAATAGCTCAGCACTCGCTCGTTCATGTCCCCCCCAAAACACTGCCTTTGAGGTACTAACCTGACCAGATTAAATAATCAAAATCAAATATGTTTGTAGACCCATAACTGACGTGATTGAGAGTGGCAGATGCAAGGGAAGATGGAACTTTCCCTGTTCGGGCATGCTGAGTCTTGAACCCCTGTCTCCCTCCCTCGCAAAACCTCCAGCTCTCCTTTCCATTAGAACCGACCGCTTTCTGATCACTACTGCCCCCTTTCTGTGCTGTGCGTATTTTGCAGTTGCACCACAGGGGTGTAAGGGGCGGCCTTCTTCTAAGGCGCCCAAAAGTCAACCTCACTTCCACGTAGTGCACCCTGGACTAAAGACTAACGAGGCTCTGGCGACTGGCACTATGGCCAGTATAATTTTGTGTGTGTTGTCCTGTTTTTTGTCCTTGTGTGTGCTGAGTGCCCGTTTACAGCCTCAGCTTTTAACAAAAGTCAGAACATTTTAAGATTTTTAGTTAAGCAACGTTAGAGTTGTTATTTATAATGATAAGGGGCTGGCCCCCATATAACGTGACGGGAGCAAAATAGCCTACGTGCTGACGCTCCCAAAATTTTAAATTCAAATTCAAAAATTCAAAATTCAGTTGCACCACATTCACATCCATGTATTTTTACACAGTGTCACAAACCTGATTGCCTATCACATACATGATAGGCACAAATTTACTACATTCCTTCAGTAATTTGTAAAATAAATCAAAAGGCATATTGTCTATAATAATTTGCAGAATTTTGAAGAAAAATAAATGTATGTGAAATGCAATGTTTAGGTATATGTCACATGCCTGACCATTATAAAAATTCAATTTAAATAGTCAAACATTCAATGTAGTATATTGTCTGATATTATTTACTGTTAATAACATTCTAATGTATACAATAAAATATGTTTCATCTCAATACTTCATTTTTGAGGCAGTTTATCATTATTTGTATCGGTATATGAAGTTGCATTTTGTCACAAAGGATTGTAGAATGAGGCCCCCCCCACACACACATATATATGTAGACACACAATTTGAAGCTAATGTTCTGCTAGTTTCATTTTACGGCAACATTATTGAGAACCTCCACATTCAATAACTGCTCACACACTAACTATGAGCGACAGCAACTCAGGTTTGAAGGTTTATTTCCTGCACATACACTCCCCACTGCTGCATATATACTTCGGACAGGGTTGTCAGTCTCATTATTTTTTTTAGCCAGACCAAGTGTGCCTTTGAATTCAAATTTTATGCTTTCTCAAATTAACCCCCCGAGGTGTAAGGGGTACCTTCCACGTAGGCGCCCAAAAGTCAACCTCACTTCCACATAGTACACCCTGGACTGAAGACGAACGAGGCTCTGGCGACTGGCACTATGGCCAGTATAATTTTTTGGGTTCTGTTTTTTGTCCTTGTGTGTGTGCTGAGTGCCCGTTTACAGCCTCGGCTTTTAACGAAAGTCAGAAGATTTTAATATTTTAGGATTTTATTTATGCAACGCTAGAGTTGTTATTTGTAACGATAACTGGCTGGACTCTGTATAATATGATGGGTGCAAAATAGCCTAAGTGCTGACACACCCAAAATTCAAAATCAAAATCATCTTTGCCATGCACCACAATGAAATTGTCTAGATAAGAACAGAGAAAATTTCCAGAAATGGAGGTAATAAAAAAACTGAGACCTATTTTTAAAGGGAAAAAGTGCATCTTATACGCCAGGAAATATGGTAATATTTAGAGATAACTCATAAAAATCTCCATTCCCTTTTTGAGATAACTCATAAATATCTCCATTGCCTTTACCAGTAGAGCTTCTTTAGGAAGGCAGCAGGTGCAAGAATTCATTCAGGCTCTTAAATTATTTTCAGTTTTTTCTACCCCTGCTCATGTTCATATATTTTATAATTTTTTGGACTACAAATAATATAAAAATTCCTAATTATGACTTTTAATACATAATTGCTATATACAGGATATAGTTTTCCACATGTCAATTAAAATTTATTTACATCATACACAAATATTTTCTGTTATAACTAGACCCCAGATTTTCAGGTTCATTAAATATAATCCACAAATTCTTGCTGTTACCAAGTTACTTGTTGATATGAAAAATAAATAATGCATGGATAATTTGCTGAACTGGGAATTATGGTTAGATGTGAAAAATTGCAACTTTTATTAATCCAAATCCCATTAAATTCATACATATGCATCTTTTATTCTTATTGAGTAAGGAGCAGAAAGCTCTCTCACCCCAAATATTTTGTTTGTGTTCTTTGGAGAACAATCTATCTGTCAGATGGAAGATTATTGCAAGATCGGATATCTTAAACTTTACAAGTAAAATTTTGTTTCAAATTCTTATACAAATAACATTTTTTCAGACTAATACATTGGGAGTATCTAAAATGGATAATATAGGCTCTGCACCTAATATTTTAAATATATATAGACATTTTAATTGAATTGAATTAGAATTTTTCGATACATTGAAATTACACATATATTGTTAATATATTTGTGTGAGAGGTGGTAATACATAAGGTTGAAATATACAAAACATCTGCTTGTACTCGTAATTTTCAGGAAGTTTGCCTTCAAGTTACACTTGAATATTTTTTTATGGTCCTAGAGTGGACACCCTGAATACAAAACTATTTTTTTCACGTTACCCACAGTCAAACTCGGCCATTTGTGAGGACTGACATATAAAGAAAATGATATTCCAACAGAAACGTAAGTTAGTGGTGGAAATTTCAATTCTGAAACATTACTTCAAAAGGTATGGTTGCCACAAAGCACCAAACTGATGTGAAAGTGAGCAAGACCACACACATCTGAAGTTTGCACTTTGGACTGTGGAGGTAACAGTGGCAAAAAAAAATTTGCTCAGTTTAGAGCTTTGAAAAATGATTATGGACTTGGAGGGAGAGAAATCAACAGAGTATATTTCAAACACGTTATTCATTTAGTTTTTCGTTGCCAAACAGAGCAAATGCCTTTGTGAAATATAAAAAGACCCTAAAAAAATATACAATAAAAAAATTATCAAAATTCCAGTGTAGCCGTGGTGCTTCCTTCTTTTGCCACGTATCGGGACCTTGGCGCTGTGTGTGTGTGTGTTCTCGGTCTCGTCATCTGTGTTCGTGGAAAAGTGTTTATTCTCATGGTCTCGTCATCTGCTTTCATGGAACATTGCTGTCCGCAGCAAGACAGTAACATGCCTGACGGAATCACCGGACGGATGGTGAAATCGATCGCGAATAAAAATTTCCATGGAAAAATGAATAGTGAACTGATCAGACTGAATTACATATCTGCGCGTACCTGCCAAACAGATATATTTAGATACAATGTTACCAAAAATGTTTGATTTAGGTGTATAAAACATTATCAGGTGTCACGTGTATTAATGAAATGCTGATGTAACTTATTTCCTATTTACCTGAAAAGGGAAAAATAGGTTAGAAATTTAAAATCTGAGGTCTAGTTGTGACTTACTTATGGAATACCCAACATATCACATGTTTCATTATTCTGTTGAGATTTTTAAGTTGCACAGATAAGCTAATCAGGACTTGACCCACTATGGGGTCTTGAACCACTATGTTCCTGCACCAGATATTGAACCCATGACCCAATGATTACAAGGAATTTTTCAGAAATTACAAAATTCAAACAGCACAGCCATGTTTCATTTCAAATTGAAGGCCATTAAGAACAGAAGAGAATGACACCAATTTGAGCTCTTTACATATTTTTTTCTTTTTGTATATGGTATACAGTAGTTTAAAGATCTCAAAATGTCATATTTTGGTATTTTTGCTGGTTTGAAAGTCCATAAATCCAAAACTAACAGTCAAACAATCTGAAATTTTGTAATATG
The DNA here is from genome assembly GCF_977018435.1 of Lepisma saccharinum. NCBI lineage: Eukaryota > Metazoa > Arthropoda > Insecta > Zygentoma > Lepismatidae > Lepisma > Lepisma saccharinum. Next base: position 7,434,204 of record NC_139240.1, on the reverse strand, counting down.
TGATAATCACAACAATGAAGCAAATGTTTGCTAGATATGGTGTTTGTAATGTACAGTCTGCGCGGAAAGTATTGATGCCACACCAGTGAAAGAAAGAACCACAACAGATGTATACACCAAACAAACAACAAAATCAATGTTGTACTACTCACCTTGTAGTCAGTATTTTGTCCACCCTCCTTTATGCTTCCGGCATTGTGTCAGTCATTTTGGAACACTCAAAGCCAGGTTTTGGAGGAGATTAACTGGCAGATTGACCCAAATGTCCCTTATGGCAGCTTCTAGCTTAAGGAGTGTAGATGTGTCCCTGTTCCTTAAACGTCGCTTCATGATAGACCACAGGTTTTCAATCAGGTTGAGGTCGGAGCTTTGTCCTGGCTAATCATCAAAATAAGGGACACAAGCATCTTTGAGCCATGAAACCACACTTTTGGCTGTGTGACAAGGAGCCCCATCCTGCATAAAAAAAGATGCTCCAGTTTTTTCAAAGGACACTTCCAAAACATCTTTTAAGAGCTCAAAATAGGAGTACTGATTCATGGTCTGGTTTTTAGGAAGAATAACGAACTTTCCTACCCCACCATAATTAAAGGAACCCCAGACCATAATACTGGGAGGGTGTTTTATAGTTGGATGTGTGTACTGAGGAAGGGTGGGATTATCACCGGGAGAACGGTACACTCACTTGGAACCACTACCAGTAACAAAGAAAGTGGCTTCATCACTCCACACACTTCTTTCCAGTCATGAAGTCCAGGTACTGTATTTCTTACAGAAATCCCGTCTTTCTTACGATGCTTCTCTGTAAGGCGAGGTTTCGGGCGAGCTCTGTAACTGCGTAGCCCTAAGTCATCATGGATCTTCTCCTGAATTGTCCGGAGGGACACATTATCAAGCAACAGAGGATTTTTTTTTCTTTCAGTTCCCTAGCTGTTAACGAAGGTTGGTTCCTTAGCTGCCTTTTCATGATGTGCAGTGTTTTTTCAGACACTTTCTTACGCCGACCAGACTTAGGTTTTGGGCAAGGCATTTTGATCCTACCTTCGTCCTTGAAGCATTTTCACCAAACGTTGCACTGTTCTCAGGTTCACGCCTGTTTGTGTCGCGATTTCTGGGCTTTTTATGCCTGCTCTAAACAAGGTAATCACCTGCTCAGTATCACCAGGCTTCAATATGTTGTAAGACATCGTTTCACACACAAAATCAACTCATAACACCAACACAACAGCCCAAAATTCACAGGAAATAACACACGCACGTGCGCACGTACAACATCTCCCACTCGAAACTGAGCGAGTTGAAATTTGCAGCTACGAACAAAGTAAGATCGCAGGTGTTAGTTTACTGCCCATGAACGACAACTATTTTCACTGTGTCGTTTAGGAGATAGGTGGTCCTATGTAAAATCGCGAAAATAATTGACGTCAATGCTGTTGGCGTCAATACTTTCCGCGCAGACTGTAATTAGATCTGATAATGGACCGCAGTTTCAAATTTTGCTGTTGTCCTAAGGAGTATAACTTTATTCGCCAGACAGGTTCGCCATATCATAGTCAGTCTCAATGACAAAATACCTCACATTTGCCGAAAAATCTTTTCTATTGTTACAAATAATTTCTGAAACCAAAAATTAAAGAAGAAAAGACCACAAAGTTCAGAGACATTCAGTTAGGTTCACCGTCATTTGCTTGTCCCTAACATTCTGTACAAAGAGAGGGGTGTAAGGGGTGACCTTCCACATAGTACACCCAAATGTCAACCTCACTTCCACATTAGTACACCCTGGACTGAAAACTAACGAGGCTCTGGCGACTGGCCCCATGCCCAGTATAATTTTGTTTGTATTGTCCTGTTCTTTTGTCCTTACGTGTGCTGAGTGCCCCTTTACAGCCTCAGCTTTTAACGAAAGTCAGAACATTTTAATATTTTATGATTTTAGTTTAATATTTTATGATTTTAGTTCTGCAACGTTCGAGTTGTTATGTGTAACGATAAGGGCTGGACCCCGTATAATGTGACGGGTGCAAATTAGCCTTAGTGCTGACGCACCCAAAATTTTAAATTCAAAATCTTTACAAAGAGAGAGTGCGTGTTCCAAACATAGAAATTTTGCACAAGTGAACCTAGTCTTGCGACTTTTGAACGTGGACAGATTACACATCGTCCTTGAGAACACTTTGGACCTGGAGCTGGAACGTCCTCTTCTGTATCATGTCTTCTTTTCAGCTTCAGTTGTAGTTCCCTCGGAAGATTGTTGCTGGAAGCAGCCCGAAGGTTGCGGTGTTCTTCGATCAATTCAAACGCCAACTTTTTTAGAAACTTACATCTTTGTATTTGCTGGTTGGTTTTACTCACAAATATAACCTGAGAATTGATGCCACTGATATTCAGTACAGCATAAAATACCGTCAAAGGCCAACGTCTAGAGTTTCTAGAAATGTCGTACGTGGCACACATTTGATCCGCTGTGTCAACACCACCCTTACACAAATTGTACGTGGTGATCATTTCTGGTTTTTGAAGATCGCCTGTTGTTTCATCAATCCTGTCGTCATGATGCATAGTAGAAACGACAAGCACAATCTTATTTTTTTTGGGATAGTAGGAAACTAACGTTATATCTTTGGTGAAAGCAAAGATACTACTGTTCACTGTTCTTTTTGTGCCTTCAGTTAGCTCAGGTGATATCTCTCTCTTGTTTTTCCTGATTGTACCAAGTAAGGTTAGGTTATGATCTTTCAATAGTTTATTGACCAGTGGTATGCTGGTGAACCAATTATCTACTGTGACGTTTCTTCCAGAACCTGTTATTGGTGACACCATTCGCTCTACGACAGATTCCGGAGAATTGCTGATCTTGAACGGTCCATCAGGTTGTTTACCAGCATATATTTCCAGGTTTTGTGAATAGAAGACTGGGGTGTAAGGGGTGCTCCATCCACGTAGTGCACCCAATGGTCAACCTCACTTCCACGTAGTACACCCTGGACTGCAGACCAACGAGGCTCTGGCGACTGGCCCCATGGTCAGTATAATTTTCTTTGTGTTGTCCTGTGATTTGTCCTTATTTGTGCTGAGTGCTCCTTTACAGCCTCAGCTTTTAACGAAAGTCAGAACATTTTAATGTTTTATGATTTTAGTTCTGCAACGACAGAGTTGTTATATGTAACGATAAGGGGCTGGACCCCGCATAATGTGACGGGTGCAAAGTAGCCTTAGTGCTGACGCACCCAAAATTTTAAATTCAAAGAATAGAAGACTCTTGAATCTACAAGAGCAAAAATTTTAATACCATACTTGCCTGGCTTGTTGGGTAAGTATTGCCGAAAGTGACACCTGCCTCTGAACTTTTCGAGTTGCTCGTTTATTGTTACATTTGCTCCAACAGAGTTATGTACTTTTTACACTGCTCAACGAAAGTTTCAAAAAATCACTTACCGGTGCAAGTTTATCAAATTGAGATCACTCAGCTCTCGTAGATTTGTCGTCGAAACAGACGAGAATAAGAATCGGAAGCGTTGCAACGTCATTGTACTCCAAAATATATCCATACCAGTACCGGGGTGTAAGGGGTGACCTTCCACGTAGTACACCCAAATGTCAAACCTCACTTCCACGTTAGTGCACCCTGGACTGAAGACTAACGAGGCTCTGGCGACTGGCCCCATGGTCAGTATAATTTTGTTTGTATTGTCCTGTTGTCCTTATGTGTGCTGAGTGCCCGTTTACAGCCTGAGCTTTTAACAAAAGTCAGAACATTTTACTATTTTATGATTTTAGTTGCAACGATAGAGTTGTTATTTGTAACGATAAGGGGCTGGACCCCGTATAATGTGACGGGTGCAAAATAGCCTTAGTGCTGACGCACCCACAATTTTAAATTCATAAATTCCATACCAGTACCATCTCTCGCCCACAAATCATCTAAATTTACTCTGTTTGCTTTGTAAACACTTGCCATGTACAAAAGTCCAATTACAGCTTTTATTTCTACTAATGACGTATTTTTTACTTTATATTTCTCATGTTCACCATACTTTTGGGATGCATTGTCTATGAATTTGTTTGTGTTACTTACGATTTTCTGCAGTGTGTCGTCACTAAGAAATAACTGAAAGCATTCTGAAGGACTTTTGCAGTTCTTAGCCACACCTCGTACACATGGGAGACGTGTTCTGATAATATTACTCGCTCTTGTTCTTGTATTCGTACGTGGTGCTGACTTGCTCCACTTTGTGGTACCGTCCTTACCTACGTAAAAATTCTCATTTACACTATCGGGACTGTCTAAATCCGCATCTTCTTCAGAATCTGTGTTATGTTCATTTTCACTAGCATGGTCCGACCAACAATCACTACCCTCACCTCCCTCCACATCCGTTTCCACTTCTTCGCATTCTTGTAACAAACGCCTAATACGTTCCACTTCAGAACCATTGTTTGCAGAATACAGAGACACTAAAAAAAAAAAAATATATGTATTGGCTCTTTTTTGTTTTTAGTCCATACATAAAAACAGAACCGTGACTAGTCTGGCGGGGTATGTCAAACCCCAAAGCCAACAACTACGTGACAACAACTTAACAGCTCCAGCACCTACAATTGCAAATACACTACAAACATCCACGATAAATACTTGCCAGGTACACGGATGGACAAAGTTCAGTGTTGCCAAATCGTTGAGAAATAAACTAATGTAGTACGAATGGGGGTTTGTCACACCCCAACAGACTAACGCAAAGTTAATGAAGAATGATGACATATACGAGGGTCACTATTTATATTTTGAGCCTAACAATGAAAAAACAGGAATTTGGCATTGAAAACTGCTTTATTGTTTTTCGAAGTATTCTCCTTTATGGTCAATACACTTTTGCATTCGTTTGAACCATTTGTCAAAGCAGTTTTTCCAATCTTCTTGAGACACCTCCATAATATGGTTTTTGAACGCATCAACGGTGTCTTCCGCCGACGAAAATCGTTGTCCACGCAATTTATTCTTGACATTCGGGAACAAGAAGAAGTCATTGGGTGCCAAATCATGACTGTATGGCGGATGACCCATCAATTCGATTATTTGACTGTTCATAAAGTCGGTTGTTAGACGAGATGTGTGACAGCTGGCATTGTCTTGATAAAGAATGATCCGACGGCGTTTGTTTGTTTTCCGTATTTCACCAAAGACCTCTGGCAAACAAATTGTTGTGTACCATTCAGAGTTGACCTTTCTACGTTCCTCTGAAGGCACAGTTGCCACATGACCAGTTTTCCCGAAAAAACAGGCAACCATTTGTTTCGATGTGCTTCGAGCGCGAACAACTTTTGTTGGATTGGGTTCACCTTGAAACACCCATACAGTCGACTGCTCTTTACGTTCCGGCTCATATGCATATATCCATGATTCGTCACCTGTTACAATCTTATATACGTCTTTTGAAGCACCACGATTGTATTTATTGAGCATTTGTTTGCACCAATTGACGCGAGCGTCTTTTTGAGTTTTTGTCAAATTGTGTGGGATCCAACGAGAACATACCTTTCTCACAGCTAAATGATCATGTAATATTTTATATATGCTGGTGGGGGGTTTAAGGGGTGACCTTCCACGTAGTACACCCAAATGTCAACCTCACTTCCACGTTAGTACACCCTGGACTGAAGACTAACGAGGCTCTGGCGACTGGCCCCATGGCCAGTATAATTTTGTTTGTGTTGTCCTGTTTTTTGTCCTTATTTGTGCCGAGTGTTCTTCGCAGCCTCGGCTTTTAACGAATGTCAGAACATTTTAATATTTTATGATTTTAATTAAGCAACATTAGAGTTATGTGAAACGATAGGGGCTGGACCCCGTATAGTGTGACAGGTGCAAAATAGCCTTAGTGCTGACGCACCCAAAATTTTAAAATCAAATGATATATGCTAGTGGAACTAATGCCTGTGGTTGCCTCAATCTCACAATATGTCACATGACGATCTTGCAGTATTAGGTTTTGCACAGCATCAATGTTTTCTTGAACAACAACTGATTTTGGATAACCTTCGCGATACTCGTCGGTGAGCGAATGGCGGCCACGATTAAATTCGTTATACCAGCGTTTCAATGTGGCAAAGGATGGGGCTTCGTCACCAAATGTGGAAGTAAGTTGATCGATGCACTCTTGTCTTGATAATCCACGTCGAAAATTGTAAAAAATCATCGCACGAAAATGTTCACGAGTTAATTCCATTTTATTGTTGTCGCGCAATCTCCAAGGCAACATAAACAACACAAATGAAGCTATTGACAGAACATTTGAAGTACGTTATGGTCAATAATGCCAGATGATTCCGTGCAAACGTCAAATCGTGCCTAACTTCAATCAGTGTTGCCAAGGCTCAAAATATAAATAGTGACCCTCGTATAAAGGTTTGCTTGCCTATAGAAATACTCCATTAGCGGATGGTTATTCTCCTGCAGAATTATTTCTGAACAGGAAATTAAGATCAGATTTACCGATGTTACCTGTAAAATTACTACCTAAAGTGTTGAATCGTAGGCAAATTTTGTACAAGAATAAGAATTTAAAGAAAAAACAAAAGGACAATTACAACAAAAGGCACAGAGTTAGACATTTAAGAGACCTAAAGGAAGATGAGAGGGTGTTGGTCAAGGATTTAAAACAAAAAACAATATGGTACAGTTAAAACTAAATTGAAATATTCTAGATCATACTTAATACAAACAAATACAGGTACTTATCGTCAAAACAGATGGCTCCTCATCCGTGCTCCTCAGGTAATGAACATTTCCTGAAAGGCCTCAGCCCAGAGTAAATTCAATTGATTGATTGATTGATTGATTTAAAATTGTTTGCGTGCGTCGGCAGTTAAGGCCATTTTGCACCCTTCTATGTATACGGGGAAATATCCTCTTATCTAAAATTCTGACTGAAAATTTTAAAAAGGGGTGTAAATAGCCCCTTGGAAAAAAAAAATAAAAGTGCAGGTTGTAAAAAGACCTGCACGAGACAAACACAACACATTAAAAAGTCAGAACAAACAAACTAAAAACCTCCTTACAGACGGTGGAAGAGTCCAGCTCTTCGTAAAAAACTAAAAACATTTGATAAAATACTGCTGTCATCACCCAAGAGGGATGACAAACAGCCGGAAAGGTTAAAAGTCTGCCGGAGGTAAGCAAGATCGACACATTCAACGAGAATGTCTCGAATGCTTAAAAAAACATTACAAGCATGACATAACGGAGGGTCCAGCCCTTGCAGCAAGTGACTATGCTTAAGACGGCTGTGTCCTAGATGCATGCAGGTTAGAATGACTTCTCTCGCCGAGAGGGATGGGACGAGGAACGCCAAGCACCTGTGGTGGGCTTAATAGCGTGAAACTTGTTTCCCGTTTCCTTATCCCACTCGCCCTGCCAAGTGTCAAGAAGGCGACAACGGAACACGTTCTGCAGGTCTCTAGCTGGCAAAAGGTGGACGAGAACGTTGCCATCTGCATCAGCAGACTTGGCGGCAGCATAAGCTGCTTCGTTCCCCTGAATGCCCACGTGGCTAGGGACCCAACAGAAGTGTACATCGGCACTGGCAGATAAGGACACAAGCCATCTGAATATGCGTTGCACTACCGGATGTCGGGAATTCGGTGAATCCAGAGTCTGCAACACGCTGGTCGAATCACTGCACACAAGGACTTTCTTCAGACCATTGACGTCTGCAGAGTCCAGTGCCTTTAGAACGACGTACAACTCTGCCGTATAGATGGAACAGGCAGGATGAAGCGAGTAACTGGAACTTTGAGAGTCTAGGCCGAAGGCGCAACCAACTGATTCGACTGTCTTGGACCCATCCGTGTAAAACACATTAAAATTGGGGTGCTTCGTAGGATTTTCTGAAAACCTTTGCTGGTATATAGCCATTGGTGTTTCTGCTTTTGGAGAGCAGTCGGAGAAAATCCATGGAAGGTGCAGGAAACTCCCAGGTAGGGAGAGGCGGAATGAGTGGAGAGACACCAGGAAGATCACTGTCAACACCAAGTGCTGACAGGATCTTGTCTGCACAAACACCAAATGGTCTAGTGACACTAGGGTGGAGCCGATACCTTGCCAGCCTACTCTCGTCGGAGATGGTGTCAAATGAAGGATGTGAAGGCATCGAGCGAAGATGGAGGAAGTAGTTCACTACCAGCCGCTGTCTTCGCAGAGACGGCTCAGATCAGATGCCTCTACGTACAAACTGGCGACTGGTCTGGTCCGAAAGGCACCAGTGGACACACGTATACCAGCATGGTGGACGGTGTATAGGATGCGAAGTCTAGATGGGCGGGCAGAAGAATACACAACACATCCATAATCAAGCTTCGACCTGATGAGTGCACGGTACAGGCGAAGCAGTACCGTCCTGTCAGCACCCCAGGAAGTATGAGATAAAACACGTAGAAGGTTGAGAACTCGAAGACAAGAGAACTGTAACTGGCGCAGGTGAGGTAGCCATGTTAATTTCTTATCGAAAATGAGGCCCAGGAAGCGGACCTCATTCACGAAGCACAGGGAAATTTTCCCATGTACAGGTCAGGATCTAAATGACATGTACGCTGACGACAAAAGTGAACATACACGGATTTCTCGGATGAGAAGGTGAAACCTGTTCGGGAGGACCACTCAACCAAACGGTTTATCGTCAGTTGGAGTTGGCGAGAAGCTGACGCGAGATTCCCTGAGCGACAAAAGATCGTGAGGTCGTTTACATAGAGGAGACCATGTACAGGGGCAATAATGCTTGCCATAACACTGTTCACTGCTATGGCAATCAGAGTCACACCTGCGGGACACCGTTCTCTTGTTCGTGAAGATCCGAAAAGGAGTTCCCAAGACGTACGCGGAAAAAACTGTCTGATGAAATTTTCTAATAAAGTACGCCATATGGCCACGGACGCCCCAAGAATGGAGCTCCTTTATGATGCCAAAGCGCCACGTTGTGTCATATGCTTTTTGGAGGTCTAAGAAAACTGCAACTAAATGATCCTTGTTGAGGAATGCATCCTGAATATGTGTTTCCAGCTGAACCAGATGGTCCAGTGTGGAACGGTTGGAGCGAAAACCACATTGAAAATTACTTATCAATGAGTTTTCCTCCAAAAACCAGGTGAGATGCTTGTTGATCATGCGTTCCATCAACTTGCACACACAGCTAGTTAAGGCAATAGGCCTATAACTCGAGGCTGTGGTGCGTTGTTTACCTGGTTTCAGGATGGGAACAATAATAGCTGGAGGAAAGAGTCCTCCAACCAAAGCCTGTTGAATACCGTCAAAAGGAAATTTCTTGCTCCAATTGGCAGATGACGAAGCATCTCATAGTGGATCTTGTCCACTCCAGGAGTTGTATTCTTAGAATTTCGAAGTGCCTGATCGAACTCCCGTTCGGTGAATCGAGAGTTGTATGGCTCGGTGTTATGACTTCGAAAAACTAGAGGGCGTCGTTCCTGACGGTCCTTCTCACGGGGGAAACATGGTTCATAATTTTCAGAGCTAGATGCATCAGAAAACTGCGTGGCCAAGATATTAGCTATGTCTCCGGAATCGGTGTACAACGTCCCATCGTGCTCCAGAGCGTTCAGAGGAGTAGATGTACCCCCCTGGATGCGACGTACTTTGGTCCAAACAGCTTTCAACGAAGCCTGCTTCATCAGAGAAGACACGTATTGGACCCAGCATGCCTTCTTACTGGCTCGAATGAGCCAACGGGCACGGGCACGTTTAATGTGGAACTGCTCGAGGTTTGCAGCATTGTGGTTCCTATTGAATCGATCTAGGGCATGATTGTGGTCCTTGATGGCTGCACAGATCTCCGCAGTCCACCAGGGGACAGGGCATCGCCTCGCAGGTCCTCTGGGATGTGGAATGGAGGTGCGTGCAGCATCATGCACTCGTGACACAAATATATCTAAGGCGTCGATGGCTGGCAAAGTCGATCGCCTCAGAAGCATTTTCTTATCTCGGAGATCCAACTTAAACTAATCCTTTAACTTCATTTTGTCCAAAAAAAAAAAAATATATTAAATTCAACTACACCAGGACGAGATAATAATAAAGAAAATAAGTTAGAAGCTGAAAGTTCGGTGTATATGAATCCTCGAAGGGAAAGAATCCCTCCAGGATGGATGAAGGATTACGTATGTTAAGATATTATTTGTTCTTTGTTAATGGTAATGGATAAAATAGTTAAATGTGCAATTTTTATGTTTTGGTTAAAAGATTACTGTTCTTCAATTTCATTAAAGAGGCAGAAACTTTGTTTAAAATGTTTTGTAATAAGATTAAGATTTATGTAGCATAACAGCAAACAAATCGTTATACCCTGATGACCTTGGTGTATGAATTTTAAAACCTCCTCTTGCAGTAAACCCGGGATTACAATACAAGAACCTTTTAACAATATATCATGTATTATTGAGAAATCTAATTTATATTGATAGTAAGGTAACAGTTCAACTGCAATTTTACTTTTCTCAAGCCAACCATTCATAGTATAGTACTTAAGTTTCTTGCATATGTTATCATTTACTTGACACTGTTTACTTTTGTCTAAGTAATAATCTTTCACAGGACAGTGTTTAATAACAAAATTTACAAAAGCATGAACTTATTCACCTAATCCCAGCTATCAATAGGATTTCTGGACAGAAAATATGCTAATATAAGTTCATGGCCTGGTACATAATTAACTGTATATTCATACCTCATTAACCTTATTGTAAATCTTTGCAATGTAGGAGTTAATTCATCAGTTCTTAGAACCTAAAATCTGAATTAATGGTTTATGATCAGTTTCCAAATTCACTTTTAGACCTGAAACATATTCTGAAAATTTTTCCATAGCCCACGTTAACACTAAGGTTCCTTTTCAATCTGTGCATACCTTTGTTCTGTAGGTGTTAATTTTCTAGAAACATAAGCAACGATTTCTCTTTTTGCACCTTTCATTTGAATATGAAGATGAATCTGCATTAACAATGCACTGTTTACTAGGATCAAAATATGCTACTGTTGGGGTTGTAGTTAGAGCTTGCTGTAACATTTTGTAACTACATTCTTGTTCTGCACTCCATGAAAACTCCACACCATCTTTAAGCAAACCAGTTAAAGGTGCTAAAATATCTGATTTATTTGGAATAAGTTTTCCTGCATAGTTAACCATACCCAAGTATGTTTGAAGCTCTGATTTGCAAGTAGGCCTTTCCATGTTTACAATACAGAGTGGTCCAAATGTCTTGTCACACAACTTCACTGAAACTTAAGGGGGTATTTACATTTCACCCTCAATTACATGAAAATGACAAGATCCCGGGTTCGATCCCCGGCCGGTTCAAATCCGGGAACTTTTCTAACGGTGGAAGCGGCCCCGGCGCCTACCCAGCGTCGAATAACATGGGTACCTGGGGGAAACCCTGGGGGGTAAAGGCGGTCAGGGGCGTGATGCTGATCACATCACCCCCACTCACGACCGGATCAAGAAAGTGTGGGGCGTTACCCCCGCACCCCCTATACGCCTTCATGGCGTGGTGCTATGCACAGGGGAACACTTTACTTTTTACTTTACTTATACTGACATTGTGAATGCGTGAACATCTGTCCTGGTGACAGTCAATCCATCAAATTTGTCTGTTTATTAGAATACCTTATGCTGTATTGGATTATTGTGTTATTACATAGTTATGTAGGGGGACAAGACATTTGGACCACCCTGATTTTACCCTCTCCGGGTCGATCGAAATACCTTTCTCAAACAGGATATGACCCAAATACTTAACTTTAGTTACACCAAAAATACTTTTGCTTTTGTTAATAGTAATACCTTCTGCTTTCAGTTTATTTAAGACTCTTTTAAGAGCGTCATCATGTTCTTCTATAGTACTCCCAAAGCACAATATGTCATCTACATGAGAAATTACATTTTTTTTCACCTTGAAATAACATGGAAATTTGTGTTGTGAAACATTCCGGAGCACAATAAATCCCAAATGGCATTCGCAAAAATTGAATCTTCTAAATGGACAAACAGTTGACTGTTTTCATCTAATTTTACTTGATAAAACGAAGTATTTAAATAAATTTTCCCTTTAATTGTGCAAGAGTTGATTCTACTTTTGGCATAGGGAAATGTGGCCTTAACACCCACTCATTTAACTTTGTATAATCACAACATAGCCTAACCTCATTACCTTTAGGCATACACACAATAGGACTAGCCCAGTCTGTTACTTCTTCTACTGGTTCATTTATTTTCAAGTTTGTCAAACGGTTAATCTCTACTTCTAGTTTTTTTCAACATTGGTATGGGTGCTACTCTTGGTACAACCTGTACATATGGTTTTGCATTAGGTTTCATAGCAATAGAAACGGTTTTCTTAAATTCTCCAATGTTTTGAAACAAATTACAATATTCTGGTGAATTAATATGTGGAAGATCGTTGGTCTTTTTGCAGATTATTTACATTTAGCATTTCCAAAGCAGTGACTGCATTTCGACCAAGCAATGATTTTTGCAACCCTTCTACTACATATACCCTTGTACAAAATTCCTTGCCTTTAAAGCATAATGTAAAATTCGTAGTACCTAACACCTGTAATTGTGAACCATCGGGTCCTTTCAGGCCAGATTGCTTTGCATTTAAATTACACAACCTGTTTGAAAGTACTCGATCAGGTACACATACACAATCAGCACCTGTATTGATCAAAAAATTAACATTATCGCCAAGTTCCTTAATGAAAATTGAATGATACCAACTGAATTCTGAATTAGAATTAGATACTTTAATATTTCCTACAAAATTATCTTCCACTCTCGATTTTGCGTTAGTGTTTTGTTCATTCACATTACCAAATTCAAAATGATGGATTGTTTTCATGTTTCTCTTCCTACAAACTCGAAAAAAGTGTCCTACTTTTTACAGTACCTGCACGCCACTGTTCTAGCTGGGCAATCCTTCAATTTTGGGTGAAATGGTCCTCCACAGAAGGGACAATACTTTGGTTTCTCAAAGATTGTGTTTTACTTACTCCAAGCTGGTGTTCGAGTATTACCTCCCCTGTTCGTTGCACTTCCGGTCCCAGTTCTACTAGCGTAGTCCTTCCTGGTTGTCTGTTCGCGTCGTATAGTCACTTGATGTACCTGTCCTTGGTCGGCAATTTCATGTGAATTCTTCTGTTGTTGTTCGTACTGCTTAACCCAATTAACTGCCTCCGCAAGTGTCAATACTCGCTACATCTGTAGTTTGTCAGACACGTTTATCAGCTATGCCGACGATGATTTTGTCCCGAATCATGTCATCCTTGAGATTACCAAACTCGCAATGTTCAGCCAGTCTATGCAGATCCGTGATAAACACGTCAGCTGGTTCCCCACATTTTGCACTCTGGTATTAAATTTATATCGTTCAAAGCTTACGTTACGGTGTGGCAGAAACACAGAATCGAACTTGTTCATCAAGTCACTCACTGAACATGGTTCCGGGAAACGTAACAAATATTCCTCACTTTGTGAACCCATTATGTATAGAAGTAGGTTGATTTTTTTGTCCTCAGTTTTGTTAACCAAGCCCGAAACACTTAGATAACGTTCCAACTTTTTTCTCCATAATGACCACAGTTCTGGTCGAACAAAGTCAAATTGTTCAGGAGGATTCACATTCACTAGTGAATGCAAAACTTTGCTGGTTACCGACAAATCACTATTGTTAGACATGTTTAACACTCACGTTCCTTGTTTTCTGTTCTCAAAAAAGTCTAGTAGAGCCACGATCTCGGGATCCCATGTTCGCTATTCCACTCTTCCGTTCGACCGAATGCGGATCCCACCACTGCCACCATGTAGTGTTTGCCGTGCTAGCCGGAGCAAGAGATATGCGAGGTATACCGGTATGGGTCGGAGGACGTACTGTTCCAGGCACTGGCATAGTGCAGCTTTGATTGCCTAGGTGGCAGCACCTTACACAACAGTAATCAGGACTTGACCCACTATGGGGTCTTGAACCACTATGTGCCTGCACCAGATATTGAACCCATGACCCATTGATTACAAGGAATTTTTCAGAAATTACAAAATCCAAACAGCACAGCCATGTTTCATTTCAAATTGAAGGCCATTAAAAACAGAAGAGAATGACGCCCATTTGAGCTCTTTACATATTTTTTTCTTTTTTATAAACAGTAGTTTAAAGATCTCAAAATGTCATATTTTGGTATTTTTGCTGGTTTGAAAGTCCATAAATCCAAAACAAACAGTCAAACAATCTAAAATTTTGTAGTTTTTTGTACCTCTAAATGAATCAACTAACAAAAAATATTAATTACTTCTCTTGTGGTCTGCAGTTGTTACAAGCATAAAAACATTGTTATAACTAACTTTATTCAAACTAGAAATAAATAAATACCGTGGACTGCATATTGCAGACGAATGAGGCTCTGGCGACTGGCACTATGTCCAGTATAATTTTGTGCATGTTGTCCTTACGTGTGCTGAGTGCCCATTTACAGCCTCAGCTTTTAACCTAAGTCAAAATAATTTAAGATTTTAGTTTTGCAACGTTAGTTGTTATTTGTAATGGTAAGGGGTAAGGTGACGGGTGCAAAATAGCCTAAGTGCTGATGCACCCAAAATTTTAAATTCAAATTCAAAGGAATAAATGTTTGATGAAGTGAGCATGTGTTATCCTGGAATATCACAACAAAGGCTGTGTTTTTATGCTTGTAGCAACTGTAGACCACAAGAGAAATAATTCTACATACAAGAAAAGAAAATCTTAATAATGTAAATCCTAAAGGATGAAACATATTTTTTGCATTGGCTGGTTTGACATGGAATGATATTTTATTATAATTCACCATTCCTATATTTGCATTTCAGAGCAGGTACATATTGGTTCTGACCACCCCCTCCCCCATCTTTAAATTACAGGTCGAGTTTCAATTAGACTGTGCACGAAGTGACTTAAAAACAAATTATTTTCCACTTCTTGCCAACTCCAGGACTGCCTCTGTTAATCTGTTAATCACTTCCAATCTTTCATTTTCCCCCTCCTGCCTCTGCCTCACTTCCTTTCTTTCCTCTTCTCTCTTCTTGAGGTACTCCAGAAACCACTCTGGTGCTTTCTTTTCCTCCGTCTTTCATTTCTTCTTTTCTTTCTGTGGGGTTTCTCCACCCGTTGCAGAGCTTGCTGATGCCAACTAGCGCTGATCTGCATTCCCCTCAGTATGCACGTAGAAGAGAGAAAATCATCTGATGGGGATATTGCCGCCTTAGTCCCATAATGGTTATTTATAACTTATAAAACTTCCCAGGATTTCTTAGCCCGACCTGATGCATTATTATTGTTTGTAATGCTTCGATACACCATCAATAAATTATTGAACTTCTTGCTGCAGGAGTCTGCATTAAATGAATATTCTCTTTCTTCCATATTCTTAGCTATGCTCTCCCATTTTTTTTTCTTGGTGCAAGGAGGATTGTTAAATATTCTCAGATTCAAGTCTCAGCTGGATAAAGCACATGGTAGCCTGCGATGTACAGGTTTTTCCTCCAATAAAAATTTGAAAGTGACGTATTAGGGGCATTCCAACATTGTGTTCATTATATATTTTCCACTTCGTGCCAACTCCAGGACTACCTCTGTCAATCTGTTAATTGCTTCCAATTATTAATTTTCCCTCCCTTCCTTTCTCTCGTCTTGAGGTACACCAGAAACCACTCTGCAGTTTTTTTCCTCCCTCTTTGGTTTCCCCTTTGCTTTCTATGGGGTTTCTCCACCTGTTGCAGAGCTTGCTGATGCCAACTGGTGCTGATCTGCATTCCCCTCAGTTATGCACGTAGAAGAGAGGAAATCATCTGATGGGGATATTGCCGCCTTAGTCCCATAATGGTTATTTAAAACTTCAAACAATTCCCAGGATTTCCTAGCCCGACCTGATGCATTATTATTCAGGGTGTCTACCAGTCTGGAAAACCTGGAAAAGTTGGAGAATTTTATTTTTCTGGAAAAGTCAGGGAAATTTACTATTTTTCTGGAAAAAATTGTATTTTTGTTTCTGGGCCATACCAAAGCTAGTGACTTGCTACTGGCATTTCAAGAATGTGTAAAAGGTATCAATTTGAAAAACATAGTGCAAATATCCATGGATGGACAAGCAGTTAATTGGAAATTTCTCGCCTTTTTCAAGGAAAACATGTGAGCCAGAAAGTACAACATTGCTGGAAATTGGAAGCTGTGGACTTCCATGTTCTTCATGGTACTTTCAAAGCATCTTTTCCGAGTTCTGGTTGGAACATAGTGGTATTCGTAAGAGCAGTGTACTATTTAAAAATGTTCCAGCTGAGAGAGCAGATTTCACAAGAATTACAGGATCAAAAGTTTTTCCAAACAAGTGTTGTCCAATTCGGTGGTTCGACAATGGAAGTGTGGTGGAAAAAGCACAGTACATTTTACCATTTCTGAAAACCTTTGCTGACAGAGTTTCTGGTACCAAGGAACAACCTCCAAGATTCGCAAATTAGCCAAGAGGCCTAAAACGTGAAGTAAAATGAACTAATCAATCAATCAATCAACCAAGGTGTGAAAGCTTAACCCCTTTCTGCATGATTTTTTTATAAATTCCTGAAAAAAATATATGTTGTTACTTTTGATATTGGTGGACAAAAAGCAGTTTTGAAAAAACATTTTATTTTCCAAAATTCTATTAAAAAATATGTTTTGATCATATATGGTACAACATGCATTTATGGATATTCCAGTACACTACATTTAATTGTTTCTGAGCTGTTTGAACACAGCAGATTCATATTGTCTGAATCACGTGGTAATGAATAGCAAGAAGCAGTTTCTGTTCTTCTTCAAACATAATGGAATATTACACTTTACACAATGTACAAAGGACGTACCTGTGCATTTTGGGTATTTGCACCTCATTCAAGTTTCCCAATTTGGGATGTGTCCAACGTTGTCTCAGCGAATGTGCACTTGAGGGATTGGAACAAAATGCCCATTTCGTTTCTTTTTCTGAATTTCATTCTCAAGTTCGTTGCTTGGGCATCCTCTACGCCATACAGAGGTCTTGCCTTCTTTGCATAGTGCGTTTGCATAGT
This sequence comes from Lepisma saccharinum, assembly GCF_977018435.1. Taxonomy (NCBI): domain Eukaryota; kingdom Metazoa; phylum Arthropoda; class Insecta; order Zygentoma; family Lepismatidae; genus Lepisma; species Lepisma saccharinum. The sequence continues at coordinate 7,417,069 of NC_139240.1, read as the reverse complement.
TTTGAAATTTACTACCCTGTCTTCCGTCTCCGCAATAACCATGCGTTGACAATTGCCATATCAATTAGGTGGTGAAAGATTCTCATGTACAATTTTTTGGATCGGATCATTATCCGATAGCAGCCCAACACAGAATCCAATAGATCAACTACAAGCAGGAACAAAGTCGGTGTTATCATTGAAATGAAGGAAATGGCATATATCTTCCCCACCTATTGACTGCCATTACTTCAAATATCTGAGGGTGTCCAATTTTACTGCTCCAATAATATCTGCAAAGCAGGTAACTGAATCACGGACATGTTGATCAAAATACCAATTATTTGTTCAATGTCTTCTTTAGTAACATTTCCTGGCTTATTTGCTCTCTGTTGCATTGTATATAAGTTTGATTAGCTCATCTGTGAATAGGTACTTGAAATAATCGAAGGGGCTATTTAGTTCTCCAAAAGATAAAGGCAAACTTGTATCACCTCCAAATTCAACATCGTTGCCATTACACAGGAGAGAATCCTCATTCCACACAATCTTCTCCTTACCTTTCTTCGCACTTGTCTTCTTTTTTCTTGTTTGAGTGGGAAGATCCGAAGGCTGTTGTCTTGATGTTGATGGGGTCGGTTGAGATTCTCCTTCAGAATTCTCGGAGGGTGTTTTGGGAATCACAGTCACAGTCACATTTGGCTTCATAATGGCATCTCTTACATTGCACATATCTTCATCCTCGGAGTCGGGAGCTAAAGTGGGCACCTTTCTCATCTTGCTATGGTCCTCATCGCCTGACAGATCTGAATCCTCAACTGAGAGAACCATCGCCAGGAACAGTTGTCACACATGACAAATGACAATAGAATTTGGAAGGATCCATATCCAGTCTGCAAAGATGAGAAAATAGTTTTGAACACAAATGGACCACTTGGTATAACAATTCAATAAATGTAAAAAAATACTAAAATATTCTATTTGGTTTGTAATATCTACAATGCAGATACATTGCTGTTCAATTTACATGGGGCAGCTAGATTAGAAAAAGCAATGCAAATTCATTTCATAATTGATTTGAGCTGTCTAGAATATTGCCCCCCCCCCCCCCCCCACTCTGTAAGCTTTGCTACTGATGTTTATCGTCTTGTGAAATTCAGAAAAGGAAACACATCTGAAAATATAGAGAACAAACCTTGTACGAGGGTTGCTATTTATGTATCCGGAACTGGCTACACTAACGTTGCTAGGTAACTTCTAATATATCCATCTTAAAGTTGGACATTTCTATGGTATATGTACCCAGAACATTGTGCTTACGGATGCTACTTTTTGTTTGTTACAGGGAACAAACATTCATCGAAGGTCAACAATGGAACTAACTCGACCATTTTCGAGCAATGATTTACTACGACTTTTGACGTGGATTATCTCAACAACAGTGCATCGATCAAACTCGCTTCGACTTTTGGCAATGAAGCACCATCTAAAAGCACTGTATATCACTGGTTTAGTGAATTCAATCGTAGCCGTCGTTCGCTCACGGACGAATCTAAAGAAGGCTGTCGAAAACCGTTGTTGTGCCAGAAAACATTGATGCTGTGCAAGAACTGGTAATGCAAAATCATCATGTGACATATCGTGAGATTGAGGCATTCCTGAAATTAGTATGACTAGCGTACATAAGATATTGCATGAACATTTAGCCCTGAAGAAGATTTGCTCGTGTTGGATCCAGCATAATTTGACAATCGCTCAAAAAAAGGCTTGTGTCGATTGGTGCAAACAAATAAAAAATAAAATCTTGGTGCTTCAAAAGCCGTGTATAACATCTATACAGGTCACGAATCTTGGATCTATGCATATGAGCCCGAAAGCAAACAAACTCGACGGTGTGCATATTCCAAGATGAGCCAAACCCAAGAAAAGTTGTTTGTGCAAGAAGCACTTCAAAGCAAATGGTCGCCTGTTTTTTGGGGGAAAAATGAACATGTGGCTACAGTGCCACTAGAGAATCGTAGAACCATCAATTCTGACTGGTACACAACCATTTGTTTGCCAGAAGTCTTTGGGGAAATCAGAAAAAACAACAAGCGATTCAGGATCATTCTTCACCATGACAATGCGAGTTCTCACACATTGGTCCAGACAACTCTGTATTTGACCGGTGAAAACATTGAATTGATGGGTCATCCGCCGTATACCCCTGATATAGTACCGAATGATTTATTTTTGTTCCCATACGTGAAGAATAAGCTATGTGATCAACGATTTTCGACGCCAGAAGAAGCGATTGATGCGTTCGAGATTCCTCAATCTGAATGGACAAAGTGCTATGAGTATTGGTTCAAACGTATGCAAAAGTGCATCGATCATCATGGAGAATAGGGGTAAGGGGTGCTCCTTCCATGTAGTGCACCCAATAGTCAACCTCACTTCCACATAGTACACCCTGGACTGCAGACCAACAAGGCTCTGGCGACTGACCCCATGGCCAGTATAATTTTGTTTGTGTTGTCCTTATTTGTGCTAAGTACCCCTTTACAGCCTCAGCTTTTAACGAAAGTCAGAATATTTTATTGATTTTAGTTATGCAACGTTAGAGTTGTTATGTGTAACGATAAGGGGCTGGACCCCGTATAATCTGATGGGTGCAAAATATTTCAAACATATTTGAAAGAGAAAATAGAGTTAACTTCACTGTAGAAAAATATCATTCACCAAGGGAAAAGTTCATATTCATTCATGTCGCATATTTTTTTTATATAAAATCAATATGATCTGTTAACAAGTTTTCAAATAACAGTGTTGAGGGGAGGGTAGAGTGGAGAGTGGTCCGTAACATTTCTGTAGGATGTATTCTAGTATTTGGACACTTTCATGGACCAAAAAAAAAAAAAAAAAAACACTGAAAAGCACAAATATATTTAAAATATGACAACCTGGTTTAGCATATGAAATATCATATGCTGGGCATTAATGGGTTAATATATATCTTAATTGTGTTATAGTTAAGCTGTACAATATTTCTTTTAAAAACAATATTAATTCAGAGATAATGGCTTCATGTCCTTGAACATAAGACAAAAAAACTAGGAATGTTTTCACATGGCAGCCTTTAGTGTTGTTAGGTAATTATTAGGGAGTGTATTTTTATGCGTTCAAGAACTGGAAAAATGTTTACATGTTACAAAAACAGCATAAATCTGTGGATATAAATATACAGGGTGATTGGTAATTTGACCTATTCCTGGAAAGGGGTAATACTAGAGCACATTTGCAACAAATTTGACCCTATGCACTGGGGGTGGCCGCAGTGGCTCAGTCGGTAACGCGTCTGACTACCATGCTCAAGGTTCCAGGTTCGATCCCCGGCCGGTTCAAATCCGGGAACTTTTCTAACGGAAACGGCCCCGGCACCCACCCAGCGTCGAATAACATGGGTACCTGGTGGAAACCCTGGGGGGTAAAGGCAGTCAGGGGCATGGTGCTGATCACATCACCCCCACTCATGACTGGATCAAGAAAGTGTGGGGCGTTACCCCACACCCCCTATATGCCGTCATGGTGTGGTGCTAATCACAGGGGAGCACTTTACTTTACTTTTACTTTTTTGCACCGGGGTCAGAAATCAATGGGTGTCGAGTTATTGCAGTTTGGAGATTTTCGTGACATATTCCGATTTGCGACCAAAAAACTACTACACCCTGGGCACTTAATCGACATGTTGCTAACAGCTGACGAATGAGTGACTACTGGGAAAAAAATTCATGCCCAAAATTACCATACCCACAGAAAGAAACAGTCATTGGTGCACACGTCATGAAGAAATTTGGAAATTATCATTTAAATCGAAGAGGATTACTCAAAAAATTGGTAACACACTTAGCGTAAAAATTACGGAAAAAACTTGCTAGTTTCATAAGCTCTCCAAAAAGATACAAATGTTGTCAACTGGCACATGGGTTGGGGGAAAGTCGGAATAAAAAGAGGAGAAGGTGCGTTGTAGACCTCTTTGTAAAGTGAAAAGAAGTTGTCGGTTGTGAGAAATAAAGGAACGAAAATGAGTGAAGTATTAATGTTATTTGCCATTCACATGATTCCAGGTTGTCAGAATTAACTGTTACAAAAACTACAAATCCTGTTCAAATTGCCTCCCCCGGTTACATGTGCAAGCACACAGCCTGCGGCGTACTTCAGACACAGTCACTCGCGTTAACACTGTCTCGTATGTCTCAATTCTCACTCTCAACTCTTCTTGGGAGTCCACTAACTCTTTCATGTGTATTTCTTTCTCCCCATTCAGATATTTCTTAAAGTGTTCAGATCTTGCTAATATAAGTTACCCATTATAATAATACCAACAATAATGATCTATGGTGGTAGTGCAACCATAATTTCCCCACGTTAGAATTAGGCTCTCATACTGAATATTATTGGACATCTTTGATGGTAACAACTGGTAACAATCAACTTGAAATCAAACGGTCGCTGGTTCGATTCCCAGTGGAGGCACATTGCACTGTAGTTCGGATTTCACTTTAAACTGTAGGTCCAGTCCCGATGGGCCTATCTGAACACAAAGTGAACTCATGCAAACATACAAAAAAAAAAAAAAACTGTTCCATGTTAGCCAAGTTAAAAAAAAACTAATCCTTTTACCGTTATATTTTACTTAGTGCTGACGCACCCAAAATTTTGAATTCAAATTCAAATTCAAACCGTGACATGACCACTACCATACAAGTTTCTCTTGGTCTTAGGGTTCCCAATTCTGAGCTGAACAATTCCGGGACAAGGACAACCTCTCCCCCCAAATCTCAGGAGTATTAAAAAAAATCCGAATTCATTTTTAAGCTATTTTAATAATCTGAAAAAAACAACAGGGATAGCGATGCTTCAGTTGCATGTTGCATCACTTGTACTGGATGTGGCAGAGGCAGCCATCACAGCTGATACTTTACTGTCTGGCTACGTTAGCTGAGACCATGGACGGAAGTGCGCATGCGCCAACTGGACGTGTTCAGTGGCAGACGTGTTCAGTTGCAAAATTGGGGTGACGGCAGCAAGTATGTACGGCGAAAGAAGCGGACTGCGGGAAAATCGTCTGCTGCGGAAACAACAATGAAGTTTCAAGCGTGGGGTGTAAGGGGTGACCTTCCACGTAGTACGCCCGAATGTCAACCTCACTTCCACTTTAGTACACCTTGGACTGAAGACTAACAAGGCTCTGGCGACTGGCCCCATGGCCAGTATAATTTTGTTTGTATTGTCCTGTTGTCCTTATGTGTGCTGAGTGCTCGTTTAGAGCCTCCGCTTTTAACAAGTCAGAACATTTTAAGATTTTTAATTATGCAACGTTAGAGTTGTTCTTTGTAATGATAAGGGGCTGGCCCCCGTATAATGTGATGGGAGCAAAACAGCCTAAGTGCTGACGCTCCCACAATTTTAAAATCAAATTCAAATTCAATTAAAAGTTTCAAGCGCAATAATATCGTCGGCAAAATAAGTACAGAGACGTTCACATATAGTGGAAGGCTTGAGAATAAAATGAAAGCTATCCGTATACTACACCAGCAAACTGAATATATCTGGGAAGTATTCATCGCTTCACATTTGAAGTTTACATTGTATGTAAACCAGTAACTTTATTTGAGATAATGTAATTAAACTGGTCTCCTTGACAAATATTAGGCTATAATAGAACAACCTAATGTGTCATTAATCAGGATAGTATTCACTAATAATATCTAAGCACTATAAATATCGCAAATTAAAGAAAATGTAGGAATATATCTGTAAGGAATTTGGCATACCTCTAAAAAGTGTCCTCATCAATGTTGGAACCAACTGTCGAACTGCAGTCACTTTCACTTTCACTGTCGTTCAATAAAATGTGGATTGGTTCACACACTTCTTTTATAATTACGTCCTTTTCGCGGTAGCTGGTTTCCAGTTTCATTACATGTTCGCAGCATTTGCTCCAGTTTTCAACTGATATGCTGCTTATAGCATTTTCTGTCACCTTAAAGAGTTATTTCTATATTTATGTCACCTGTGGGGTTAATATTGCGGACTTATCTTTTGATTTCTGCCCACACATATTCTATATCACAGTGGTATGGTAGAAGCCAAAGTGTAGTAAATCCATGGTCTGATAACATGGTATCAAATCGATATGTTTTCACTTTCGGAGCGTGTAATTTCACGAGTTCCATCAGCTCAACTTTAAGGGAATCAGGTGAATGGGGGATGTTATTCGTAGCAAGCCAGTCTGTGATTGTTTTTTTGGTGCTGCTTGAATTTGGCATCTTATTAATCTGAACGGAATGATATGGACCATTGTCTATTATAACGATGGCATTTTGTGGTAAATTTGGGATGAGTTTTTCTTACCAGGAATAAAACTATATAATGAATCCATTATAATAATAACTACTATAACAGTAGTACAGAGGTTGTTCCGCCTACGTTTGGCCAATTTCGTTCCTCCCACCCTGCACTCAGAATGAACTCACCCAACCTTGGTCAGGCATGTTTGTCAGTGTAGTGTGTGAGCTGTAAAAGTGTGGTTGTGTTTTCTCACTGGGCCAAAAATCCCGCCAAAACTGAGCCGCTTTTTGGGAGGAGTGCGTTGTATAACTTTCCAAGTGTTTGCATTTTCTCGCTTGGCCGAAAATGCTGCCAAAACAGTTGCTTTTGGGAAGGTTTTGTTGTAGCCTTTTATGACGAAAAGTTCAGTGTGTCAATGATCAGGAAGTAGTGTAAGAGCAAGAATTGTGACGTTAGTTTGACTTTATTCAAGAATGTGATCGGCAAGTATAAGGATTGCATGGCCCCAGCATTCGGTTCTCCTACAAAGGGGACGAGAACACGGCCGTGCACACAAGCAAACCACCAGTATGCAGGCGAAACTTCGCAGAATGGGCATGCAAGAGAATCCACCGACCCAAAGACAGATGGAAAATCATCTAAATATGTCTTTGGAAACTGTTAACAGCACCTTGCACTTGCATACTGGTGGTGGCTTGCGTGCACGGCCGTGTTCTCGTCCCCTTTGTAACCTTCCCAAAAGCAACTGTTTTGGCAACATTTTCGGCCAAGCGAGAAAATGCAAACACTTGGAAAGTTATACAACGCACTCCTCCCAAAAAGCGGCTCAGTTTTGGCGGTATTTTTGGCCCAGTGAGAAAACACAACCACTCTTTTACAGCTCACACACTACACTGACAAACATGCCTGACCAAGGTTGGGTGAGTTCATTCTGAGTGCAGGGGGGGAGGAACGAAATTGGCCAAACGTAGACGGAACAACCTCTGTATACCTATTTATTACATTAGTTGCAATTGTAAAAATTACTAGACTCTCATATGGACCTCTAAAAATAATTAAATAATTACAAATGACAAAACCAGCACGAATTTATCATCCCCTACTTAAACTAGCAAATAATGCATTAGTAGACTTGCCAGCCCCACTAAATATTTCCTACTGATGAAATTTTGGTTCACTTATAGGAATATGTCTTTCAATCCAAATCTTAACAGGTCTTTTTTTAGCAATACATTATATTTCAAGAACAGACAGCTTTTTCTAGAGTAATACACATCTGCGGAGATGTAAACTATGGATGAATACTACGAACTATTCATGCTAATGGGGCCTCCATATTCTTTATTTGTATATATATACATGTTGGACGAGGAATATATTATGGATCCTATTTATATCTTCACACATGATCTATTGGAGTTATAATTATATTAACAACAATAGCAACAGCATTTGTTGGATATGTACTACCATGGGGTCAAATGTCATTCTGAGGAGCTACAGTAATTACTAATTTGCTCTCGGCAATTCCATATTTAGGAACTATATTAGTTCAATGAATTTGAGGTGGGTTCGCAGTAGATAGTGCTACACTAACCTGATTCTTCGCCTTTCATTTCTTATTACAATTTATTTTAATAGCAATATCCATAATCCATCTACTCTTTTTACATCAAACCGGATCTAATAATCCACTATCTATTAATAGCAACATGGATAAAATCCCGTTCCACCCATACTTCTCCATAAAAGACACACTAGGATTTATACTTATAATTTTAAGATTAATACAACTCTCATTAATATTTCCAACAACCCTAGGAGATCCGGAAAATTTTACCCCAGTACACATTCATCCAGAATGATACTTTCTATTTGCATATGCCATTCTACGATCAATTCCAAATAAGCTTGGGGGAGTGGTAGCACTAGTATTATCTATTATAATCTTATTTATTATACCAATACATCATAAAAGAAATTTTCGTGGACTACAATTTTACCCTTTAAATCAAATATTATTTTGATTAATATTTGCAACCTTTATTTTATTAACTTGAATTGGAGCCCGGCCCGTAGAAACTCCATACATCACTACTGGACAAGTATTAACAATTATATATTTTATATATTTCATTATATCCCCTGCAATACTACTATTATGAGATAAAATTTTAAAAAAATGACTTCTTGACTGAAACTTTAAGTGTATGTCTTGAAAACATAAAATAGAATGTAAATATTCTAGAAGTCTTCACATTCTAATTATTATGCAACTAAATATAAATTGATACAATTAAGCCCCTAAAGCCAACAACAACAAAAAAAAAAAATTAAAGAAACCGGAAGAAAACTCCTTCAAGCTAAATATATAAGCTTATCATAACGAAATTTTTTCGTAAATATTAGCGTTCATCTGCCCATGGTAATCTGCTGTGGCCGTGTTTGCCTTGTACACGAGATTGGTGTTAGGTATAAATCCCATCAGCCCGCCCGCACACGAAACAATGACTCTGCGTGAAGCGTTTCCCGTTTGTAGAATTTTATCAGTTTCATCTGATTGCCAGCATTTACCAAACATCAGGTTACTGTCGACCCAAGTTTCATCGATGTAGACCAGAGGTCTTCTTTCTTCTCGGAATCGTTTTATGTTTCTCAGAAATTGGATCCTCTTTAAAACGATATTATCCAACTCAATCAAGACTTTCCTCTTATTTTGGCATCGTTTCCATTTAAAACCGATTTTATGCAGAATTTTTCTTAGCGTCTCTTTTTTTCCAGGTAAAGTTGATTTTGTCCTTTAAAACTGGCAGCAATTTGTTTAAGGACGGAACCTTTCTTTCTCGGACATAGAAGTCATGCACCGTACGCCTAATTATGTCACAATCGAATTCATCTATTCCTGTTGTCTCCAGAATATTCTTCTTTCGTCGTTTTTTGGGAGAACTAAATTCGGGAACCCCTTGCTTGCCTGCTTCGATGAATCTTCTTTATTGCCAACAATGACACACCAGCAATCTGACTTGCTCGTTTCGAAGAGTAAGTAACGGGAACCAAAACTTCACAGTTTTCTGCTTCTCGGTCACAAAAATCAATTACATTCTGCAGAATTGTTTTAGTTTCACTTAGAAACGGTTTCTTACCAGGTGAAAGAGCCATCACAATTCAAAAAATGCGAATACATAGCCCATTACACAGCAAGCGAAAATAAACTAAACAAGCGAACGCATTCAAACGAAATACCGCAGCACTGTTTACAGCGTGCTTCTACTTGCTTCCCCTCTCGCATTCGGAATACTCCATCCCAGAGGGTTTAGTCTCCCTTGGCCGGACTGTAAACCTGTATTTATCTTGAGATTTGGCTCTTTTCACTAACTCAGGCCTACCCTTCACATAATCATAGAACTCCATGCAGGTCATGTTTTAGTTTATTTTTACCTCTTTTTTCAGCTTTTAGTTGATTCTCATTTAATCTGTTTCTCGTGTCCATATACATATATAGCCCATTACACTAAACACTCGCTCACCAAATGAATTTCCAATAGGCACTGACAACACAAATTTTAGAAGTTCTTTGCATTCTGGAGCTTTTCAAAGAAACATATCCACTTTTCTTCCACGGTTTCTTTATTGAGGGAGTCTATTGTACTTCTCAGAACACACTAATCTTCGTACAGCTGATCTAAAAATACAATGATCTGCAGGCAGTTAATCAACTCCTCAATTTCTTCCCATGTGGGTGGGTTGCGTAAAGACAAAACAGGCATTTTCTTAAATATTGAATCTTCAAAATTATACCACTTTGAAATGTACATTAGCGCTTTTTCAAAAGATATACAATACTTCACCAGACCACCAAGAGTGTTAAAACATCACTGAACTGTTGGTCACATATGAACTCATAACACCTGAGTATGACTAAAACTCACGCCAGCACATCAGCTTACTTCGCCTGCTGATCGGCTTGAAAACAAACTGGATTTACAGGAGGGGTGTAAGGGGTGACCTTCCACGTAGTACACCCAAATGTCAACCTCACTTCCACGTTAGTACACCCTGCACTGAAGACTAACGAGGCTCTGGCGACTGGCCCCATGGCCAGTATAATTTTGTTTGTGTTGTCCTGTGTTTGGTCCTTATTTGTGCTGAGTGTTCTTTGCAACCTCGGCTTTTAACGAAAGTCAGAACATTTTAATATTTTATGATTTTATTTCAGCAACGTTAGAGTTGTTATGTGTAATGGTAAGGGGCTGGACCCCTTATAGTGTGACGGGTGCAAAATAGCCTTAGTGCTGACGCACCCAAAATTTTAAAATCAAAACCAAACTGGATTTACAGGAAGTAATGCCTCTTGGGACCTTTGAGTGAAGACGAAAAATAATTTCATTATTATTTTATCAAATTTGTCGTTGTGAGTTTTTACATAGACTTATAAAACAAAATGTGGCCGGAAACGACATTTTCCACTGCGCAATGAAAAATCCGCGCATTTTATTCGATAATTTATTTTTTTAAGTACATCTTTTTAAAAATATTGCCAAATTTTCACCATGATTTAACGTTTTGAATAGAAAAGATGTTCAAAATTTGGTTTCAATGAAAACTTGCATTTTAATTATTTTAAAATAATATGAAATAAAGTTCACAATTTTCGTCCTCGCCATTGTGTTCTACATAAAATTTTTTTTCTACTTCACGTAAATTTCAAAATACACATATTTGGCAATAGCATGCTTTATTTTCCCATAAGAAATAGAGTTCTCGCAAAGCACCTTGTCACTAATTTGGAAGGAGATGCTGTTAGCATGTCTTCTGTCATAATACAGCTTTTCTTTGACCTGTGCATTTTCATTGTGCCATGGCTCGGTGTTCAATGATTTTGCGAACAAATATTATTAATTGCGTTTTTTTTAAACACATCCTCGTCTAAGATTCCATCAATATCACTGTTGTTGATATCATTGGGCATGTCTTCATTTCATCGTCACTGGTACGGTTCAGGAGGTCCACGGGCAGAACTCTCCCTTTGATATAAAATAAAGAAGAGATAAAATCCTGTATAGTCATGTCGTGCTATTCTGTAGGTAAATAAAACTCCCATCAATATCATCAGGCCAATCGCATATCCTTGATGCCAGAACCTTAAGGAGCATATTTTTTATGATTCTGTTCAGTCACTCCACTTGATCATTGGCTTGTGAATGAAGGGCTTATGCATTGTTTCACTCCTGTCAATCGGTGTAGTTCTGCGGACAGATTGTTTACAAATTTCCTTCCTTGGTCGTTTATTTGTGTCTGGAAACACCCATGTTTGCAAATAATTTCATAAAGAAACACCGCAGTTTCCGAAGCACTTTTGGTCTTTACAGTTTTGGCTTTTGACTACTTGACTGCAGCATATTTGAAGCCGTCAACTTCAGGTAGATATAGCGATGGATAAGACACAGACACATCTGACAAGCTAGTTTTCCTTGATTACAGCAAGGCCTTCCAAACCATCGACCACGATATTCTACTGGCGAAATTATTCCAAATCTGCTGTAAACTGGACTCAATCATTCTTAGCAGCTAGACAATAATGCACATTCGTTTCCGATAATAAGTCATGGCTACCCATAAATTGTGGTGTACCTCAGGGAAACGCCAGGGGTGTTCCTTCCATGTAGTGCACCCAATAGTCAACCTCACTTCCACATAGTACACCCTGGACTGCAGACTAATGAGGCTCTGGCGACTGGCCCCATGGCCAGTATAATTTTGTTTGTGTGGTCGTGTGTTTTGTTCTTATTTGTGCTGAGTGCTCCTTTACAACCTCAGCTTTTAACGAAAGTCAGAAGATTTTAATATTTTATGATTTTAGTTCTGCAACGTTAGAGTTGTTATGTGTAACGATAAGGGGCTGGACCCCGTATAATGTGACGGGTGCAAAATAGCCTTAGTGCTGACGCACCCAAAATTTTAAATTCAAATTCAAGAAACTCCCTATCTCTGCTGCTGTTCTCAATGTACATAAATTATATATGGAGAACCTTCAATCAGTAAATTACCATCTTCATGCTGATAATGTCCAGTGGTACATGTTATACATATTGAAATGTGAGAGGTTCCATTTTATAATGTTAAATTGCCTTATTTGTCAAGGACAAGAAAGAAGAGGATGCCAGAGCTGATTTCTCTCCACACTTACCTAGACCCGACCGAGATGATGTTATTCCATGTAGTGTCCTTGTTTCGGGGTGCAACCTACTGAGGTGTCTCACACCTTTTGTTATTCGTGCTTCGAACTACTACGATCCCGTACTCGCTTTACTGTACGAATTCTTAATGCCAACTGAGAGCAAGTTTGACCTTGCAGGATGTTTTATACTCATTCCTTAACCTTTGTTATTACCTTTCGATGAAAGGACAGAAGCCTCTACCTTGAGTGGAAAATCCCTACAGGATGTGGCGAGGCCAGAATTACATACTCAGCAATATGCAGGTTTGTCAGTGAATAATCGGATCTTAGGTTAGAAGTGGAGAGATGGAGAAGCACAACTTTTACAGATTCGGCTCTGCACCTATCTTCATTCCCCTCGCTAATTAGCATCCATCTCTCGATGCTTGCATGTGGACGGTCAAAAGGCCGACGGAACTTCTTTATTACATGAAGAATGTACACGTAATAATAATAAAAACAAACCATTACCTAAAATTAAGTTCACCAAAAGAAAATAAACCACCAAGGAAGGAGTTGATTAAAAATAAAAATGAAGCCAAGCACCATGCGAAATATTTGTGAAAGTTCTAAAAAAGTGCATATTAATCAGGGCATGAAAAGCCCACGCATCGGTGCTGGAGTAGTGAGAGAAAAATATGTGTGTCAAATCACAAAATCCGGATTGACCAATAAAACGTCACAATAAAAATAATAAAAAATAATAATTAGTTTTGTAGAAAGTTGTTGGTGTGTCACCATAGGATGGAGGCATTCAAGTTGCCTCATGCAATACACAACATATGCTAAGTCGTTGCACTTGTATGAGTAAAAGGGGTGTAAGGGGCGGCCTTCTTCTAAGGTGCCCAAAAGTCAACCTCACTTCCACGTAGTGCACCCTAGACTAAAGACTAACGAGGCTCTGGCGACTGGCAGTATGCCAGTATAATTTTGTGTGTGTTGTCCTGTTTTTTGTCCTTGTGTGTGTGCTGAGTGCTCGTTTACAGCCTCAGCTTTCAACAGAAGTCAGAACATCTTAAGATTTTTAGTTAAGCAACGTTAGAGTTGTTATTTGTAATGGTAAGGGGCTGGCCCCCGTATAATGTGAAGGGAGCAAAATAGCCTAAATTCAAAAAAGGTTCATCGTTGGTTCATTGCATCTGATTGTCGCTGTTAATCCTAATCATCTTCTAGTGCCGTATCGTGTGTTTTCCGCACGTCTTTGAGCACTCTGGTAGATGTGATATATGGTGACGGAACAGTCTCATATTGCACATGGGGTGTAGTGCACCCAATAGCCAACCTCATTTCCACATAGTACACCCTGGACTGCAGACTAACGAGGCTCTGGCGACTGGCCCCACGGCCAGTATAATTTTGTTTGGGTTGTCTTGTGTTTTGTCCTTATTTGTGCTGAGTGCTCCTTTACAGCCTCAGCTTTTAACGAAAGTCAGAAGATTTTAATATTTTATGAGTCTAATTCATGCAACGTTAGAGTTGTTATGTGTAACGATAAGGGGCTGGACCCCATATAATGTGATGGGTGCAAAATAGCCTTAGTGCTGACGCACCCAAAATTTTAAAATCAAAATCAAATCATATTGCATATGTGAATCAGAACTCACTCTTCCGAAGTGACCCTGATTGTTAGATGCATTGAAAGGTATGTATCGAACCATCCCTTCCGTCCCTGTACATCACCGTTCATTCCCTGTAACCACTGGTGTAAGATATGTGGTATGGTCATCTTCACTCTGCGCAAAGCATCTAATCCCTCCTGATCTGCAATTTCGGCTATTCCAAGCATTTATCTGTGCTCTAAGTTTCGCCTAAGACTTGGAAGAGATGCTGGTGTTATACGGTAAGGTGTAAACATAAGGCTGAATATGGTACATCAACAAAGAATAGTGCTTATTTACAAACTGTGCCTCAGACAACAACACTCAATACAGAAGAGACATGAAATAATGCTTCTGGCATTTCATGTACTACAAGTAGCACAGTACCACTGACACTTGGGTTTCCTTGGGAACTACACACATTTTAAATTGTAAACTTGTCTACACTTAGTTCAAGATACAATTGTTCCATTTTGTGCTGTTTTACATATGCATGTTTCTTCAGCTAGCATTCTCTGCAGTTTTAGTTTCCGTGTTTGAATTTCTGGTAACATGGTGGAATAGTAAAACATGTTCAGCAATGGCATTGCCTCCTTCCACCAATTCCCAGAAAATTCAAAATTCATTGACCACCACCGTATCTGATGGTTCCCACACAACAAACATGCACTTTTTGAGTCCAGTTATGGTGCCCTTGGATGTGGATCCAATATTCATGAGTTTCTTTTAACTTTTTGTTGCTGTAGAAACAAAAGTCCTTCTGAGAAACTGTGTTCCAGACTTTGATTCCTCAGCTGTGATGTACACTTAATTTCTAGTGTGGTTGCCTCATTACATTTGCATGTCACAATACTATCAAGTGTTGCCCCTATGTGAGAGTAATTCCTGTCAACAAACAAACCACACTGTTGGACTTTCAGTTCAATGTATTTTTCACTCTCGGATTCTAAAGACATGTTCCTTGCGGTACTCTCTTGCGTTTTGACCCACTGTAACGAATCTGCTTTTATTTCATCCTTATACTGCATAACCAGTTCCAAAATGGCTTGTGCTCCAGCACATGATGAAATACTGATGCATTCAAGCATCCTACAGGGGTGTGAGGGGTGCTCCTTCCATGTAGTGCACCCAATAGTCAACCTCACTTCCCCCTCCATGTAGGACTGCCTTGACGGGGCGAGGGGGCTTAGTAGGGAGGCCAATTTCATCTAATCATTTCACCCATTCTTCACATCCATATCTCACGTTTTCACCATCCCATCACGTCATTCATCTCCATATCTTTGACCTCCCTCTAAGAAACTAAGATAGGGAGGTCATTTTCATCTCATCATTTCACTCATTCTTCACATCCATATCTCACGTTTTCACCATTTCATCACGTCATTCATCTCCATATCTTTGACCTCCCTATAACTAAGGGTCCTGCTAGAGGAGACAACCTCGATAAAAAACCCCTATCCCAAGGTGTGAGTTGCACGTGCCGATGGGACAGTGTTGGCTGCAGGGGTAGGTGCAGTCGCGAACGTGGCCTCGGGGATTTCGGTTTGGTCCTCGAGTAGCCTCCATTTTGGGGGTAGGCCTTCCTCGGCATAGAGGGCATGTCGAGGCGACATTTTATGGACCCTCCACTTAAAATATTCTTTGTATATGGGTACAAAAAACAACTCAAACGGGGGGAAACCCCCAAAACGAGCGCGGCCTTCGAGCCCGCTTCAGGTAATGGAAAAGACAAGTAACGTGCCACGTTATCTTGTAATTAGTATAGTGCAGGAGACCGATAGTAACGATGAATCTGCAAGAACCAAGAAACATCCAGCAGCTACATTAAAGGACTTGTCACCATTTCTGATCAAGAAGCAGCTAGACTACGCCGCTGGTTCAGATGTACCAGAAATAAAAAAGCTGCGAAACGGGAGTCTACTGATCCAGACCAGCACAGATCGCCAGACAAACAACCTTTTAAAGCTAAGATCTTTGGGCGACTTCCCTGTTAATGTTGAACCTCACCGTCAACTTAACAGTAGTAGAGGTGTGATTCGCCACTGGGATCTGCTAAATGCTGAGGAGGAAGAGATTCTTGAAGCACTCTCAGACCAACATGTCACCGCAGTGCAGCGAATAAAGACGCGTAAGTCCAAAGAACTAGTACCAACTGCTTCACTCATAGTGACGTTTCAAACGACCACTCTCCCAGATATTGTACGGGCAGGATATTTGAGACTCAAAGTCCGTCCGTACATCCCTAACCCGATGCGGTGTTTCAAATGCCAGCACTTTGGGCACACTCAGCCTTCCTGCAAGGCCACTACCGCCCTTTGTGGTAAGTGTAGTAAGCCTGATCATGGGACCGAACCTTGTTCTTCAGGTCCCAAATGCATTAACTGCCAAGGCGAGCACCCAGTCTGGCATCGTGACTGCCCCTCTTTCCAACAAGAGAAGAAAATCAGAGAGTTGGTCGTCACAGAGAAAATCTCTGCTGGTGAAGCAAAACAACGTCTCCGTGACAGCATACGCACTAGTTTACCTGTGTCATTCGCTACAGTTGCTGCAGCTGCTCTTAGCCGTCGCAGTGTAGGTGTACAAACCAGCGACGTGTCCACTCAAACAACAACGCTTCCTGTAGTAGCTCGTCCTGCTTCGAGGAAATCAGCAACCACTCCTCGCTCCACGGAGAAAAAGTTCAAGCAGGTACATAGTAAAGAATACTTCCTCAAGACCAGTAGCTCTCCAGTCAGGGTGGCAGCCACCACCCTGAAACTTAAGGCGCAGCTCAAAGCTGCCCGGCGGGCGCTCAAAGCACCCGCCCCCACTCCCCCTTCTTCATCCCCTTCGCCCTCTGTGTCCTTACCTGAGGACATGATACAAGACGAAGCCGCGGATGAAGAATTTATCAAGGTGACAGGGCCTAGAAACAGAGTACGCCTCAAAAGGTAACTATAATACCTCCCGCTATGGCTTATTGTCTCCAATGGAACCTTAACGGTTTCCGTATGCATCTCGAGGAACTGCAAATCTTAATATCTGAATTTGACCCTGCCATCATATGTCTCCAAGAGACACATTTTCGTCCAAATGAATCAGTGATTCTGAACGGATACACACTTTACCGCACCGACAAGCTTCCTGAGGGTCGTCGTGCACACGGTGGTGTTGCAATCGGTGTTCGAGATAACATCCACTCAACGCCAATCTTTCTCACCACCCCCCTCCAAGCGGTCGCTGTGCGGGTCCATCTACCACAGCCAATATCTGTGTGCTGTGTCTACATCACAAGGGAGGAGCAATTCTCTCTTGACGACCTCCTTTCTATTTTCGACCAACTTCCGTCTCCTGTAGTTCTTTTGGGCGATTTTAATTCCTACAATCGTTTGTGGGGCTCCGTTCGTACAGAGCCCCGGGGTCAAATTGTAGATCAATTCCGTGAGGCATCAGCTTTAACGTTGCTGAATGATGGGACTCCCACATATTTCAGTCCTTCCTCAGGCACACACTCTGCGTTGGACTTGTCTTTCTGCAGTCCCAGCCTTGCTCCTACCACATCTTGGAGCGTTCACCCTGATCTCTGTGGGAGTGATCACTTCCCTCTCATTCTTACCTTCGAACATCTTCAGCACTGACGTGAACAACACCCTCACTGGCATCTCAGTCGGGCCGACTGGGATGCCTACGAGCGTGCAGTGGACCTTGAAATCGATCTTGCGTCGACTCTACCACCAATCGACGCCTTAGATGTCTTTGTGTCACGAGTGCATGATGCTGCACGCGCCTCCATTCCACATCCCTGTGGACCTGCGAGGCGACGACCAGTCCCATGGTGGACTGCGGTGATCAGTGCAGCCATCAAGGACCGCAATCATGCTCTCGATCGATTTAATAGAAACCACACTGCCGCAAACCTAGAGCAGTTCCGCATTAAGCGTGCCCGTGCCCGTCGGCTCATTCGAGCCAGTAAGAAGGCGTGCTGGGTCCAATACGTGTCTTCCCTGACGAAGCAGGCTTCGTCGAAAGCCGTTTGGACCAAAGTACGTCGCATCCAGGGGGGTGCATCTACTCCTCTGAGCGCTCTGGAGCACGACGGGACGTTGCACACCGATTCTGGAGACATAGCTAATATCTTGGCCACACAGTTTTCTGATGCGTCTAGCTCTGAAAATTATGAACCACGTTTCCGCCGTGAGAAGGACCGTCAAGAACGACGCCCTCTAGTTTTTCGAAGTCATAACACCGAGCCATACAACTCTCGATTCACTGAACGGGAGTTCGATCAGGCGCTTCGAGATTCAAAGAATACAGCTCCTGGAGTGGACAAGATCCACTATGAGATGCTTCGTCATCTGCCCATTGGAGCAAGAAATTTCCTTCTGGCGGTATTCAACAGGCTTTGGTTGGAGGACTCTTTCCCCACTTCCTGGAAAGAAGCTATTATTGTTCCCATCCTGAAACCAGGTAAACAACGCACCGCAGCCTCGAGTTACAGGCCTATTGCCTTAACCAGCTGTGTGTGCAAGTTGATGGAACGCATGATCAACAAGCGTCTCACCTGGTTTTTGGAGGAAAACTCATTGATAAGTAATTTTCAATGTGGTTTTCGCTCCAACCGTTCCACACTGGACCATCTGGTTCAGCTGGAAACACACATTCAGGATGCATTTCTCAACAAGGAACATTTAGTTGCAGTTTTCTTTGACCTCCAAAAAGCATATGACACAACGTGGCGCTTTGGCATCATAAAACAGCTCAATTCTTGGGGCGTGCGTGGCCATATGGCGTACTTTATTAAAAACTTTTTATCCGATCGTTTTTTCCGCGTACGTGTTGGGAACTCCTTTTCGGATCTTCACGAACAAGAGAACGGTGTTCCGCAGGGAAGCGTATTAAGTGTGACTCTGTTTGCCATAGCAGTGAACCGCGTTATGGCAAGCATTGTTGCCCCTGTACATGGTCTACTGTATGTAGATGACCTCACGATCTTTTGTCGCTCACGGAATCTCGCGTCAGCTTCTCGTCAACTCCAACTGACGATAAACCGTTTGGTTGAGTGGTCCTCCCAAACAGGTTTCACCTTCTCATCCGAGAAATCCGTGTGTGTTCACTTTTGTCGTCAGCGTACATGTCATTTCGATCCTGACCTGTACATGGGGAAATCTCCCCTGTGCTTCGTGAATGAGGTCCGCTTCCTGGGCCTCATTTTCGATAAGAAATTAACATGGCTCCCTCACCTTCGCCAGTTAAAGTTCTCTTGTCTTCGAGTTCTCAACCTTCTACGCGGTTTATCTCATACTTCTTGGGGTGCTGATAGGACGGTATTGCTTCGCCTATACCGTGCTCTCATCAGGTCGAAGCTATATTATGGATGTGTTGTGTATTCTTCTGCCCGCCCATCTAGACTTCGCATCCTAGACACCGTCCACCATGCTGGTATACGTGTGTGCACTGGTGCCTTTCGGACCAGTCCAGTCGCCAGTTTGTATGTAGAGGCATCTGAGCCGTCGCTGTCTCTGCGAAGACAGCGGCTGGTAGTTAACTACTTCCTCCATCTTCGCTCGATGCCTTCACATCCTTCATTCCACACCATCTCAGACGAGGGTAGGCTGGCAAGGTATCGGCTCCACCCTAGTGTCACTAGACCATTTGGTGTTCGTGCAGACGAGATCCTGTCAGCACTTGGTGTTGACAGTGATCTTCCTGGCGTCTCTCCACTCATTCCGCCTCTTCCTACCTGGGAGTTTCCTGCACCTTCTATCGATTTTTCTCTGACTGCCCTTCCAAAGGCAGAAACACCAATGGTTGTATACCAGCAACGGTTTTTAGAGCTTCGTGCGAAGCACCCCAATTTTAATGTGTTTTACACGGATGGGTCCAAGACAGTCGAATTAGTTGGTTGCGCTTTCGTCCTAGACTCTCAAAGTTCCAGTTTCTCGCTACATCCTGCCTGTTCCATCTTTACGGCAGAGTTGTACGCCATTCTAAAGGCACTGGACTTTGCAGACGTCAATGGGCTGAAGAAAGTCCTTGTGTGCTGCGATTCGACCAGCGTGTTGCAGTCTCTGGATTCGCCGTATTCCCGGCATCCGGTAGCGCAACGCATATTCAGACTGCTTGTGTCCTTATCTGCCAGTGCGGATGTACACTTCTGTTGGGTCCCTAGCCACGTGGGCATCCAGGGGAACGAAGCAGCTGATGCTGCCGCCAAGTCTGCTCATGCAGATGGCGACGTTCTCGTCCACCTTTTGCCAGCTAGCGACCTGCAGAACGTGTTCCGTTGTCGCCTTCTTGACACTTGGCAGGCCGAGTGGGATGTGGAAACGGGGAACAAGCTTCACGCTGTTTGGCCCACCATAGGTGCTTGGCGTTCCTCGTCTCGTCCCTCTCGGCGAGAAGAAGTTATTCTTACCCGCATGCGTATAGGACACAGCCGTCTCACGCATGGTCACCTACTTCAAGGGCTGGACCCACCGTTGTGTCGTGCTTGTAATGTTTTATTAAGCATTCGACACATTCTCGTTGAATGTGTCGATCTTGCTTACCTCCGGCAGACTTTTAACCTTTCCGGCTGTTTGTCATCCCTCTTGGGTGATGACAGCAGTATTTTATCACGTGTTTTTAGTTTTTTGCGAAGAGCTGGACTCTTCCACCGTCTGTAAGGAGGTTTTTAGTTTGTTCTGACTTTTTAATGTGTCGTGTTTGTCTCGTGCAGGTCTCTTTACAACCTTGCACTTTTAGTTCTTTCCCAAGGGGCTATCTACACCCCCTTTTTTAAATCTCAGTCAGAATTTTAGATAAGGGGACATTTCCCCGTATATACAGAAGGGTGCGAAATGGCCTTAAGTGCCGACGCACCCATAAATTTTAACTCAATCAATCAATCAAGTCAACCTCACTTCCCCATAGTACACCCTGGACTGCAGACTAACTAGGCTTTGGCGACTGACCCCATGGCCAGTATAATTTTGTTTGTGTTGTCCTGTGTTTTGTCCTTATTTGTGCTGAGTGCTCCTTTACAGCCTCAGCTTTTAACAAAAGTCAGAATATTTTAATACTTTAGTTATGCAATGTTATGTGTAACGATAAGGGGCTGGACCCCGTATAATGTGATGGGTTCAAAATAGCCTTAGTGCTGACGCACCCAAAAATTTAAATTCAAATTCAAAGCGTCCTACACTCTGTATTTTCCAATTGGGCTCACTCTCTCTTATTGCTACCTCTCGCTTGGTGTCAATTTGTGGTCATCAAAACCCTTCAGTCTCCAATTCAAAGTCCAACTGATCTGCTCTATCAGTATTCTCACTATCAGAATGGTGCTGCTTCGTGATGTGCCAGAACACACTTTCACGACAAGCTTTCTGCAAATAAATAAATAAATAATGGAAGTGTCAATAACAGCAACTCAATGCCAGACAGGTGGGTTTTACATTGGGCAATCTGTGGTCAGAGCATAGAGTTCCATCACTGCAGTTTTCTGGCTATTAAGACCGGAGCGTACTAATTTAGAAATTTTGTGGGCTCCTGTTGAGAATCAAACCTGGGACTGCTTACACCATTTTCAAGAGAGACCTATCTTGCTGTGTGGGAGTCCGTAGACAATATAAACTAGGAAAAAATGGAATGCGATATGCAGTTTTGAAGACAAATTTGTGAATTTGAACCTTATGAGCTTGTTTCTTGTCAAAATTCTTGAATGTATAAACTAATATGGTGGAGGTGAGATAGATCGACTGGAGGAATATCACCTGAAGTTCAGTAAACAAACATCATGAGACGAAGGGTGTAAGGGGTGATCCTTCCACCGAGTAGTCATAATTATTCGCTTTGTATAGCTTTTCGAACTCATATTATGTTAGAATGAATTTAAATTATGAGATCTCGAATAGTTAATGAAATATATGGGAGAAACAGAATGTCAATACAGGATCCACGAGGGGAAAAACATAGTCCTAATACAGGAGTTCCGGGAGAAACTGGAGAATTGGTCACCCTACCCGCAATTCTATTCTGTGACCCTTATTGATTGAACATTACCAAGTTCACCTGGTCAATAGTTGGTTGTGAGGAAAGCTTCAATACTTCCTTCACATTGGATGAAAAAAACATACATAGTCGTAATCTTACAGCTTTGCTTTCAAAGCTTGTTTTATTAGCATTGAATTTTAAATATTAGGACATATTTGTTTGCACAAGAAAAGGTTAATTCCGGCACAAATCAATGAACTGAATACTTCTATAGTTGTTTTTTTTTCTTTTGGAGTTTTTGTTTTAAGTCCACTTTATGCCTAAATAGCCTGGAATACTCAAAAAGAAAATAGCAGATTTCCAAACTTATAAATCATTATATAGGGTGAGGCAGTCAAACGAGAAGATTTAAAAATTCACAAAAAATAGAGCAAATATTCATTTATATTATGAACATGAATGTACTGTATGTGGGTTGAAATTACTAGTGTACCTGAAAAATGTTCATTTTTTGAATATGGTGTCAGTAAGATGGCATCCTTGGTGTTGCACACATTATCAGATTAAATCCGCCCATGACATTGCATAGCGTCTCCAACGGAATGTTGTGGATCCCTTGCCGTATTCGCTCATTCAAATCATCCCTGGTTCTTGGGGGGGGGGGGGTTGTCCTTGAAGACTTTGGTTTTGAGGTAACCCCAAAGAAAAAAGTCAGGAGCTGCCAAGTTGGGTGAACAGGCAGGCCACGGAATATCACCAAATCTGAGACAACCAGGAAATGCAAGTCTGAGCACATCCATCGACACAGTGGCAGCGAATGGGTTCCAAAAACTGGAGGGTGGGGGGCAAGGTTCCAAAACTAACTGGGGTGGCAAAGACGGTATATTTCCCTTTGCAGGTAAGGTTAGCATAGTACTGAGGTAAAAGTGGCTAAAATTTGAGGGGCAACAGCCCCCTTTAATCACCGACACTCTGGCAGTATGGCTAGTTGCACCACCTTGCTGGAAGAATGTTTCTTCATCTGGGTCATAGTCATCGAGGGCAGGCGGGAAAATTGTGTGCAAAACCAAGGACGCCATCTTACTGACACCATATTCAAAAAATGAACATTTTTCAGGTACACTTGTAATTTCAACTCATGTAAAGGACATTCATGTTAAAAAATAACTAATATTTGCTCTCTATTTTTTGTGAATTTTTTAAATCTTCCCATTTAACTGCCTCACCCTGTACATCTTAGCACAGGATAAAGAGTTACATACCTCCACGGTCATGGTCTCCACGTGCTGCTCATCATCTACAATTACTTCCTCCACTACTTCATATTCCAGCTCTTCTGCAAAGGTTTTCTTTTGGGAGTATTTATCCTTATATCTGAATTTAAGATAAAAAAATGTCATGTGAATAAAAAAGAATTACGAAGATAATTATTAAATAGGCATAATACAACCACAATCAATTTCATTTTGATGAGACTACAAATTTAAAAAAAATGATATTCATGAGCTGTCAACTGAAAAAGAAAACAGAAGAGTAAAGAATATGTGGTAACAGTTTCATAGATCAGAGACACATTAAAATGTGATATTTTGTGTTTCGCATGGTTCGTACTTACCAATTGTGTATTGTGGAATGCAATTTTTCACATTCTGAATGCTCTTTTTCATTCCTTTCTACGCTTCCGGAACACACAATATGGCGGGCCATCTTGAATTATGTTGTGGGTATGCAGTGTTTCAACCTTCAGCACCGAAAAATACCTACTATCGTGTTTGTCACCGGTGGAAATTATACATTATGCACGGGTAGCTGACGTATAGCCTGGGTAGCTGACTGATAGCCCCAAAAACTATTATGCACGGTAGCTGACCGATAGCCCCACGAACCATTTCCGATAAGGTTAGGTTTGGTTACGTTAGGCAAGCATTGTAAAAAAAAGGGGGGGTTGAAACACTGACAGGGGCTTACGTCATCAAACGTACCCAGCATCAGGTTGTCGTAGGGCAAGCAAATGAAAGCAATGGCAATTGTGCGTCGGTGAGATATTTCTCTTGAAAAATACATTATTTCCCAGTCAAATATATTCCACAATGAAAGAAAATACATCGACGAACGTTGTAAACCTTGGAGAAACTCATTTCCATAAGTAGTTTCTTGTGTAAAATTGAAGAAATGTGTCTCCGATGTGTAAAACTATTACCGAATATGTACCAAACAGCTTTGAGATTAGAAACACCAGGTAAAAAAATTACATACATTGTAATGTTAACTTTTTAAAGTTACATATATTTTTTTGTCTATTTTAAGTATTTCTTCCAGCTCTTAATTCACATGTGTAACTTAATTAAAATAACGATAAAAAAATCAAGTACATTTTTGCATTTCAGCTACTTGGTACTTGGTTTTCATTTGAGATATTGGTGAATCAAAATGTATTTTTTTCTCTACACCCTACCATTAGAGCTTCAAAATGCATTTCCACAATGTTAATAAAAAACTTACCATAAACAACATCAGGATGGAAACCAACATCATCATCAAACTGGTTTGCCAGTGGACAGAACTGGGGTTTCATATCTGCTAGTAGCTTCCATCTGTCGTCGGTGGAACAAACCCCCCCACCACCTGAAATGCAATTAATTTGTTTTAATAACACAAGAAAACAAACATAAATAAACTAATTTCCATCTGACATCACAAATGCATGCAACAGTGTTTTAATTTTCCCGTTACAAGCACATACAATTTTTTTCCCAGAGTGACTACCTTCGCCAGTTTTTAGGTACTTTCACTATGTTTTAAACTGTGCATGCAGATGATCTACGAACTGGTAGTTGGTGCATTTATTTTCATACGGTTGAAAAGTACCTTTTCCTGCACATCATGATTTTAGAAAAAATACTGGCTTGTGTTACAATATGAATTGTTGTTGCTAAATGTCATGTGACGTAGGTATGATGGGGTATTGCATTCCTAAATGCTTTTGTTATTAGGTTAGGCAGGCCAGGTTTAGAGTTACCATTAAAATTACTTTCAAAAATACTTCCAATACCTAATTATTGGTCATCATCAGTTTAAGCTATTCTCACCAAAAATCATTAAAAAAAAACTATCAGTAATTCATGTACGAAAGCATACCTCTCGCAACATAAATCTCGCCATACATCTTTTCGAAAACAAATTAATCACATATTTGTAGCTAAAAATCCATTACAAGCCCATAACCAATGGTACATTGGTGGTTCCCATAATTTTTCGTAGCTAACTGTCCTAATACTAAAAAATTACGATTAAAAATTAACTTAACCTTGTCATTTGCATACGACTTCTTTGCCCTTTTCTTCAGATTTTCGTAGCAAAGTTTCAAACTTTTCCAATCTCTCTCATTCTCATCTGAAGCAGAATTAAAGTCCACCGTTAGATTTTGTCACGCGGTCTCTTTCCTCTTTGAGGTGAAACTATCAGTCTTTTTTTATTTTCAATAGTGTCTCGGTACTTAGTACAATGTCTATTAATATATCCTTTTCCTTTTTGGAAAAATTAGCTGCTCTATATTTTTTCTTTTCCGCCATTGTTTCCAAAGAGAATGGAATTGTAATTCTGACTTCTCTTTGATTGTTTACAGGTTAATTGCGAATTGACACAAACCGTAATGACATTAACTAGTTTCAACCCCTACCATTTTGGAGAATAATATGTCTGAATTAAGAAAAAAAAAGTTTATTTTTCACAAAAGTGGATTAATTGTTTTTTTGGCACGATGCAGGACAATTCACATATATAACGAGCCCACTTCCAATATATCGGAAAGAATCTATTTTAACCTCGCTTGGCCGTGTTGCCAAGATCAGATTTGATCCCTGATCTGTAAAACGGCAGTTCGCTTCATACAACAAAGCAGAGATGTGAACTAAGATCATCTTCGAATCATACATCAAATCTGATCTCCAGTTAGGGATGTTCATACAACCGGCCTTTAGTGCATGATCAATTATTGCATAGGAACATGAGTAGTGCTAATTGATTGTTTCAGTCACACTTAGTACGAGCTCGTTTTTATCCTTTTTTTTATTAATTGAATATCAGTTTTTGACATATTTTGACAATTTTTTGTCGATGTTTTAGCGTTTAGCGATGTTTTAGTAAAATTTCCCTTTTTTCCCACTCACACTTGGTACGAATGCCACGATCTTACGTGATATAACTTAACCTATTCATTTTTTTTTACGTGCTAAACTACAAGAGAGCCTCTACCTGCTTTGACCTACTTTAGAGTAGTGGGGTAAAGACAGTTCAGAAACATTAAGTGAGGTTCAGTGTTGCCAACCCACCCCAAGAAAATTTCACCATGGTGATATTTTACAGGCGAAGCTAACCTACCAATAGGAGTTGGCAACACTGACTAGTTGCTTCACAAAAACCTCTTGTTTTTTTATTAAACACATGATATTTCACAGGCGAGGCTAACCTACAAGTTACAAGTTGACGGCGTAACCTTCTATAAGATGATAACTATGCAGTAAGATGAAGAAGAAGACGCCAACTGGCAATAGCGGTGTTAATGCTTCCTCCTCTCTACCCCCCTCCCTTATGGCGGGAACCCAAAGTTCTGGCTGGGTCCTTTGTGCTACTTTTTTTTTAAATTTTACGACGTTTTACGGACTAAACTAACCAACAATGAGAGAAAAGTGGACAGAAGAAGCTCTGGCATCACTTTTTTAAGCTATTTTTTACCTCCTGCTCTTATGCTAACCTCGCCCCTTTGACCTACTCTTGAAATGACTTTCCTATAAGTCTGCTGTCTCCTCTTACTGTAAGGTCCCTTATTGTAATCTACTACGACCTTGCTCTCAGCGTAATCTGCCACGATGTGTTTTTTAAAACTCATGTGTGATCTTCTACAATATGTGACCCCCTGCTACGACCTAAACGGGACACCTCTCCTAAGATGTTTTTGGGCCCCCTCCTTCTGCTACGATGTTTTTCTCCTCATGACGCAAAAAATGGTATTGTAGCGGTATTTGAAATCGAGTGTGCTGCGTGAAGGGCATGTTCACTGAACAATAGGAGAGCTGGAAGAGTACTTCCTTGGGCTTTTCATCGAAAAAACGGGGCGCGATGATGATGTTCAGTTCAGACAATTGGAATTGGGGGACTAAATTTTCGGATGCGGATTACGCTACCTCGCATCCCTTATAATCCGAAAGCTCTCTGCCGTGGAAACTTCCATATCATCTAGAGCGACTGTTCTGCAAGTTGATTCTAACAGACGTAAAGGGATTTGTGGATGGGACTCCCATGAAACAAGCCTAACAGCCCGTAACGTATTGTGGAAGAAAAAATACACTCGCAGAACTACACATTTTTTTTTAGCATGGATTTTTTGTTTGTGTACCGTTGTTGATAGGGAAAAAAATGTGTGCGGGACACATTATTAGGCTTTTTTTATTGCGTTTGATATCAAAGTGGAAGTGGGGTTCGGATCTTAACAGAAAAGTATGAGCCCTTCGATTTACTATGGCGAGGCTCACGATCTTACGTGACACAACTTAACCTAACAATTAATGAACTTGGAAAATTAGAAAGAAAAAAAACAATGGCGAGCGTAACATGGCGATAACGTGGAGCCTACAACACAAGTTATTACGTAACATTGTGATGACTCATATTAAGCACCCCTAAATTGTATTACTTATAAGGGTATACTATTGCACAACGTTTTTGCAACAAGTTATTACGTAACATTGTGATGACTCATATCTAATGCCCTTCGTTGTATTAACTATAAGGGAGTAAACTATTACACACCATGTTGCAACAAGTTATGACGTAATGTGATGAGTCATATCAAACGTGCCGTCTTCTGATTGGTTAATTATTACAGGTGTTTTCAATACGGTCCGCGCTTTTATTATAAAAGACGGCATACACGACAGATCAGTCAGTCTCGTGAGAGCAGCCGAAGAGTACGGACGTTCTGTCGCAGCGCTCCTCGTTTTTGTAAAAAAAATAGTTATTTAACTTTCTTTGAAGCTACATACCATCTATTATTTCAAGTTTAAAGGTGTTTCACGTGGTTTTTCATAGTAATTTCGACCAGATTGAATTTTGACGTGATCGTGCGTTTTCTATTTCGCCCCGTAAAATTCTATAAAAATAACATACCTGAAAATTGTATCGCTATATACTAGACTTTTTGATTTCTGTGATTTTGGAGAAAGCAATGGCATCAACAACCAGTTTCAATCGTAAAAATGATAAAACTGAATGTGTTACTTGCGAAAAATTAATATCTAAAACTAATATTAGCAAGCACAGGGCAAGATGTAGCGAAACAGGTTCGAGAATTAATCGTTCCTTACCTTCTAAGCCTTGTGCTCGATGCGGAAAAATAATCAGCATTGCACATTTAAGTAAACACCTCAAAATTTGCAAACCATCGACCGTACAAGCATCGAAAAGGAAAATCGATAATTCAGAAACGGAAGCTTCCACTTCCAAGCAAATTAAATTATCTAATGAACGCAAACCAATTAGATCTGCATTCAACTACCAACTCCAGGATTTTTCAATTAAGTCAGAACCAGGCCGTGACATCCTTAGTTTCTTCGATGAAACTAAAACATCTGTACTAAATATTTTAAAAGATAAACTTGAAAACAACTCTATAAAAGTATATGTTGTTCTGTTTTCTGAATACGAGAAAGTTGATGGCACAACGAATATTTTTTATCATCGTACAAAAAACCAGACACTTTATTTTGCTGACGTCGAAATTTTAGACAACTTCTATTTTAAAATTACCAATGAACTGGTTAAGAAACACGACGATTTCGAGGCTAAAGAGTCGGGATGGTCTCTGTGTGGAAGTCCTCACACGTTAACTGTTTACGTGAACCGATTCTCGCCTCTTCGCGCTTCCAGCTACGTTCCTCTTCCACCGAACATTCAACACAAGAGGGCTGTGTTAAATATACAGAACAGCGATAACAAGTGTCTCCTTTGGTGTATATTGGCTGCACTGCATCCTGTTTATTGCAAAAATAATCCAGAACGGGTTTATCATTCCAAGCAGCATGAACCTTAACTGGAAAATGCAATGTCTGGCATCGAATACCCGGTGACATTGTCGGATATAACAAAGTTTGAAAATCGTGCAGGAAAACGCATCGCTATTAATGTATATTCCTTCACGTCAGATAAATATCTCGTGCATCCCGTCAGGATAAGCGATATCGACGATGACGATGCTCGTGTGATTAATCTTCTTCTAATTTCACTACACGCTAATTCGTTCTCTATCACGTTTGGTCAGAAGTCAAACTACCAAGTATGCAAACCACATCGAAGTTTGCCCGAGATGCCTAACCACGTTCGACGATCGAAAACAATCCAATTATCGAAATTACACCGGACGTCAAATTGCTATCGAGAAACTTGCCGAACATAAAATTTATTGCGGTGACAACAGACCGACTTGCATGTTGATGCCGAAATCAAAAGAGATCGAAGAATTTAGGATGCATAAGGCATTGTTGAAACATCCCGCAATCATCATTGCTGATTTTGAGTCTTTTCTCAAACCGTTGTCGTACTGCGAACCAGACCCGAACTTTCTTCCACAACACCGTATCAGTTGCACGAAGCCTCGAGTTTCGGATATGTTGTTGTGCGACAGGATAGGATAGATGAACCGTATGTTTGCCGAGGACCAGACGTAATCAAACATTTTTTTGAAAAGATGGTTGAAGAGGTTGAGACCATTGGAAGCCTCTTACGCGAATCGAAACCAATGCTTCCATTATCCAGCGATGAACTTCAATCTCACAATAACATTGAAACGTGTCCGGTGTGCGATCAACGTTTCACTGACGAGAACCGGAAAGTATTTCACCATAATCACTTCACCGGAAACTACATCGGTGGAATCTGTAACACGTGTAATCTAAAGATCAAAAAACCTACGTTTGTCCCCATATACCTTCATAATGGCAGCGGTTACGACTTCCATCTCTTAATTCGGAATCTTGGATATGATAGACAAAAAATAAATATTCTAGCAGAGAATGAAGAAAGGTACATCAGTGTCAGCAAGCGAGTATTGATTCCGGGAACAAACGAAACTGTGGAGATGAGATTTTTAGATTCTTACAGATTTTTATCTGCGAGCTTGGACGCTCTTGCAAGCAAACTTTCGGCTGAACAATTTAGAATAACGAGAGCTAATTTCCCCACCGTAGACATAGAAATGATTAGACGTAAAGGTATTTATCCATATGAATATGTTAGTGATAATTCTAAATTTAACGACGACACTGAATTTTTGAATTTTTGAATTTAAAATTTTGGGAGCGTCAGCACTTAGGCTATTTTGCTCCCGTCACATTATACGGGGACCAGCCCCTTATCATTACAAATAACAACTCTAGCGTTGCATAACTAAAAATGTTAAAATGTTCTGACTTCTGTTAAAAGCTGAGGCCGTAAACGGGCACTCAGCACACACAAAGACAACAAACAGGACAACACACACAAAATTATACTGGCCATAGTGCCAGTCGCCAGAGCCTCGTTAGTCTTTAGTCCAGGGTGCACTACGTGGAAGTGAGGTTGACTTTTGGGCGCCTACGTGGAAGGTCACCCCTTACACCCCTTAACGACGACACTCTTCCACCTCAAAAAGAATTTTACAGTCGACTCAGAGAGAAAGGAATCACGGATGATGAATACGAACACGCGCAACGGATGTGGGACAAATTAGGATGTAGGACACTCGGCGATTATCACGATGCCTACTTAAAACTAAACGTGACAATACTTGCGGATGTTTTTCAAGCATTCAGGAAAACGTCGGCGAATATTTACAAATTAGATCCTGCATATTTTTACGGTCTCTCGGGCTTAGCGTGGTCTGCCATGTTATTACAGACAAAAATAAAACTCGAATTGATACCGGACGTGGACATGTTATATTTTATCGAGAGGAGGATACGAGGTGGAATGGTGCAATGCGTACAGAGACATGCAAAAGCAAATAACGTTCACATGACAGAAGAATACGATCCTAACGAACAATCGAAATACATATTTTATGTGGATGCAAATAATTTATACGGACATGCTATGATACAAAAACTTCCTTACGGCGGGTTCTAATGTGTGGATACCACTTCCATTAACATTAATAATTTCAACGACTGTGAATTTGGCTTGTTTATAGAGGTGGACCTCGAATTCCCCGACCATTTACACGATTACTTCAAAGATCTACCTCCTGCACCCGAACTAAAATGTTCGCCTGATTCAAATCAACGTAAGCTTCTGTTAACATTGGATAGGAAAGAGAGATACGTTCTCCATTACAAAAATCTTCAATTCTTAATTGAGAAGGGAGTTCAAGTAATAAATGTGAGAAGAATAATGAAATTCAAACATTCCGAATGGTTAAAACCTTACATTGAAAAAAATACGTATCATAGAACACGCGCCACGTCAGATTTAGATAAAGATTTTTTTAAACTCATGAATAATGCTGTTTACGGAAAAACAATGGAGAATGTCAGGAAGCACGTGGACGTGAGATTAGTTCCCGATTCAAATAAATGTAGAAAATTGATAGCATCGCCGACATTCAAATCACGAAATATATATGATGAAAACCTGGTCCTGTTTGTGATGGATAAAAAAATAATCAAGTTCAACAAACCACTCTACGTGGGGGCGACAGTAGAGTAAATATGTACTTCTGAGGCCAACTTTGATTTCTTGACTAAACGACCACAAAAAGTTAAAAAACTCACTTTCTCTCCCCGTTCCGCGCCTCATTTATTGCGCTGACGACGTTTCACGGGGGCAAAAAGGCAGTGATGAGTGAAAGATGAGCTCTCGTTCTCTCATCCTCCTCATCTTTCTCATCTTTCTCGTTGTTCTCTCATTCTCTTTTTATTCTCCTCTCATCCTCTTATATTTTTTTTTATTCTCTCATTTTTTTATTCTCTTATTTTCTTATTTTTTGAAAGATGAGTGCATCTTATCGTAATTTTCCAAGTCTGGGACCAAATGTTTATATATCGTGACCTACGTAAACCTCTCCTCTCATTCTCTCATTCTCTCATTCTCTCATTCTCTTATTTTTTGAAAGATGAGTGCACTTTATCGTAATTTTCCAAGTTTGGGGCCAAATGTTTATATATATCGTGATCTTCGTAAACCTCTTCTCTCATCCTCTTATTCTCTCAATCTCTCAATCTCTCATTCTCTCATTCTCTCATTCTCTCTACCTTTAGAATATTGTCGTCAACATTAGAGATGAAGTTGGAGTGCTGGAATCAACGGGGCCAAATGTTTATATATATCGTGACCTTCGTAAACCTCTCTCTCGGGGGAAGAATGTGGCATATACACACGCACGCACGCACGCGCGCGCATATGTATTGTAACACAAACAAACAAACAAAATAATAATTGTTGTTTTTAGGATGCCTGGCCCCTATAACCTTGCCAGGGGTGCGTGGTAACGGCGAAATCATCACGAGTTTAGATTTGTACTGCAAATGTTGTCAAAAATTTAATCAATGTTGTTTATTCTCGATGCTAGAATCTTACATAGATTATTCTCTAAAACGAAAATCGATAATCCTATGCCAAGCCCCCAAGCTATTCAGGCAATTTCTAATGTTCGCGTGGATAGCGATGCTCGGTAGAATTTTTCCTGTCCCTGTGGAGAAATTGTGTTTCGTCGCTCAATGTAACATTTTCATCACGGACCAAACTATCCACAGCAACCCCTCCCCGAACCCATTCACCTTACATCCTCTTTCGCCCGAAGAGATTCTATTTTTTTTTCAGCTTTCCCACGGTTCTGAATAAAAAATCTATTACATCCCCGATAACAATAGAATCAGAAGCGGATGTGGCGAAAGCAAACACAGCAGCATCTTCCGCTTTTTGAGTTTTGTGCTGGGAATCGTTTGTTTCACACACCACACCCTGACGGGGCGTGGAATAGAGGCCGAGGGGAAATAATCGACAATACATGCATGGGTGGAACTATCAACGTCCCGTTTATTGTTATTTGTCCCCTACAGGATATTGTGCACATCACAAAAATCTTTTGTTGAAAAAATATGGCATGAATGAATTAGTTAACAAGGGTTTTATTTGCTAGGATATTGACCATAGCCCTTATTGTGTTTTCACCAAAGAGAGTCGCGTGGAGTAGGGAGGAGAGAAGGAGAAAAAAAGGATAGGAGTTCCTATATAGCGTACTAGTTTCTTCTTTTGTACATCATTATTATAGTGAACGTCAATCGTGGCAGTTCAGTATTTTTTAATTTGTTTATCTGGCAGTATACATATATATCATCGTGGAAGTTTTAGTGAGCTACAAGTTTTATTTTGAAGTCTCTCTATCTCTCTTGAAAGGTGAACGTCAATCGTGGCAGTTCAGTATTCTTAATTGTTTGTCTGGCAGTATATATATATATATATATATATATATATATATCATCGTGGAAGTTTTAGTGAGCTACAAGTTTTTATTTTGAAGTCTCTCTCCACCTCTCTTGAAAGGTAAGTTTTTATTTTCATGATATATTAATATTTTTGTTTTGCGTCTGACATACACATATTCAGAGGAGCCATAAAAAATTGACACACACTTACATGTCCAATATTTTTAACCTCCTACAACAGTGCACACACACATACATACATACATACTGTTCGCGTCTAATATATATGTGGAAGGAAAAAATATCTAGCATTTTTCAACTTTTTTTTCCTTCTGTTTCAGTGCGCTTTCCACTACCATCACCACAACCCCCCCAAAAAAATTTCTCTGTATATATATATATATAAATAACAGAGAGAAAAAATGGAACCGCAACCAGGTCCCTCCGGTCTTGGCGAGAAAGTGGCATGTTGCAACTGTGGAAAGTTGATTTCTAAACCTAACATTGCTAGGCATTTGAAAAAATGTCGTTTACCGGATCATGATGACGTAGTCTCGCCGGCAAAAAAACCTCGCACTGATGGGCATGAAATTGGTGCTTTGAATAAAAGTGCACGTATCATAACGTATAAATCTGGAAGGGATGAAAAATGTGACTCAAGCATCTTCCTCAACAATGCGAAATCTCTGGTAGTCGATAAATTACGTGATTGCCTCGTCAATGTTGCAATTAAAATTCATCTCGTCTTGACCCTGCTGTATGAGAAAGTTGTCTCGTCCGAGTCAAGCACTTTCAGCTTTTACGTAGGGTGTGAAAGCTTACACGATGACAATAACGAGGATTTTGACGAGATAGTGACACGGCTATTTGAGCACTTGACACAAAAACAAGAAGAGTTTGAAGGTAGAGGAAGTGGATGGAGTCTTTGCGGTCACAACCACATGTTAGAACTTCGAGTCTGCAATTTCAAACCATTACGCAGCACTCAAAAAAAAACAAAAAAACAAAAAAAGCAAAATGCAGTGTTGAACATACAAAGTAATGATCAGAAGAGTTTCCTATGGTCTGTCATCGCCGCATTACACCCAGCTAATAATCACCCCCAACGCCTGTCCAATTACAGAGGATACGAGGGAAGATACGAGAATATGATGAGAGGAATTTCCTATCCTGTGCCCCTGAATAAGATCAATCAATTTGAAAAAAACTATAGAGAGGAAAAAGGAGAATATATCGATATTTCTGTGTTTGGGGTTGACGATTGCGACAACATTCGTGTGTTAAGACCTGCGAGAAGCCAGAATAATGTAATTCGACTCTTGCTTGTAGATGGTCGTTATAGTTTGATACGGAATTTCTCAGGATTAGTAGGAAGACAGATCAGCAAGCATCACGATAAGATCGAAATTTGCGATCGGTGTTTGAGAATTTTTCGCGGAGGTAAGAAGATGAGAGAACAGCACAAGTGTTTTGGCTCCGTGAATGCAGAACCCGAAGATGTCATGCCGGAACCCGGAACCAAGATGAAATTTCAGAAACACCAGGCTCTTCTCCACCATCCCGTCGTCCTTTATGCTGACTTTGAAAGCTTCCAAGTTCCCATGACGTTTTGCGACCCTGATCCCTCTACCTCAAGCACGACCCAAATTTTTCACCACGAGCCTTGCAGTTTCTCCATCTACGGAGAAAAATTGAATGATGTCATCTTGTATTGCGGACCCGATGCGGCAAAACATTTTGTTGAGAAGATAGCGGAATGCGCGAGAGAACTTGCACCCAGCCTGAAAGGCTCTTACGTTTCTCCACCTGCTCTCACAACAGAACAACAACAGAGACATGACGCGGCGACAAGATGCGAGGAGTGTAACCAGGCTTTCACCGCCGAAAATTACAAGGTCGTCCACCATAACCACCAGAATGGATTATTTCTAAGCACCATCTGTAATTCGTGCAATCTCAAGATTAAGGAGTCGCATTTTGTTGCCGTGTTTCTGCACTACACGGAGAAGTACGACACACATCTCTTCGTCAAAGAACTCCACAACATAACTTCTCAAATCAGCATCATCCCGAGAACGAGCGAGAAATATATTGTGGTGAGAGTGTGGATCCCTCTCCAAGAAGGAGGAAGCGTGGAAGTGCGAATCCTGGACTCTTACAATTTCCTGTCCTCCAGCCTCGCAAGCCTTGCATCTCAACTTGGCGACGAAGATCTTGTGGCCACCAAGCAAAAATGTTTTTCGGGGAGAGATGAGAATTTGAATCTGTTGCGTCGCAAGGGTGTCTACCCCTACGAGTACGTCAACAATTTCGACAAATTTGACGAGACGGAACTTCCACCCCGGGAGGTATTTTATTCTTCTCTCACGGAGGACGTCTGTTCCGAAGAGGACTACGAACACGCTCGTAGTGTGTGGACGGCATTCAATTGCCAAACTTTTCGCGATTATCACGATCTTTATCTGAAATTGGATGTAACACTTCTGATGGATATTTTCGAATCGTTTCGTAAGAGATGCATCGCGATATACAAGTTGGATCCTGCGTATTTCTTCACCACGCCGGGATTGACTTGGGAATCGATGATGAAATACACCAACATGGAACTGGGCCTCATCGCAGAGAAGGAACAGTATGCTTTTATGGAGAGTGCGATACGGGGTGGCATCGTCCAATGTCCCCGACGCCATGCTCAAGCAAACAATCCTCATACGCCTGGTTACGATGCATCGAAACCCAACACCTATATTGTCTACTGGGATGTCAACAACCTGTACGGCCACTCCATGTCCCAGTGTCTTCCCATCAGCGACTACGGGTGGATGACCGAAGAGGAACTCTCCTGCGAAGATTTTCTTAACTGGAGCGAAGATAATGAATGGGGCTGTTTCTTGGAAGTGGATCTCGATTATCCCGAAACGCTTCACAAGAAACATCACGGATTGGCCCTGGCCCCCACCAAGGAGAAGCCACCTGGAGGATCGGAGCCAAAACTCATACTAAGCATGGAGAACAAACGGAATTACATTCTGCACTACCGACTCCTCCAATTTTACCTGAGTCACGGCTTGCAGTTGAAGAAAGTTCATAGAGGATTGAAGTTCCGACAGAGCAAGTGGCTGGAACCCTACATAGCCGAGAACACGCGCCGCAGAGCACAATCGACATCGCCTGCAGACAAGGATCTGTACAAACTGTTCAATAACGCCATCTACGGCAAGACGATGGAGAACGTGCGTAATTACATCGACGCAACGTTGGTCACGGACGAAAAGAAATTTGAGAAGATCGTCGCGTCACCCTACTTCAAAAACTTCACTATTTTCGACGAGAATCTAGTATTTGTTGAGAGGAACAAGAAGCAAGTGATGCTCAACAAGCCGATTGCCATAGGTGCCACCGTCCTTGAACTATCAAAATTGCACATGTACCAATCGTACTACGGTCAGTTTCAACCTTTTTATGGAGATAACATCCAAATATGTTACATTGACACGGATAGCTTCATTTTTCTAATCCAAACACCAAGCCTCGAACATGATCTGACTAAGATGAAGCATCTGTTTGATTTTAGCAACTTACCATCAGGCCATCACTTACATTCGGCAGAAAACAAAATGACGATTGGAAAGTTCAAAGATGAAGCGGCTGGTAATTACAGCAGGGAATTTGCGGGGCTTCGTGCCAAAATGTACTGTGTAAAGATTACAGAAGAAAAAGAGATCAAGAAGGCGAAGGGGGTAGGAAAAATAAGTACCAGCAAATTTAGCATGCAAAACTACAAAGAATGCCTTTTTCATGGTAAAAGGCAACTTAGCACCGATCATCGCATTGCAAGTAAATTGCATGATTTGTACACGACGCGCGTAACCAAGGTCGCATTGGATGGCAGAGACAACAAGTTACGCGTTCTCGATTGTCAAATCCACACGCGAGAGTGGGGGCACTACAATAAAAGCGATAAATGTGACGTGTGTTAACCGTAACCCCATAGTCATGAAGTCCGCTGTGTTTTTGAAGAAGAATGGCAGACGGAGGAAGAGAATGAAAGAGGGAGCCCTCGGGCGATGAAAAATAAGAGTTGAATTTAATGAGCCTCGGTTTGAGCGGGCTTAACAACATAATAACAGGTTGCAACTTTTCATCGCCCGAGGGCTCCCTCTTTCATTCTCTTCCTGCGTATGTTTTGAAGAATAGCAAAAAAGCACGATGTGTTAAATAACTAACAAGAACAATGAATCTCTTTGGTTTTCGCAAACAAAGCAACATGGACACTGCAGCACCAAATTCCAATAACCTCTTACCTTCCGTGTTATCTAAACTCAGCGGTTTGTTAATCATTCACCTCAACAGCATTTGGACGGAAATAAATAACGATGTGGGCAAGATGTTTTATGTTTTTAATAACAATTTACATTTCTATGAAATTCCGATCGACGGGAAACTTCAAATCACCGTGAATCCGGAAAACGCAGGCGAAATCAAAATTTCTACCGGCAAGAACATTTTTCGAATGAAGCACGACAAGCTACTTTCTAACATGTCGTACGATGTGTCTGCAGGAGATTATCTTTACGTGGAACTCCTAGGAGATTACGACAAACTTATTCCTCTCTTCGTAGAATTACGAATCGTCTATCCTATTATAAATAACCGTTAACCAAAATGCCTAACGACATTTTCGGCAACACTAAGCGTGTAGACCATGCAGAAGAGATTCTCATGCTGGACGTTCGAGTTAAGAAGTTGAGGACCGATTTGATCGCTTTGCAGGAGACCTTAAACAAAAGTTTAGAGTCTGAGATCGCTACGCTCCAAACGCAATGTCTCGATCCCATTCTGAAAATCGATTCCGAACTGAAAACACTGATAAAAAATTATGTTGACGTACCTTCTTACGACAACATTCAAAATATACAGTTGAGCATGGATTCGCTTCAAAATGATTTGGCCAAATTACAGCAATTTCAATCGAAAAATGAAGATTTGGAAAAATTGAAACTCGAAATCGAAGAGCGAACTTCCGCAATAGAAAAGAATTTCTCTGAACTTCAAACCGTCGTGAATGATATTGATATAGAACGCTTGCAGGTCGTTGTTTCTAAATTACAAGAAGAATTCACTGGCACGTTGGAAGAAATCAAATCCAAGTTGCAGACTTTGGAAGATACAATGACGAACCTACCATCGTCGGACGAACTGCAGGTCATCGGTAAAAGCGTCGCGAACATAAAAATTCAACTGGAGGCTTATCAAGATTTCGAACACATTCAAACCACCATCGCTACGCTTCAGGCGTCCTTGGAATTGATCAACGAAGAAATTAAAAATATTCACGCTGAAGCAAGTGTGTTGACGAGCATTCAAGGCACGTTGAGCACGGTTCAGCAGAAGATCGAATATTTAGAAAATTTGAACGTCGAAACGAATCTCGCTCATTTTCATCACGTACTGGACAACATACAGGGTGACTTGGAATCGTTACGAACGAGCGTGCCTTCAAGTGAAGATTTGGAAAAATTGAAAACGGCGGTGACGGCACTATCCGATTCGAGTGACATCAAAAGTTCATTGAGCGATCTCGAGAGTAAAGTGGCCAATCTCCCCACCTCCAAAGAATTACACGCTTTGAAAAGGAACATATCACGTATGCTGAAACGACTGGAAACGGAAACAGCGAACGTGGAACAGATTCGAGACGAACTTGCTTCGCTGGTGTCGACGCTGCCCACTTCGCAGAGCGTCGCCGACCTTCACACGCAGTTTACAGAGATGCGAATCATCGTGAACGATCTTACCGAGAAGAGCTCGAAATTGAATCAAATCGAGAACCTTCAGAACCTTGTGGTCAATATCAGAGATCAAGTTGGAGTGCTGGAATCAACGCAGGAATCGACGCTAGCTTCTTTCGGTGCCAAGTTGCAAGAACTCAACGAAAGCTACAAGCAGTTGAACGTGGAAGTGAAAATCAAACCGTCATTTTCTACCGTAACGGATACCATAGTCGAGCATTTGGTGCCCGTACAAAACACACTGGGTCAGCTTCACAGCAACCTCGTTAGCATCGATACTAAATTCGCTAAACTGCATTCTCTGCAAGCCATCGAAATCAACAGCGTTCCCAATCAACAGAGAATCTCCACCTTCGTCGAAGGTAACAAACTGTACATGCTACATCCTTATCATCCGTACTACAAGTTTCTCCTCGATGGCACGATTCAGATAAACGAATTTTCGTACTGGTCTCACGGCAGAAAAGCTAGCGTTCCCACCATGACTTTGATATCGAATCGTGGTGTCCAGAAAGCAGGAAACATTCCTCTGGCGCGTTGGAACGAAACGCGCAACATATATGAAATACACGAAGACGAAGATCTTACTGTTTTCGACGTGAGTGCCGGGGATAAGCTGATCATTCAAAACACGAGCGAAGTGCCACCCTCTTTGAATCCCATCACGCTTGTGCTTCTTTTGAAACGTAATCTCTAAAAATAATAAAAAATGTCTAGGCAAGCCATCGTCCAAGAATTACATAAACCTGCACGCCGCAACTACGAACGTTTGGCTGTGGTAAGCAAGGGAATCGACGACCTCTGGGAAAGCGACCTCGTCGAAATGAGTAGCGGCAAGTTAAAAAACGTGCATAAATTGAACAATGGCAACAAGTACCTCCTCACCGTCATAGACACATTTTCGAAATTCGCATGGGCTCTACCTTTGAAGGCGAAAACAGGAACGTGCGTCACGGAAGCATTCAAGACAATTTTTCGCGAAAGCGGCGGCAGACGACCTCGGTTTCTGCACACGGACAAAGGGAAGGAATTTTACAATGCCGTATTCCAAAAGTTTATTCGGAAACACAACGTTCATCATTACTCGACCTTCAGTGACGTCAAGGCCAGCATTGTGGAAAGATTCAATCGCACTCTGAAATCGCGCATGTGGTCACGTTTCACGCTTCAGGGAAGCTACAAGTGGGTCACTATTCTCCCGGAACTTGTTAACGACTATAATCACACACGGCACGCAACGATAGGCATGAAGCCAGCTGACGTTACCAGGTCTGACGAGCAACGTTTAATTTCTAGCGTTTACTGTCCAAAGTACATGCCCACGACAAAAAAAGCTAAATACAAAATTGGAGAACAGGTGAGGGTTAGTAAATTGAAGCGAACGTTTGACAGGGGTTTCACACGAAACTGGAGCACTGAACTTTTTACCGTGGTTCGAGTTCTACCCGGGAACCGTCACACGTATATAATAAAAGACAGTGGCGGTGAAATTTTATTGGGGCGCTTCTACGAGGAGGAACTCTCTAAGACTAAATACCCCGACACGTACCTTATCGAAAAAGTTTTGCGCAAGAGAGGCAACAAACTTTTGGTGAAATGGCTGGGACTTCCGGAAACAAGTTGGATCGATTCAAACGAAGTGATTCTATGAGTACGTGGAACGTGGTAAAGCGTCTACCTGATTCGGAAAATGGAAGGAAGAAAAAAAACGGTGAATTGCTCCCCGACAGCATCCGCTGTCTGATCGTAGGACCTTCGGGGTGTGGAAAAACGACACTGCTCGTGGACAATTTTCTCCTCGCACCAAATTGGTTAGATTGGAAGAACAGGCACCTGTACGTGTTCTCGAAAAGTTTAGAGCAATCCAAATACCAGCAACTGATGAAACTGTACGATGGTCTGGACATTGCAACGTTCGCCTCGGAAATAAAACCACTCGACGATTGTCGTGAAAATTCAGTTGTTGTGTTCGACGATGCCATCCTGGAAAATCAAAATGAAATTCGCAACTTTTTCACGCAAGGTCGTCACAAAGGAATGGATTGCTTCTACCTAGCTCAAACGTTTTCCAAAATTCCAAAACAGTTAGTACGCGACAACGCTAATTTCATATGTTTGTTTCGTCAAGATCACACCAACCTCAAGCATGCGTACGATGACTACGTAGGCGGAGACATGAACTACAATCAATTTTCGGAAGGCTGCTGCTCTACTTGCTGGAACGGTGACGATTTCGGATTCGCTACGATCGACATGACGAGGAAACCCAACGACGGAAAATACAGAAACAAAATCAACGACTTTCTAAACGTTGCAACGTTGTGAGAAACGACATATATAAATAACGTCATGACGAAACGAAAAATCGAAGACGAAAATCTTAAGCTTCGCGATTACCTCGCAAAACGCTTCAAAGGTTGGAAATCCGAAAATCGCGGATTCTACGAAGAGAAGAAACGTCAGGATCAACCTGTGATCGATGCCATCAGCGGTCTAGGTAAAGAAATTAAAAGTGTCACGGAACAAAATAAAAATTTGATCAACGAACTCGTACCGCTCGCAGCTAAAAGTTACGCTGTACCCACGCCTATTTCAAGCATTCCTTCGACGCCGTTCGAACTGAAGGATGCACCGGCACGACGTCGAGCTATTGGTAGCACGTCCTCGTCTTCGGATAAAATTGAGTTGGGGCCTTTGGCACGAGACTACCTGAGTACGGGGAAATTCGACAAGGATGAAGTGTTCGGATTGTATCCCAGCATGGAAACCAGCGAAGGCGGCGGTGTGGTGTGGAAGATTGGGAAATCGAAGGTGACCTTCGAAGGCAACGACATTAAAGTCAATTTAGGCGACAAGGATAGTTGGAACAGGTATCCGGGTACGGTGGGACTGTGGGAACTCGTTGCCAAAAAGCAGCCGAAAGATTACACCGACGAAGATTACCAGAGTTACAAGGAAATTCTAATCATGACGGATGCCTTGTACCAAAACAACGACGCCTCGCAGAATAGGGTGAAATCGAGCAGCGGCGAGAAGTACAGGAATCTCATCAAACCGATTTGGAACCAGGTCAAAACAGGCAGCGGGGTCAAACGCTACAACACGTTACCCAAAGAATTCGTTTGGGTGGACGACGTGAGGAAACTCGTGGACCGATTGTTGGTGATAGCCGGCGAAGAGAATGCAGGCAACCGTAATTTCTACAACGAGAAGGTTGGCATCGTGGACATGATCAGCACAAAACTTTCCAACTTCATCGTGAACGACGACAAGGGCATAGGTTACCTCATCAAAATCATCAACACGCTGCCTCCGAAATTCTGGAACGTGGCCGAAGGAAAGGGACTCGTAAACGACATCATCAACAAGTTACCTTTCGAGATGCATCTACCTGGCTACCAGTACTGCGGACCGGGTACCAAACTCGAGAAAAGATTGGACAGAGGAGACAAGGGTGTGAATCTATTGGACGCCGCATGCAAAGATCACGACATCGCCTACAACACCACGCAGACGGATCTGGATGCACGTCACGAAGCAGACAGAAAGTTAGAGCACGCAGCTTTCGAAAGGTTTGTGAGCAGAGATGCATCGC
The DNA here is from genome assembly GCF_977018435.1 of Lepisma saccharinum. Taxonomy (NCBI): domain Eukaryota; kingdom Metazoa; phylum Arthropoda; class Insecta; order Zygentoma; family Lepismatidae; genus Lepisma; species Lepisma saccharinum. The sequence goes on along the minus strand of NC_139240.1, from coordinate 7,374,149 downwards.
TGGGTGAACGGGTCGCCGCACTGGGCACCACCATCGCCATGAACACGAAACAAAAATTGGGGTGGGGTATATAAATAACATACAGTAAAAAAAAACAACATGGATTGCATAACTAATTTGCCACCCGAGCTACTATCTAAAATATTCAAAAAGGTAGTTAACGGAGATGTTAATAAACTTGTAAACATAGCAAGAACAATGCCGGAATTTCGCATCCCTTGTGAAATGGTTCTCAAGGACCTTCTTCGGGAGATCAGCGGCCTGAGGTGCGGTGATCTCGAAATTCTGCTTTTGGCTGCAGGGCAAAAATTGGACGATAGGTCGGACGAACTGTACGAGGCGATGCAGGGAAGAAGACAGTATACTGATGATTGGTACAAGTCTATGCAGGAGAGGAAAGATATCACTACGCACATCCTCGCGTTTTCCGAAGCACGAACTTTCTTCCTCTGTTAAAAAATAATAATATATATACGTGTCAAAAAAAAAACTTGATATATAAATAACACACATCGTGAAAAATATAATCTTCGGTATATATAAATAACACACATCGTGAAAAACAATTAAATTTCTCTCTAACACTTTGAAATTTTTCTTTGATATGACGACCGAAAAAATAAGTGAGCTCCAAGCATTAAAACAAATGCTAAATTTGTCATTTGAGTATGTAAAAATTCGGGAATTGGAAGTCGACAAATCTTACACGATAACTTCCGGTTCAATCGTTTCTACCCAGTATGGTCCCAAGGTACGCCTGTTGCTCAACGCACAATACAGTTTATTTTTACCAGATCGATACGCTAACATGTTATCGGACGAGAAGCTATCTATTTTAATCGAGAACAAAACAAAAATCGTGTACAAGGGGACAAAGGAACTTCTTGGCAAGAAAACAAAGCACGTAATAGAATTTGTGTAGCGACTGCGAGGCCTTGAAAATATATAAATAACATACCGTAAAAAACTACACAAGAAAAAATCTCAGAATATATATAAATAACATACTGCGAAAATAACGCATAGAGCATCAACATGAAGCCCAAGGGTGTCTTGTACCAGATACCATACTCCAATCTTAAAAATCTAGGTGCCCTCGATGGGTTACTCACCAAGAAACAACGCGAGAAGAAACGTTCTTGTTTGTCGAAAGGACATGGAATGAAATTGCTGCTCAGCACACCTCAATTGAAAAGATTGCAGCGTTCGCGGAAACAGCAAAAGATCGGAGGTTTCATATTCAGCATCCCGGCCATCCTAGCAGCATTGGGGGCCGTTGGAAGTTTGGCTGGCGGAAGTGCCGCCATCGCGAAAACCGTTATCGACTCGAAGAAGAACAAAGCGGAATTGGAAGAACAGAAACGTCACAACCTGGCCATGGAGAAGAAGGGGAAGGGCGTGATGAGAAAGTTTAAAAAAAAGAAACAGAAGCACTCACCAACCGAGACATTGAATCTCTGATCGAACCGTTACGAATCAAATACTTCAGAGGAGTTTTCATGTCCGACTCGTTACCTTCAAGCGTTAAAAGAAGAGAATGCGGAGTAGTCAACTTGGACGGTCAAGAAAATCCAGGCACGCATTGGATATGTTACCACAAAAACGACAATGATAAAGCATTCGTTTTCGATTCTTTCGGAGGTGTTCCACCTACAAATTTAGTTCATTATCTGAAAACAAACAAAACCTCTATATACTACAACGACGAACGCATTCAAGATTTCGGAGACGTGAACTGCGGTCATCTCTGCCTCTCCGTGCTCGCGTTTCTCTCTAAAATAAATAACCCTACGATCGAGGATTTCCAGAAAGCATTGTGGAACCTCAAACAGCATCACTAGGATGGGCGTGTTCCATCTCACGAGCGAATCTTCAATCTTGAAACTCACGCTGCACGACGACATCGTCTATCCTAAATCCGTGGCTCTGCGTGCATTCTACAGCATGTACCTCATACCTAATGTTACGCAGCACAACAACAAAATTAGCGTCGGAAGCGAACACATCGTCGTCACGCCAGGACAATACAATCTTTCCACTTTGCAAGCTCAATTACCCAAAGGCACGTACCTTTCTCAAAATTCGGTCACGCACAGAGTGGAAATCCTATCCGCGACGGAGACCGTGGACCTGGGCACCATAGGAGAACTTTTAGGTTTCGAGAACGACACAAAACTCGAAGCTGGCATCAAGCACGTGGCAACAAACATTCCTAAATTTTTGGCCATAGAGACTCTGAACGTACACTGCAACGTGGCGGAAGGTATGATCACGAAATCTTCGGACGGATTGTTAGGAAGTCACAAGCAGACAGGAATCATAGCCACTTTCAAACCAAGTTCCGAGTTCATGGAACCGATCATCTACACGCCCTCTTCGCCGATCTATTTTCCAGTATGTCGCAACCGCATAGACGACATAGAGTTGGTGGTGACGAACGAGAAAGGAGACGTGGTGGATTTCGCAGGTGCAACAACTACTGCCATCGTGGAGATCAACGTATAATAAATAACCATACATATAAAATGGAGCAAATCGAAAGTTACGAATTGCAATCTTTCCCTCCCAACCGTCGCACGTTTGCCAATCTCAACGAGGCAAACAGGGAGGTCGAATACGACGTTGACGTAGGCGACGGGTTCGTTCATCCTCACAGAGCAGACCTCTACCTTCAATTCGACGTGGTGAAGAAAGAAAGCGGAGACACGTTTCCCGCAGCAGCAAACTTGATACTCGTAGACAACTTCGTGCCTCACCTGTTCTCGCAGGTGGAGGTGAGGAAACACAACACCGTCATTGACAGAATAGATTATCCAGGCATCACGTCGACGGCAGTGGGAACGTTAAAATTATCCAAAACGGACGCAGCATACTATCAGGCGGGAGGATTCGAAGCAGGGACCAAAATATCGACGAAAAGTCACACGGTGCTCTTTCCCATGCGTCTGCTGCCTGGTTTCTTCTCCGATTACAAGGAGATCATGTGGAAGGGAGGACTGAGAGTAACGTTTCGAAGAGCGGCCAACGATAACAACGCAATAATGCGATACACCAACTTGAATGCCGACGGCACACCAATAGCCAACACTTTACCCGAAGCAGCCAAGTGCATCATCCGGAGCATGGAATTGAGAATGCCGGTGGTGGAATACGAGACAAACTATGCCCTCAAGTACAAAGCGGAGATCTTGAAAAGTCCGCAGGTACCGATTCACTTTCACGGTTACCAGTGCGTGCAGAAGATGGCGACGGGAAGTCACATGGAATTCGACGTGACGACGCAGTTCAACAACATACAGTTCGACATGCCAGATTTCGTCGTAGTGCTTTTTCAGACCGGGAGGGACAAGAATCAGGAAAAAGATTCCAGCAAATTCGACGACTGCAAGATCAAGAACGTTTATCTCAAAAATGGACGCAACGAAGTGTTCCCGCGCGAGAATTACAACCTCGACATGACCAAAAACGATTATCTCAAACTTTACGAAGCGTTTTCGGCTTACAAACGCGTGACCGAGGGAAGTGTGGACATGTACTACACGCCCAGCGAGTTCAAAACACGGAGACCCATGACCGTCATCAACACATCTAAGAGAAAGAAGGTTGTGGTCAACGATCGAACCAACATCAAGGTCGTCTGCGAGTTCCACGATGCCTTGCCCGAGGATACCCTATGCAGTGTCATCCTGATTGCAGAGAAGTCCTTCGCCTACGACGTGAAGAATGAGAGGGTCACAGAGCAGTTTTAACAAGTTTTTATCATCTATTTTCTTGCACAATAAGAAATTTTTAGTGCTAGCACAATCAGTTACAATGGCACAATACGAATTTCACTAGTTCAGATCAGTTACAAATGTCAATTTCATTAGTTATAAGTTACAATATCTTTTTTGCACTATAGCACGAGAGACAATCAGAAAATTTGCACAAAAAAAATTTGTTGTTGTTTTTACACGTGAAAATTAACAATAAAATTTCTTTCTTATCGTTTCAGATGCTGTCGAAACATCAAAACACATATACACACACTAGAAAAAAAAAAGCATGCAACTTTATTTGTAACACGCACACATACATTCTCCATCTTCATCAAGAAAATATTATAATAAACATAATTATTTTTATCTATATCTCACAATAAAACTCTATATCCAAAAATATCACAACATCAAATAACACTAAAGTCGTTAGTACACGTTGCATGCATTACGGAGGTCCTCTGTAGAGTTTCATGGAAGTTTGGGGGAAAAAAAAAACACGTGAAACCCTACAGAGGTGCGGTTATCTAGAGCCGTAGCCGTTAGAACCTTTTTGGGTTGGGCACCACGCACCCTGGCGAGTTAGGGGCCAGGTATTCTAAAAAACAACAATTATTATTTTGTTTGTTTGTTTGTGTTACAATACGGAAATAATAAGAGGCATACGCGCGCGCGTGTGTGTGTGTGTGTGTGTGTGTGTGTGTGTGTGTGTGTGTGTGTGTGTGTGTGTGTGTGTGTGGTACATCGTTCCCTCCCCGAGAGAAGAGGTTTACGAAGATCACGATATATATAAACATTTGGCCCCGTTGATTCCAGCACTCCAACTTCATCTCTCTAAAATGTTGACGACAATATTCTAAAGGTAGAGAGAATGAGAGATTGAGAGATTGAGAGATTGAGAGAATAAGAGGATGAGAGAAGAGGTTTACGAAGATCACGATATATATAAACATTTGGCCCCGTTGATTCCAGCACTCCAACTTCATCTCTCTAAAATGTTGACGACAATATTCTAAAGGTAGAGAGAATGAGAGAATGAGAGATTGAGAGATTGAGAGAATAAGAGGATGAGAGAAGAGGTTTACGAAGATCACGATATATATAAACATTTGGCCCCGTTGATTCCAGCACTCCAACTTCATCTCTCTAAAATGTTGACGACAATATTCTAAAGGTAGAGAGAATGAGAGAATGAGAGATTGAGAGATTGAGAGAATAAGAGGATGAGAGAAGAGGTTTACGAAGATCACGATATATATAAACATTTGGCCCCAAACTTGGAAAATTACGATAAAGTGCACTCATCTTTCAAAAAATAAGAGAATGAGAGAATGAGAGAATGAGAGGAGAGGTTTACGTAGGTCACAATATATAAACATTTGGTCCCAGACTTGGAAAATTACGATAAGATGCACTCATCTTTCAAAAAATAAGAAAATAAGAGAATAAAAAAATGAGAGAATAAAAAAAAATATAAGAGGATGAGAGGAGAATAAAAAGAGAATGAGAGAACAACGAGAAAGATGAGAAAGATGAGGAGGATGAGAGAACGAGAGCTCATCTTTCACTCATCACTGCCTTTTTGCCCCCGTGAAACGTCGTCAGCGCAATAAATGAGGCGCGGAACGGGGAGAGAAAGTGAGTTTTTTAACTTTTTGTGGTCGTTTAGTCAAGAAATCAAAGTTGGCCTCAGAAGTACATATTTACTCTACTGGCGACGGTTTTGGATTTATCTAAACTGCATATGTTTGAATTTCATTATAATGTCATGAAACCCTTCTATAATGAAAATATAACACTTTTGTACACGGACACGGACAGTTTTATTTATTCCGTACAGACATCTGACCTCTACAACATTTTGAAACAACCGAAAATGATTGATCATTTCGACACATCTTCCTTCCCTCAACCAAACAGATTTGATCTCCCTTCTCCCAATAAAAAAGTGCTTGGTAAAATGAAGGATGAATGCAACGGAGAAATCATTCTGGAGTTCGCCGGCTTACGTTCCAAAATGTATGTGGTGAAAACAGAAACCAGCATCACCAAAAAAGCCAAAGGTGTTGGTAAAAATACCGTGAAAAACAAGCTTGTGTTCGAGGATTCTACGTTTGGAGACAAGGATACAAAGCGTAGACCACGTGCTTACCACAAACAAAGTTAAGAAAATTGCGCTGGATCCGCATGACGATAAAAGATGTATTTTGTCTTGTGGAATCCACACGTTGCCTTGGGGACACTATCGTTTAGAAATTAGTAAAAATTGTAGGCAATGCAAATGAAAAAAAATAAACTTAAATAACTATAACTAAAATAAAAAAAATAAACTTTAACTGTCTCATACACAATAAATAAATAGCAAGGACAATGAATCTTTTTGGTTTCCGAAAACAGATCATCATGGAAACTGTATACCGCACGACGACAGATCTATCTTCCGTGTTAACTAAACTCAACGGCCTGTTGATCGTTCACCTCAACAGCATATGGACAAAATTGGATGACGACGTGGGCAAGATTTTTTACGTCTTCAATAACAATTTACATTTTTACGAAATTCCGATCGGCGGGAAACTTCGGATCACCGTGAATCCGGAGAACGAAGGGCGAAAAATCAAAATTTCTAGTGGCAAGAACATTTTTCGAATGAAGCACGACAAGGTGCTTTCTAACATGGCGTACGATGTTTCAGCAGGCGATTGTTTATACGTGGAACTCCTAGGAGATTATGACAAACTCATTCCTCTCTTCGTAGAATTACGAATCGTCTATCCTTTAATAAATAACCATAATGCCTAACGACATTTTCGGCCACACCAAGCGTGTAGACCACGCAGAAGAGATTCTCATGCTCGATGTTAGAGTTAAAAAGTTGAGGAGCGATTTGATCGCTTTGCAGGAGACCTTAAACAAAAGTTTAGAGTCAGATTTGATTTGATTTTGATTTTAAAATTTTGGGAGCGTCAGCACTTAGGCTATTTTGCTCCCGTCACATTATACGGGGGCCAGCCCCTTATCATTACAAAGAACAACTCTAACGTTGCGTAATTAAAAATCTTAAAATGTTCTGACTTCTGTTAAAAGCTGAGGCTGTAAAGGGGCACTCAGCACACAAGGACAAAATAACAGGACAATACAAACAAAATTATACTGGCCATGGGGCCAGTCGCCAGAGCCTCGTTAGTCTTCAGTCCAGGGTGTACTAACGTGGAAGTGAGGTTGACATTTGGGTGTACTACGTGGAAGGTCACCCCTTACACCCCGTTTAGAGTCAGAGATCGCTACGCTCGAAACGCAATGTCTCGATCCTATTCTGAAAATCGATTCCGAACTGAAAACACTCATAAAAAATTATGTTGATGTACCTTCTTACGACAACGTTCAAAATATACAGTTGAGCGTGGATTCGCTTCAAAATGATTTGCCCAAATTACAGCAATTTCAATCGAAAGATTTGGAAAAATTGAAACTCGAAATCGAAGAACGAACTTCCGCAATGGAAAAGAATTTCTCTGAACTTCAAACCGTCGTGAATGATATCGATGTAGAACGCTTGCATGTCGTCATTTCGAAATTACAAGGAGAATTCACCAGCACGTTGGAAGAAATTAAATCCAAGTTACAGACTTTGGAAGATACCATGACGAACCTACCATCGTCAGACGAACTGCAGGTCATCAGTAAAATCGTTGCGAACATAAAAATTCAATTGGAGGCTTATCAAGATTTCGAACACATTCAAACCACCATCGCTACGCTTCAGGCGTCTTTGGAGTTGATCAACGAAGAAATTAAAAATATTCACGTTCAAGCAAGCGCGTTGACGAGTATTCAAGACACGTTAAGCACGGTTCAGCAGAAGATCGAATATTTAGAAAATTTGAACGTGGAATCGAACCTTGCTCATTTTCATCACGTACTCGACAACATACAGGGTGACTTGGAATCGTTACGGACGAGCGTGCCTTCGAAGGAAGATTTGGAAAAATTGAAAACGGCGGTGACGGCATTATCCGATTCGAGTGACATCAAAAGTTCATTAAGCGATCTCGAAAGTACGGTGGCCAATCTCCCCACCTCCAAAGAATTACACGCTTTGAAAAGGAACATACCTCGAATGCTGAAACGACAAGAAACGGAAACGGCAAACGTGGAACAGATTCGAGATGAAATTAGTTCGCTGGTGTCGACCTTGCCCACTTCGCAGAGCGTCACGGATCTTCACACGCAGTTTACCGAGATGCGAAGCATCGTGAACGATCTTACCGAGAAAAGCTCGAAATTGAATCAAGTTGAGAACCTTCAGAACATTGTCGTCAACATCAGAGATCAAGTTGGAGTGCTGGAATCCACGCAGGAATCGACGCTGGCCTCTTTCGGTGCCAAGTTGCAAGAACTGAACGAAAACTACAAGCAGTTGAACGTGGAAGTGAAAATCAAACCGTCATTTTCTGCCGTAACGGATACCATAGTCGAGCATTTGTTGCCCATTGAAGATAAACTTGACACGTTCACAGTAATCTGCTCAGCGTCGACACTAAAATCGCCAAATTGTTTACCTTGCAAGCCATCGAAATCAACAGCGTACCCAATCAACAGAGAATCTCCACGTTCGTCGAAGGTAACAAACTGTACATGTTACATCCGTATTGCAAGTTTCTCCTCGATGGCACGATTCAGATAAACGAATTTTCGTACTGGTCTCACGGCAGAAAAGCTAGCGTTCCCACCATGACGTTGATATCGAATCGTGGTGTCCAGAAAGCAGGAAACATTCCTCTGCCACGTTGGAACGAAACGCACAACATATATGAAATACACGAAGACGAAGATCTTACCGTTTTCGACGTGAGTGCCGGCGATAAGCTGATCATTCAAAACACGAGCGAGGTGCCACCCTCTTTGAATCCCATCACGCTCGTGCTTCTCTTCAAACGTAATCTCTAAAAATGTCTAGGCAAGCCATCGTCGAAGAATTACATAAACCTGCACGCCGCAACTACGAACGTTTAGCGGTGGTAACCAAGGGCATCGATGACCTCTGGGAAAGTGACCTCGTGGAGATGAGTAGCGGCAAGTTAAAAAACGTACATAAATTGAACAAGGGCAACAAGTACCTCCTCACCGTCATAGACACATTTTCGAAATTCGCATAGGCAGTACCTTTGAAAGCCAAAACTTGAACATGCGTCACGGAAGCATTCAAATTAATTTTTCGCGAAAGCGGCAGACGACCTCGGTTTTTGCACACGGACAAGGGGAAGGAATTCTACAATGCCACGTTCAGGCAGTTTATTCGGAAACACGACGTTCAACATTACTCGACCTTCAGTGACGTCAAGGCCAGCATCGTGGAAAGATTAAATCGGACTCTGAAATCGCCCATGTGGTCACGCTTTACGCTTCAGGGAAGCTACAAGTGGGTCACCATTCTTCCGGAACTCGTTAACGACTATAATCACACGGTACACAGAACGATAGGCATGAAGCCAGCTGACGTTACGAAGTCCGACGAGCAGCGTTTAATTTCTAACGTTTACTGCCCAAAGTACACACCCACGACAAAAAGACCGAAATACAAAATTGGATACCAGGTGAGGATCAGTAAATTGAAGCGAACGTTCGACAAGAGTTTCACACGAAACTGGAGCACGGAACTTTTTACCGTGGTTCGAGTTTTACCCGGGAACCGTCACACGTATATAATAAAGGACAGTGGCGGTGAAATTTTATTGGGGCGCTTCTACGAGGAGGAACTCTCTAAAACTAAATACCCCGACACGTACCTTATCGAAAAAGTTTTGCGTAAGAGAGGTGACAAACTTTTGGTCAAATGGCTGGGACTTCCGGAAACAAGTTGGATCGATTCGAACGAAGTGATTCTATGAGTACGTGGAATGTTGTGAAACGTTTACCTGATTCGGAAAGTCAAACGAAAAATAGGAACTGCGAATTGCTCCCCGATAGCATACGGTGTCTGATCGTAGGACCTTCGGGGTGCGGAAAGACAACACTGCTCATTGATAATTTTATCCTCGCACCCAATTGGTTAGACTGGGAAAACAGACACCTCTGCGTATTTTCGAAAAGTCTCGAACAACCGAAATACCAGCAACTTATGAAACTGTACGAGGGACTTTGCATTGCAACTTTCACATCTGAAATCATTCCACTGGACGATTGTCTCGAGAATTCCGTTGTGGTGTTCGACGACATGATCCTGGAAAATCAAAACGAAATTCGTAATTTTTTCACTCGAGGTCGTCACAAAGGATTAGATTGTTTCTACCTGGCACAAACTTTTTCCAGGGTTCCGAAACAACTGCTACGCGATAATGCTAATTTTATTTGCTTGTTTCGACAAGACCACACCAATTTAAAACACGCACATGATGATTACGTAGGGGCTGAAATGAATTACAATCTATTTTCTAAATTCTGCTCCCACTGTTGGAACCAAGGTGATTTCGGATTCGTGACCATTGACATTACTCGAAAAGCAAACCATGGAAAGTATAGGAATAAAATAAATATCTAGACGTCTCAGAGGCTAACAAGAGGAAAATTTCAGATTTGCAACAAGAAGAAAAAAATCCAAAAAAATCAAAAACGGTCGTGAGAATCTAAAAAATAAAATTTTATTTTATTTTTCAAACGTCTGACAAGCATATATAAAATAACCATTACAAACAAAAAGTGAGTGTTAGAAAAGTGGATAGTCTCAAGCGGGTGACGGCAAGAAAACTACGAGAACCGAACGTATAGGCTGAGAATTCGACGTTTCAGAAACGTTTCGACGTATATAGAAAAATGTCAAAACGTCAATTTCAAGAAGACGAAAATCTCAAGTTGCGGGATTACCTCGCGAAACGCTTCAAAGGTTGGAAATCCGAGAATCGCTTATTCTACGAAGAGAAGAAACGTCAGGATCAACCTGTGATCGAAGCCATCAGCGGTCTAGGTAAAGAAATTAAAAGTGTCGCGGAACACAATAAAAATTTGATCAACGAACTCGTACCACTCGCAGCTAAAAGTTACACTGTACCCACGCCCATTTCGAGCATTCCTTCGACGCCGTTCGAACTGAAGGAAGCACCGGCACGACGTCAAGCCATAAGCAGTACCTCTTCGTCTTCGGATAAGATCGAGTTGGGACCTTTGGCACGAGACTACCTGAGCACGGGGAAATTCGACAAGGATGAAGTGTTCGGATTGTATCCGAGCGTGGAAACCAACGAGGGTGTGATTTGTAAGATTGGAAAAAGTAGGGGCAAATAGAGAGTACTGAATCATCATTTGGGGCTCGTGGGGCTCGATCGCCTTAATGGATTTGTCTCGTAAGGCGCAGTGTTGCCAACTCTTACCCGAAAAAAATCACCAAGGTTGGGGCGCTCGTCGTAGCCTTTTATGATGTATATTTTGAGGGCAGAGTTGGCAACACTGTGGGGGGCACTGTAGCCTTTTATGAGGAGGGGGGGGGTTTATTGCCCTCTGTTTACATCTGGCAACACTACCGTAGATTGACAGTGTTGTTAACCTACTGGGTTTTTTCACTGTAAATTTTTATCAAAGGACCTGAGGGGCCTATGTATTTTTTTATGTCTGGCAATACTGTTGGGGGGCCTAGTGTTGGCGACACTGTGGGGGGCACTGTAGCCTTTTATGAGGGGGTCTATTGCCTTTTTTTTATATTTGGCAACACTACCACTATTCATACTTTTTCTCACATATAGGTGTACGTGATGAATCACCAAACAGATTTTTCCTAAGTCATGAATTGGAGGGTTCTATGACAACCTATATTAATTCTCGTAAGAGAACAGAAAACACACACACACACAAAAAAAAAACAATACAGTGGTCACTACAACAAATAGTCTTCTTCAACCCCAATCCAACAACCCAAAAATCATCCTAACTAGAACCATGTAACTATCTGCCATCTGTTAGAGGTTTTGTGAACTATGTGGTGTTTTGTTTGTGTGTAAAAAAAATGCAATGCTTTTTGCACTTGGTTATCATCACCTAACATGTTATTAATTGTTTTTTAAAATTAATTACAACTGAAAACTAATAATTAATATTATCTAAAGTTACTAATTAATATTATACAAATAATTGATATATTTTTTTTTGTTCTTGTTGCTAGTGTTGGGTAATTACAGTTGTTGCAAAATATTAGCTCTCGCGTATGGCAGTTTCTGAGTTTTGTTGGGTATATATAGACGAATCGAAATTTTACTTGTTATGTTAAATTGTATGTTAGGGTACATGGTAGGAGAAATCATTGTATATTAGAGCGCTCTTTTAATGATTTGCCTATAACTGCATACAGGTAGCCGTAAATTTAGCATATAATATCCTGATCCTGTTTCTTCTAGCATGTGCGACGTTTGTTGTGGTGGGCTTCTTGGGGGAAATGTGATTCTCCCATGATGTCATCTGACTTACTAGTATATGTGATACGAAGAACAGGTGTGTATGTGGCTTACTAGGATTAGGCTCATGGTAATGAGGTCCTAGTAGCTGAAACGTTGTCGGGGTATTTTGCAAAAATTTTCCTTAAACAGTTAACAAATATAATATATATTTTTTTTAAATTCAGACATTAGATAGATTTTACAAATATATTTTTAAAAAAATAGGTTAGGTAATTGTGGCTTCTACAGCTCGCCAAGCAGGGTGCTCTTGCATAAGCTCTTATCAGTCTGTAAGTCAGCAACAAGCAACCTGCGCTAGAGGTAGATGCTCTTGACATCATGAAAAATGAAAGCTTTTTCACTGTAAATTTTCATAAAAGGACCTGAGGGGTCCATGTATTTTTATGTCTGGCAATACTGTTGGGGGGCCTAGTGTTGGCGACACTGTGGGGGCACTGTAGCTTTTTATGAGGGGGGGGTTTATTGCCCCCTTTTTATATTTGGCAATTTTATTCTATGTTCCTTTTTTTGAGGCTCGAAATTATTATTTGAGGCTTGAAATCATTATTTGATGCTCGTCGGTGTTGCCAACCCACTCTACAAAAATTCTACTATATGATCTTTCACTGGCTAACCTAACCTACTCTAACCTAACCTAACCTACTCTAACCTACCCTAACCTAACCTAACCTACTCTAACCTAACCTACTCTAACCTACTCAAACCTAACCTAACCTAACCTAACCTAGCCTAAAGCAAGGAGCTGGCAACCTTGCTTGAGGCTTGCCTTACAGTGCATAAAGCAAGGTTGCTAACCTACTGGTATTTTTGCCATAACTTTTTACAAAAAAGAGAGAGGAGAGAGAGAGATGGAAGAGTTAAACAACCGACAGCCCACCTACAGCTTTTTTTTTGTCTAACCTAACCTAAAGCAAGGTTGCCAACCTACTGGTACTTTTGCCATGGCTTTTTACAAAAAAAAGAGAGGGGAGAGAGAGAGGGAAGAGTTAAACAACCGACAGCCTACCTACAGCTTTTTACAAAAAAAAAAAAGAGAGAGGAGAGAAAGAGAGGGAAGAGTTAAGCGTATTATCTGCTTTCATGTCAGATTTTACCAACCTGTGAGCTGTAGTGTTTAGGTGACAAGCGACCTGCTCAAATATGAGTTGGCAGCACTGACTTATAAACCCATTGGGTTCTCTTGGCATGTTTTTTCATGATGTGTTGCTAGGCTATTGAGCATCTTGGCGTATACAATGTATATATTTTGAGAGGGGGGTTATAGCTTTTTTATGCTGTACGAATACTGGAAGCTTGACAGTGACAACCAACAGAGTAGGTAAACCTACATCCAGGAACTGGCAACACTAGTTTCTGACAGTGAATTTGAAATAAAATATTAAACAAAATACATGAGTAAGCACTGTGATTACAAATAGTACCAGTGTTGTGCCCCCAACTCCAACTGGGCAACTGGGGGAAATAATTGTACAACAATTTGTACCTAATTGTACAACAACTTGTACCTAATTGTACAACATATACACAGACATAAAAGAGAGAGCCTTCCCGCAACTTACTTCATGTACAATTTATATGATTTTACAACTGTGAAAAGAAAGCATATGTGTTCTGTATGCACACATTTATTCTTATTTTTCGAAGTTGAATGAAAGCACATGTTTTTACGCTCTCGTAATACTAACCTTGCTCCACTGATTTTAAATTGCTTCCATCCGCTTTTTTTTCTGTGTTATTTCCGCATGTATGCAACATTTGCTTTCAATAGACAGAAGGAATGTTGGTATAGCAGGCTCCGAGTTTACAATTTATTAAATTAAACAATAATTTATGTAAGAATATACTTGTACTTACCGAACACAAAATAATAAAAAGCACATGTGAATGTTTGCGTGTACAAAATGCTAATTAGCGAGAGTTAATTAAGCAAGGCAAGTAAAAGAAGCAAAATAGAACAACATATGGCGGCGTGAAAATATGTAAAAAATTCGATTCAGAGGTGGATCGAATTAAAGTTGGGGGATATTTTGCATTTTTTCCCTATAATGTACAAAACATTTACCGTACATAATCTTTTCCATTTACAACAGTATAAAATAAAAGGAATGTGTGACAATATCCATATTAATTAGGAAAGTATGTTGTATGCTAGGTTAGCTAATTGTGTCTTCTACAGCTTCACTGTATAGAGGGAAGATGGAAAAAGAGAGCTCTACGGAAACTGACGCTCTTAACAATATTGTACGCCCGTGAAAATTATATATAAATAAGGCATAAGCGTATTATCTGTTTTCATGTCAGATTTTACCAACCTGTGAGCTGTAGTGTTTAGGTGACAAGCGACCTGCTCAAATATGATACTGTTGACAATATTGTACGCCCCGTGAAAATTATATATAAATAAGGCATAAGCGTATTATCTGCTTTCATGTTAGATTTTCCCAACCTGTGAGCTGTAGTGTTTAGGTGACAAGCGACCTGCTCAAATATAATACTGTTGACAATATTGTACGCCCCGTGAAAATTATATATAAATAAGGCATAAGCGTATTATCTGCTTTCATGTCAGATTTTGCCAACCTGTGAGCTGTAGTGTTTAGGTGACAAGCGACCTGCTCAAATATAATACTGTTGACAATATTGTACGCCCCGTGAAAATTATATATAAATAAGGCATAAGCGTATTATCTGCTTTCATGTCAGATTTTCCCAACCTCTGCGATGTGCGTAGTTTTCTGGAGAGCGAGCGAGCTAAGATAATATCCATCCTCAACGATGCATTGGCTACATACTCCACTAAATTCTATGCTGTGCTATGCTGCAAGTATAAGAAACCGTCTGATGAAATATATAAATTCTTCCATGCCACAAAAGCAAAAACACTGCATCAGGCAGATGTCACTGACCTCGACAGCATCTACGACAAGTTTGTCGAGGAGTTTGTGGCAAAGCATGAGGAGCATCAGGCTAAAGGCTCGGGCGGTTCGCTGTGTGGCGACCCCCACGAACTTTGTCTGAAACTTAGCAAGTCCCTGCCACTGGCAGGGTCTAGCTATATTGCCCTGCCGCCCGAGGTTGAAGCAAGGAAAGCTGTTCTCAATATTCAGAACAAAGACACCAAATGCTTCCTCTGGTCGGTGCTGGCAGCATTACACCCTATACCTAGGGAAAACAGTCCACGCCGTGTTAACCACTACAAGCAGTATGAGTCGGAACTGGAGGATGCAATGGCCGGGATTGCCTACCCTGTAGAAGTCTCGCATATTCGCAAGTTTGAGGTTCGTGCTCGTGACTTGTTGGGCCTACAATTAGCCATCAATGTTTACGGTCTCACCGAGAACAAAAATGAGGTCCACCCCATCCGGGTGAGCAACGTGGGCAACAACAACGAGGTACGAGAAATCAACCTCCTGCTCATCAAGGACGAAACCCATCACCATTACACCCTTATTCGCTCTCTTTCCAGACTTGTTTCAAATCAGAAAAATAGACATAATGGTCACATCGTGGTGTGTCGCAGGTGCCTGTCCACTTTCGACAACCAAAACCATTATAAATTCAAACACTCTCGAGGTCCCAACATTGCTGCTGAGAAGCTAGCTCGCCACATGTTCTACTGTGGTACCAACAAGCCTGCACGAATTATCCTGCCCGAACCTGGTGCAGTAGAGTGCTTTCGCATGCACAGTGCTATGGTGAAGCATCCTGCCTATATTGTAGCAGACTTCGAGGCCTTTCTTCAACCTCTGTCTAACAGCGAGCCCAACCCCGAAACATCCTCTACCATTCCTTTCCAAATCCACGAGGCCTCGAGTTACTCCTATGTTGTGGTGTGGCGAGACCAACATATTGCCTCCGAGCCCTATGTGTATCGCGGTCCCGACCCGGTCAAACACTTCCTGGAGAGAATGCAACAGGAAGCCATCAAGATAGGGAAGGTGCTGTTGGTCCCCAAGCCCATGCTGCCTCTGTCTCCGGAAGACAAGCATCAGCACGAAATGGCTCTAAATTGTCCTGTTTGCAACTCGGTCTTCACTGACGATAACAAAAAGGTCCACCACCATGACCATTATGGGAGCGGAAGCTACATTGGCCCGTGGTGCAACAGATGTAACTTGAGAGCCAGGGACCCGCGCTTCATACCGGTCTTTTTTCACAATGGCTCGGGATATGATTTCCATCCCTTGGTTACACATCTAGGGTACGACAATGCGAGAATCAATGTCCTGGCACAGAACGAGGAGCGTTATATTAGCATCAGCAAGTGGATGCCGATCCCCAACTCAAGCAACAGCATCGAGCTTCGGTTCCTCGACTCTCTGAGGTTCCTCCAGGCAAGCCTCGATGCTCTTGCTGGGAAGCTCAGAGACGACCAACTAGCCATTACTACATCAAGTTTCCCGAACTTAGATGTCGCACTCATCAGGCGTAAAGGGGTCTACCCCTACGAATACGTCACAGACCCTTCCAAGTTCGAAGAAGAGTTGCTGCCTCCCCAGGATAAGTTCTACAGCCAGCTGAGAGGTTCAGGTATTACCGACGAGGAGTACAAGCATGCTCAGTCTATGTGGGTCGAGTTGGGTTGCCGAACTTTCGGTGATTACCACGATGCATACCTGAAGCTTGATGTGACGCTTCTTGCCGATGTGTTCCAGGCGTTTCGGGCGATTGCGATAAACATTTACAACCTGGACCCTGTATATTTTTACAGCCTTCCTGGACTGGCATGGTCGGCCATGCTCCTGCTGACTAAAGTTAAACTTTCACTTATCTCCGATAATGATATCATGCTTTTCATCGAGAGAGCTATCCGGGGCGGCATGGTCCAAGTGTCGCAACGCTTCGCACACGCCAACAATCACCACATGGCCACTGGTTACGACCCCTCCCAACCATCAAGCTACATCATGTACACTGACGTGAATAATCTTTACGGGCACTCCATGATGCAGCCACTCCCAACAGGACAGTTTAAGTGGGTTGATCCTTTATACCACGACATCGAAAAAGAGTGCGACGAGTTTGGGTTTTTTGCCGAGGTGGACCTTGACTTCCCCGAGAAGCTGCAGGATACATTCTGTGACCTTTCGCCTGCTCCGGAATTGAAGTGCCCACCTGGCTCGGATCAACCGAAGCTCGTCATGGACTTGGAGCCCAAAAAGCATTATGTGCTACACTACCGGAACCTCCAGTGGTTAATGCAGCAAGGGGTCTCGGTCAAAGCAGTTTACCACGTGCTCTTGTTCAGGCAGTCTCCATGGTTGAAGCCGTACATCGAACTGAACACCAAACATCGCACTGATGCCACTTCGGAACTTAATCGCGATTTTTTCAAATTAATGAACAATGCGGTATTTGGGAAGACCATGGAGAATGTGCGAAATCGCGTTGATGTGAGGTTGGTGACGAAGAAAACACAGTGTCGTCGACTTGTTGCAAGCCCGCTGTTTAGGTCTCGAACAATTTACAACGAACAGATGTCTCTGATTCACATGAACCGGGGCAAGGTGTTACTCAACAAGCCCATCTATGTGGGAGCTGCAGTTTTGGATCTGAGCAAGTTGTGCATGTTCGAGACATATTACGGCATACTACGTGCACACTACAACCACAATATCTCGCTCCTCTACACAGACACAGACAGCTTGGTGTACCATGTTCGCACGGCCGATGCGTATGGTGATATAGCCAAAGTTCCAGCTCTTGTCAAGCTCTTCGACACATCGGGCTATCCCCAGCTAAACCGGTATGGAATTCTGCCCCGGAACAAAAAAATACCCGGCAAACTCAAGGACGAGAAAGACGGGGATGTGATTGTGGAGTTTGCTGGACTTCGTGCCAAAGCCTATGCGATCCGCGCTGAGGGTTCTGTAACAAAAAAGGCAAAGGGTGTAAGCAAGCAAGTGGTTCGGGAGCACCTCAAGTTTGAGGATTACCTCGAGTGCCTCAGAACAAAATCGCCCATTCTACAAAAAGAGCATCGTATCCAAAGCGTCGATCATGTGCTTACAACTAATATTGTCAGGAAAGTTGCTCTGGATGCACACGACGACAAGAGGTGTATTCTTGAATGTGGGGTCCATACACTTCCGTGGGGCCACTATCGCCTCCAAACTAGTAAGGCCTGCCCAGAGTGCAACAAAAAATAATAGGCAATGCGAAAAAAAAACAATTTTAATTTACTTCCACTTCCTCGATTACATGCATGCATGGCACAGCAAAATTAAACTTCTGGAAACTGCTAATTGCAATTTGTACATCTATATATAAAATTCCACATTTCTTATTGTGTGCTATTTTTTTTTTATTTATTTACAACTGTTCAGTCACTCTTTCATTCTTGACGTCATACACAAATGTTTTCTCTGCAATAAGAATGACACTGCACAGAGTATCTGCAGGCAAGGCATCGTGAAACTCGCATACAATCTTGATGTTGGTACGATCGTTGACCACCACTTGCTTCCTCTTAGATGTGTTGATGACGGTCATGGGTCTCCGTGCTTTGAATTCGCTGGGTGCGTAGTACACGTCCACGCTTCCCTCGGTCACGCGTTTGTAAGCCGTGTAAGCTTCGTAAAGTTTAAGGTAATCGTCTTTGGTCATGTCGAGGTTGTAATTCTCGCGCGGGAACACTTCGTTCCTACCGTTCTTCAGATAAACGTTCTTGATCTTGCAGTCGTCGAACTTGCTGGAATCTTTTTCCTGATCGTTATCGCGTCCGGTCTGAAAAAGCACTACGACGAAATCTGGCATGTCGAACTGTATGTTGTTGAACTGTGTCGTCACGTCAAATTCCATGTGACTTCCCGACGCCATCTTCTGCACGCACTGGTAACCGTGAAAGTGAATCGGCACCTGCGGACTTTTCAAGATCTCCGCTTTGTACTTGAGGGCGTAGTTCGTTTCGTTTTCCACCACCGGCATTCTCAATTCCATGCTCCGGATGACGCATTTCGCTGCTTCGGGTAAAGTGTTGGCTATCGGCGTGGTGCCGTCCGGACCCAAAGTAGCGTATCGCATCAGTGCGTCGTTGTCGTTGGCCGCTCTTCGAAACGTGACCCTCAGTCCTCCCTTCCACATGATCTCCTTGTAGTCCGAGAAGAAACCAGGCAGCAGACGCATGGGAAAGAGCACCGTGTGACTTCTCGTCGATATTTTGGTCCCGGCTTCGAATCCCCCGGCCTGGTAGTACGCTGCGTCCGTTTTGGATAATTTCAACGTTCCCACTGCCGTCGACGTGATGCCTGGATAATCTATTCTGTCGATGACGGTGTTGTGTTTCCTCACCTCCACCTGCGAGAACAGGTGAGGCACGAAGTTGTCCACGAGTATCAAGTTTGCTGCTGCAGGAAACGCGTCTCCGCTTTCCTTCTTCACCACGTCGAATTGAAGGTAGAGGTCCGCTCTGTGAGGATGAATGAACCCGTCGCCTACGTCCACGTCGTATTCGATCTCCCTGTTCGCTTCGTTCAGATTGGCGAACGTGCGACGGTTGGGAGGGAAAGATTGCAATTCGTAACTTTCGATTTGCTCCATTTTACATGTATGGTTATTTATTATATGTTGATCTCCACGATGGCCGTCGTAGTGGCACCTGCGAAATCCACCACGTCTCCTTTCTCGTTCGTCACCACCAACTCTATGTCATCTATGCGGTTGCGACATACTGGAAAATAGATCGGCGAAGAGGGTGTGTAGATGATCGGTTCCATGAACTCGGAACTTGGTTTGAAAGTGGCTATGGGGGTGTAAGGGGTGATCTTCCACGTGGTACGCCCAAATGTCAACCTCACTTCCACGTTAGTGCACCCTGGACTGAAGACTAGCGAGGCTCTGGCGACTGGCCCTGTGGCCAGTATAGTTTTGTTTGTGTTGTCCTGTTCTTTTGTCCTTATGTGTGCTGAGTGTTCTTTGCAGCCTCAGCTTTTAACGAAAGTCAGAACATTTTAATATTTTATGATTTTAATTAAGCAACGTTAGAGTTGTTATGTGTAAAGATAAGGGGCTGGACCCCGTATAGTTTGATGGGTGCAAAATAGCCTTGGTGCTCACGCACCCAAAATTTTAAAATCAAATCAAAATCAAAGTGGCTATGATTCCCGTCTGCTTGTGACTTCCTAACAATCCGTCCGAAGATTTCGTGATCATACCTTCCGCCACGTTGCAGTGTACGTTCAGAGTCTCTATGGCCAAGAATTTAGGAATGTTGGTTGCTACGTGCTTGATGCCAGCTTCGAGTTTGGTGTCGTTCTCGAAACCTAAAAGTTCTCCCATGGTGCCCAGGTCCACGGTCTCCGTCGCGGATAGGATTTCCACTCTGTGCGTGACCGAATTTTGAGAAAGGTATGTGCCTTTGGGTAATTGAGCTTGCAAAGTGGAAAGATTGTATTGTCCTGGCGTGACGACGATGTGTTCGCTTCCGACGCTAATTTTGTTGTTGTGCTGCGTAACATTAGGTATGAGGTACATGCTGTAGAATGCACGCAGAGCCACGGATTTAGGATAGACGATGTCGTCGTGCAGCGTGAGTTTCAAGATTGAAGATTCGCTCGTGAGATGGAACACGCCCATCCTAGTGATGCTGTTTGAGGTTCCACAATGCTTTCTGGAAATCCTCGATCGTAGGGTTATTTATTTTAGAGAGAAACGCGAGCACGGAGAGGCAGAGATGACCGCAGTTCACGTCTCCGAAATTTTGAATGCGTTCGTCGTTGTAGTATATAGAGGTTTTGTTTGTTTTCTCATCCGAGAAATCCGTGTGTGTTCACTTTTGTCGTCAACGTACATGTTATCTCGATCCTGACCTGTACATGGGGAAATCTCCCCTGTGCTTCGTGAATGAGGTCCGCTTCCTGGGCCTCATTTTCGATAAGAAATTAACATGGCTACCTCACCTTCGCCAGTTAAAGTTCTCTTGTCTTCGAGTTCTCAACCTTTTACGCGTTTTATCTCATACTTCTTGGGGTGCTGATAGGACGGTACTGCTTCGATTGTATCGTGCACTCATCAGGTCGAAGCTAGATTATGGATGTGTTGTGTATTCTTCTGCTCGCCCATCTAGACTTCGCATCCTAGACACTGTCCACCATGCTGGTATACGTGTGTGCACTGGTGCTTTTCGGACCAGTCCAGTCGCCAGTTTGTATGTAGAGGCATCTGAGCCGTCGTTGTCTCTGCGAAGACAGCGGCTGGTAGTTAACTACTTCCTCCATCTTCGCTCGATGCCTTCACATCCTTCATTCCACACCATCTCAGACGAGGGTAGGATGGCAAAGTATCGGCTCCACCCTAGTGTCACTAGACCATTTGGTGTTCGTGCAGACGAGATCCTGTCAGCACTTGGTGTTGACAGTGATCTTCCTGGCGTCTCTCCACTCATTTCGCCTCTCCCTACCTGGGAGTTTCCTGCACCTTCTATCGATTTTTCTCTGACTGCTCTTCCAAAGTCAGAGACACCAATGGTTGTATACCAGCAACGGTTTTTAGAACTTCGTGCGAAGCACCCCAATTTTAATGTGTTTTACACGGATGGGTCCAAGACATTCGAATCAGTTGGTTGCGCCTTCGTCCTAGACTCTCAAAGTTCCAGTTACTTGCTACATCCTGCCTGTTCCATCTATACGGCAGAGTTGTACGCCATTCTAAAGGCACTGGACTTTGCAGACGTCAATGGTCTGAAGAAAGTCCTTGTGTGCTGTGATTCCACCAGCGTGTTGCAGTCTCTGGATTCGCCGTATTCCCGGCATCCAGTAGCGCAACGCATATTCCGACGGCTTGTGTCCTTATCTGCCAGCACAGATGTACACTTCTGTTGGGTCCCTAGCCACGTCGGCATCCAGGGGAACGAAGCAGCTGATGCTGCCGCCAAGTCTGCTGATGCAGATGGCGACGTTCTCGTCCACCTTTTGCCAGCTAGCGACCTGCAGAATGTGTTCCGTTCCCGCCTTCTTGACACTTGGCAGACCGAGTGGGATGTGGAAACGGGGAACAAGCTTCACGCTGTTAAGCCCACCATAGGTGTTTGGCGTTCCTCGTCTCGTCCCTCTCGGCGAGAAGACGTTATTCTTACCCGCCTGCGTATAGGACACAGCCGTCTCACGCATGGTCACCTACTGCAAGGGCTGGACCCTCCGTTGTGTCGTACTTGTAATGTTATTTTAAGCATCCGACACATTCTCGTTGAATGTGTCGATCTTGCTTACCTCCGGCAGACTTTTAACCTTTCCGGCTGTTTGTCATCCCTCTTGGGTGATGACAGCAGTATTTTATCACGTGTTTTTAGTTTTTTGCGAAGAGCTGGACTCTTCCACCGTCTGTAAGGAGGTTTTTAGTTTGTTTTTTTCTGACTTTTTAATGTGTCGTGTTTGTCTCGTGCAGGTCTCTTTACAACCTTGCACTTTTAGTTTTTCCCAAGGGGCTATCTACACCCCTTTTTTAAATCTCAGTCAGAATTTTAGATAAGGGGACATTTCCCCGTATACACAGAAGGGTGCGAAATGGCCTTAAGTGCCGACGCACCCATAAATTTTAACTCAATCAATCAATCAATCAATCAGATAATGAATTAAATTTGTAGGTGGAACACCTCCGAAAGAATCGAAAACGAATGCTTTATCATCATTTTTGTGGTAACATATCCAATGCGTGCCTGGATTTTCTTGACCGTCCAAGTTGACTACTCCGCATTCTCTTCTTTTAACGCTTGAAGGTAACGAGTCGGACATGAAAACTCCTCTGAAGTGTTTGATTTGTAACGGTTCGATCAGAGATTCAATATCTCGGTTGGTGAGTGCTTCTGTTTCTTTTTTTTAAACTTCTTCATCACGCCCTTTCCTCCTTTCTTCTCCATGGCCAGGTTGTGACGTTTCTGTTCTTCCAATTCCGCTTTGTTCTTTTTCGAGTCGATGACGGTTTTTGCGATGGCGGCACTTCCGCCGGCCAAACTTCCAACGGCCCCCAATGCTGCCAGGATGGCCGGGATGCTGAGTATGAAACCTCCGATGTTTTGCTGTTTCCGCGAACGCTGCAATCTTTTCAATTGAGGTGTGCTGAGCAGTAATTTCATTCCGTGTCCTTTCGACAAGCAAGAACGTTTCTTCTCGCGTTGTTTCTTGGTGAGTAACCCATCGAGGGCACCTAGATTTTTAAGATTGGAGTATGGTATCTGGTACACGACACCCTTGGGCTTCATGTTGATGCTCTATGTGTTATTTTCACGGTATGTTATTTATATATATATTCTGAGATTTTTTCTTGTGTAGTTTTTTTACGGTATGTTATTTATATACCCCACCCCAATTTTTGTTTTGTGTTCATGGCGATGGTGGTACCCAGTGCGGCGACCCGTTCACCCAACGATGCGTCTCTGCTCACGAACCTTTCGAAAGCTGCATGTTCCAATTTTTTGTCTGCTTCGTGACGTGCGTCCAGATCCGTCTGCGTGGTGTTGTAGGCTATGTCGTGATCTTTGCATGCCGCGTCCAACGGATTCACACCCTTGTCTCCTCTCCAATCTTTTCTCGAGTTTGGTGCCCGGTCCGCAGTACTGGTAGCCAGGTAGATGCATCTCGAAAGGTAACTTGTTGATGATGTCGTTCACGAGTCCCTTTCCTTCGGCCACGTTCCAAAATTTCGGAGGCAGCGTGTTGATGATTTTGATCAGGTAACCTATGCCCTTGTCGTCGTTCACGATGAAGTTGGAAAGTTTCGTGCTGATCATGTCCACGATGCCAACCTTCTCGTTGTAGAAATTACGGTTACCTGCATTCTCTTCGCCGGCTATCACCAACAATCGGTCCACGAGTTTCCTAACGTCGTCCACCCAAACGAATTCTTTGGGTAACGTGTTGTAGCGTTTGACGCCGCTGCCTGTTTTGACCTGGTTCCAAATCGGTTTGATGAGATTCCTGTACTTCTCGCCGCTGCTCGATTTCACCCTATTCTGCGAGGCGTCGTTGTTCTGGTACAAGGCATCCGTCATGATCAGAATTTCCTTGTAACTTTGGTAATCTTCGTCGGTGTAATCTTTCGGCTGCTTTTTGGCGACGAGTTCCCACAGTCCCACCGTACCCGGATACCTGTTCCAACTATCCTTGTCGCCTAAATTGACTTTAATGTCGTTGCCTTCGAAGGTCACCTTCGATTTCCCAATCTTCCACACCACACCGCCGCCTTCGCTGGTTTCCATGCTGGGATACAATCCGAACACTTCATCCTTGTCGAATTTCCCCGTGCTCAGGTAGTCTCGTGCCAAAGGTCCCAACTCGATTTTATCCGAAGACGACGTGCTGCCTATGGCTCGACGTCGTGCCGGTGCATCCTTCAGTTCGAACGGCGTCGAAGGAATGCTCGAAATGGGCGTGGGTACGGCGTAACTTTTAGCTGCGAGCGGTACGAGTTCATTAATCAAATTTTTATTTTGTTCCGTGACACTTTTAATTTCTTTACCTAGACTGCTGATGGCATCGATCACGGGTTGATCCTGACGTTTCTTCTCTTCGTAGAATCCGCGATTCTCGGATTTCCAACCTTTGAAGCGTTTCGCGAGGTAATCGCGAAGCTTGAGATTTTCGTCTTCGATTTTTCGTTTCGTCATGACGTTATTTATACACGTCGTTTCTCACAACGTTGCAACGTTTAGAAAGTCGTTGATTTTGTTTCTGTATTTTCCGTCGTTGGGTTTCCTCGTCATGTCGATCGTAGCGAATCCGAAATCGTCACCGTTCCAGCAAGTAGAGCAGCAGCGTTCCGAAAATTGATTGTAGTTCATGTCTCCGCCTACGTAGTCCTCGTACGCGTGCTTGAGGTTGGTGTGATCTTGACGAAACAAACATATGAAATTAGCGTTGTCGCGCACTAACTGTTTTGGAATTTTGGAAAACGTTTGAGCTAGGTAAAAGCAATCCATTTCTTTGTGACGACCTTGCGTGAAAAAGTTGCGAATTTCATTTTGATTTTCCAGGATGGCGTCGTCGAACACAACGACTGAATTTTCACGACAATCGTCGAGTGGTTTTATTTCCGAGGCGAACGTTGCAATGTCCAGACCATCGTACAGTTTCATCAGTTGCTGGTATTTGGATTGCTCCAAACTTTTCGAGAACACGTACAGGTGCCTGTTCTTCCAATCTAACCAATTCGGTGCGAGGAGAAAATTGTCCACGAGCAGTGTCGTTTTCCCACATCCCGAAGGACCTACGATCAGACAGCGGATGCTGTCGGGAAGCAACTCGCCGTTCTTTTTTTTTTCTCGTTTGACTTTCCAGATCCGGTAGACGCTTCACCACGTTCCACGTACTCACAAGATCACTTCGTCCGCGTCGATCCAACTCTTTTCCGGAAGTCCCAGCCATTTGACAAACAGTTTGTCACCTTTCCTACGCAATACTTTCTCGATGAGGTACGTGTCGGGGTGTTTCGTTTTAGAGAGTTCCTCTTCGTAAAATCTTCCTTTCAAAATCTCCCCGCTACTATCTTTTATTATATACGTGTGTCGGTTTCCGGGTAGAACTCGAACCACCGTAAAGAGTTCCGTGCTCCAATTTTTTGTGAATCCCTTCTCGAAGGTGCGTTTGAATTTGCTGATCCTCACCCGGTCTCCAATTTTGTATTTAGCTTTTTTTGTCGTGGGTGTGTACTTTGGACAGTAAACTGTAGAAATTAAACGCTGCTCGTCGGACTTGGTAACGTCGGCTGGCTTCATGCCTATCGTTCTGTGTACCGTATCATTATAGGTGTCGACGAGTTCCGGCAGGATGTCGACCCATTTGTAATTTCCCCGAAGCGTGAATCGTTTCCACATGTGTGTTTTCAAGGTTCGATTGAATCTTTCCACGATGCTGGCTTTGATGTGACTGAAGGTCGAATAATGTCGAACGTCGTGTTTTTGAATAAACTTTTGGAATACGGCGTTATAAAATTCTTTACCGTTGTCCGTTTGCAGAAACCGTGGTCGTCTGCCACCGCTTTCGCGAAAAATTAATTTGAATGCTTCCGTGACGCATGTTCCCGTTTTCGCCTTCAAAGGTAGAGCCCATGCGAATTTCGAAAATGTGTCTATGACGGTGAGGAGGTACTTGTTGCCCTTGTTCAATTTATGTACGTTTTTCAAATTGCCGCTACTCATCTCCACGAGGTCGCTTTGCCAGAGGTCGTCGATGCCCTTGGTTACCACAGCCAAACGTTCGTAGTTACGGCGTGCAGGTTTATGCAATTCTTCGACGATGGCTTGCCTAGACATTTTTTCTTAGAGATTACGTTTCAAGAGAAGCACAAGCGTGATGGGATTCAAAGAGGGCGGCACTTCGCTCGTGTTTTGAATGATCAGCTTATCGCCGGCACTCACGTCGAAAACGGTGAGATCTTCGTCTTCGTGTATTTCATAAATGTTGCGCGTTTCGTTCCAACCTGCCAGAGGAATGTTTCCTGCTTTCTGGACACCACGATTCGATATCAAAGTCATGGTGGGAACGCTAGCTTTTCTACCGTGAGACCAGTACGAAAATTCGTTTATCTGAATCGTGCCATCGAGGAGAAACTTGTAGTACGGATGATAAGGATGCAACATGTACAGTTTGTTACCTTCGACGAACGTGGAGATTCTCTGTTGATTGGGTACGCTGTTGATTTCGATGGCTTGCAGAGAATGCAGTTTAGCGAATTTAGTGTCGACGCCGAGCAGATTACTGTGAACTTGTCCGAGTTTATTTTCGATGGGCAGCAAATGCTCGATTATGGTATCCGTTACGGCAGAAAACGACGGTTTGATTTTCACTTCCACGTTCAACTGCTTGTAGTTTTCGTTGAGTTCTTGCAACTTGGCACCGAAAGAAGCCAGCGTCGATTCCTGCGTGGATTCCAGCACTCCGACTTGATCTCTGATGTTGACGACGATGTTCTGAAGGTTCTCGACTTGATTCAATTTCGAGCTCTTCTCGGTAAGATCGTTCACGATGCTTCGCATCTCTGTAAACTGCGTGTGAAGGTCGGCGACGCTCTGCGAAGTGGGCAGCGTCGACACCAGCGAACTAATTTCGTCTCGAATCTGTTCCACGTTCGCCGTTTCCGTTTCTAGTCGTTTCAGCATTCGAGATATGTTTCTTTTCAAAGCGTGCAATTCTTTGGAGGTGGGGAGATTGGCCACCCTACTCTCGAAATCGCTCAATGAACTTTTGATGTCGCTCGAATCGGATAGTGCCGTCACCGCCGTTTTCAATTTTTCCAAATCTTCGCTCGAAGGCACGCTCGTCCGTAACGATTCCAAGTCACCCTGTATGTTGTCCAGTACGTGATGAAAATGAGCAAGATTGGATTCGACGTTCAAATTTTCTAAATATTCGATTTTATGCTGAACCGTGCTCAACGTGTCTTGAATGCTCGTCAACGCTCTCGCTTCGGCGTGAATATTTTTAATTTCTTCGTTGATCAATTCCAAGGACGCCTGAAGCGTAGCGATGGTGGTTTGAATGTGTTCGAAATCTTGATAGGCCTCCAATTGAATTTTTATGTTCGCGACGCTTTTACCGATGACCTGCAGTTCGTCCGACGATGGTAGGTTCGTCATGGTATCTTCCAAAGTCTGCAACTTGGATTTAATTTCTTCCAACGTGCTGGTGAATTCTTCTTGTAATTTGGAAACGACGACGTGCAAGCGTTCTGCGTCTATATCGTTCACCACGGTTTGAAGTTCGGAGAAATTCTTTTCTATTGCGGAAGTTCGTTCTTCGATTTCGAGTTTCAGTTTTTCCAAATCTTCATTTTTCGATTGAAATTGCTGTAATTTGGCCAAATCATTTTGAAGCGAATCCACGCTCAACTGTATATTTTGAACGCTGTCGTAAGAAGGTACGTCGACATAATTTTTTATGAGCGTTTTCAGTTCGGAATCGATTTTCAGAATGGGGTCGAGACATTGCGTTTGGAGCGTAGCGATTTCCGACTCTAAACTTTTGTTTGGTCTCCCGCAAAGCGATCAAATCGGTCCTCAACTTCTTAACTCGAATGTCCAACATGAGAATCTCTTCTGCGTGGTCTACACGCTTGGTGTTGCCGAAAATGTCGTTAGGCATTTTTGGTTAACGGTTATTTATAATAGGATAGACGATTCGTAATTCTACAAAGAGAGGAATGAGTTTGTCGTAATCTCCGAGAAGTTCCATGTAAAGATAATCTCCTGCAGAAACATCGTACGTAATGTTAAAAAGCATCTTGTCGTGCTTGATTCGAAAAATATTCTTGCCGGTAGAAATTTTGATTTCGCCTGCGTTTTCCGGATTCACGGTGATTTGAAGTTTCCCGTCGATCGGAATTTCGTAAAAATGTAAATTGTTATTAAAAACATAAAACATCTTGCCCACATCGTCATTCAGTTTCGTCCAAATGCTGTTGAGATGAACAATCAGTAAACCATTGAGTTTAGATAATACGGAAGGTAAGAGGTTATTGGAATTTGGCGGTGCAGTCTCCATGTTGATCTGTTTGCGGAAGCCAAAAAGATTCATTGTCTTTGTTAGTTATTTAAGAATACGGTCAGTTTTTTTTTTGTAATGACACGCAAAGTTTTTTTTTTGTTTGCTTGCGTCACAATACAGGCACGCGCGCGCACGTGTGTGTGTGCGACACATTGTTCCCGAAAGAGGTTTACAAAAGTCACGATATATAAACATTTGGTCCCACAGTTGGAAAATTACGATAAGTTGCATTCAAAAGTTTCAAAATATCATATAGTAGAATTTTTGTAGAGTGGGTAGGCAACACCGACGAGCCTCAAATAATAATTCAAGACTCGTCGGTGTTACCAATTCCTATTTGTAGGTTAGCTTAGCCAGTGAAAGATCATATAGTGGAATTTTCTTCGGATGGGTTGGCAAAACCCAAGCCTCAAAAAAGGAACATCCAATAGAGTTGCCAAATATAAAAAAAAGGCAATAGACCCCCCTCATAAAAGGCTACAGTGCCCCCCACAGTGTCGCCAACACTAGGCCCCCAACAGTGTTGCCAGACATAAAAAATACATGGACCCCTCAGGTCCTTTGATGAAAATTTACAGTGAAAAACCCAGTAGGTTAACAACACTGTCAAAAAATCTACGGTAGTGTTGCCAGATGTAAACAGAGGGCAATAAACCCCCCCCTCCTCATAAAAAACTACAGTGCCCCCCACAGTGTTGCCAACTCTGCCCTCAAAATATACATCATAAAAGGCTACGACGAGCGCCACAACCTTGGTGATTTTTTTCGGGTAAGAGTTGGCAACACTGCGCCTTACGAGACAAATCCATTAAGGCGATCGAGCCCCACGAGCCCCAAATGATGATTCAGTACTCTCTATTTGCCCCTACTGGAAAATCGAAAGTCACCTTCGAAGGCAACGACATTAAAGTTAATTTAGGCGATAAGAATAGTTGGACCAGGTATCCGGGTACGGTGGGACTGTGGGAACTCGTTGCCAAAAAGCAGCAGAAAGATTACACCGACGAAGATTATCAGAGTTACAGGGAAATTCTAATCATGACGGATGCCATGTATTAGAACAACGATGCCTCGCAGAATAGGGTGAAATCGAGCAGCGGTGAGAAGTACAGGAATCTCATCAAACCGATTTGGAACGAGGTGAAGAGTGGAAGCGGCATCAAACGCTACAACACGTTACCCAAAGAATTCGTTTGGGTGGACGACGTGAGGAAACTCATCGACCGATTGTTAGTGATAGCCGGCGAAGAGAATGCAGGCAATCGTAATTTCTACAACGAGAAGGTTGGCATCGTGGACATGATCAACACCAAACTTTCCACCTTCATCGTGAACGACGACAAGGGCATAGGTTACCTGATCAAAATTATCAACACGCTGCCTCCGAGATTCTGGAACGTGGCCGAAGGAAAGGGACTCGTGAACGACATCAACAAGTTACCTTTCGAGATGCATTTACCTGGCTACCAGTACTGCGGACCGGGTACCAAACTCGAGAAAAGATTGGAGAGAGGAGACAAGGGTGTGAATCCGTTGGACGCTGCATGCAAAGATCACGACATCGCTTACAACACTCGCACCGATCTGGATGCACGTCACGAAGCAGACAAGAAATTGGAGCATGCCGCTTTCGAAAGATTCGTCAGCAGAGATGCCTCGCTTGGAGAAAAAGTTACAGCACTGGGCACCACCATCGCCTTGAGCACGAAACAAAAATTTGGGTGGGGTATATAAATAAATAACATACAGTAAAAAAAAAAAATAACATGTCTTGTATAACCGACTTAGTGCACGAACTGCTGTGCATCATATTCAAACACGCAGTAAACGGAGATGTAGGGAAACTTGTAACTATTACAAAAACAACACCGAAATTTCGTATCCCTTGTGAAATGGTTGTCAAGGATTATCTTCGGGAGATCAGTGGCATGAGGTGCGGTGATCTCGACACTCTTCTCTCGGCTGCAGGGGAAAAATTAAACAAGAGGATGGATGATCTTCACGAGAAGAGGCAGGGGAGAAGACGATACACGGATGATTGGCGCAAGTCTAAACAGGAGACCGATGATATCATCATGCACATCGTCGCGTTTTCCGAAGCACGAACTTTCTTCCTCTGTGAAAAAAAATAATATACGTGTCAAAACTTGATATATAAATAACACACATCGTGAAAAAAATCTTCGGTATATATAAATAACACACATTGTGAAAAAAATTAAATTTCTATAACACCCTGAAATTTCTCTTCGATATGACTGAAGAAAAAATGACTGACCTCCAAGCATTAAAACAAATGCTAAATTTGTCAGTCGAGTATGTAAAAATTCAGGAATTGGAAGTCGACAAACCTTACACGATAACTTTCGGTTCAATTGTTTCTACCCAGTATGGTCCCAAGGTGCGTCTGTTGCTCAACGGACAATACAGTCTATTTTTACCAGATCGATACGCTATCATGTTATCCGACGAGAAGCTAGCTATTTTAATCGAGAACAAAACTCAAATCGTGTACAAGGGGACAAAGGAAATTCTTGGTAAGAAAACAAAGCACGTAATAGAATTTGTGTAACGGCTGCGTGGAGTATATAAAATAACATACCTTGAAAAAAAAAATTACACGAAACAAAAAAAAAATCTCAGAACAGAAATATATATATAAATAACATACCGTGAAAAAAAAACATGAAGCCCAAGGGTGTCGTGTACCAGATACCATATTCGAATCTGAAAACGCTGGGTGCCCTCGATGGGTTACTCACCAAGAAACAACGCGAGAAGAAACGTTCTTGCTTGTCCAAAGGACAAGGAATGAAATTGCTGCTCAGCACACCTCAATTGAGACGGTTGCAGCGTTCGCGGAAACATCAAACACAGGGGGGTTCATATTCAGCATCCCGGCCATCCTGGCAGCATTTGGGGCCGTTGGAAGTCTGGCTGGGGGTAGCGCCGCCATCGCGAAAACCGTCATCGACTCGAAGAAGAACAAGGCCGAGTTGGAAGAACAGAATCGTCACAATCTGGCCATGGAGAAGAAAGGGAAGGGGGTCATGAGGAAGTTTTAAAAAAAGAAACAGCACTCACCAACCGAGACATTGAATCTCTGATCAAACCATTACAAATCAAAAACGTCAGAGGCGTTTTCATGTCCGACACGTTACCTTCAACCGTTAAAAATAGAGAATGTGGAGTAGTCAACTTGGACAGTCAAGAAAATCCAGGCACGCATTGGATATGTTATCACAAAAATGATAAAGCATTCGTTTTCGATTCTTTCGGAGGTGTTCCACCTACAAATTTAGTTCATTATCTGAAAACGAACAATTCTATATACTACAACGACGAACGCATTCAAAATTTCGGAGACGTGAACTGCGGTCATCTCTGTCTCTCCGTGCTCGCGTTTCTCTCTAAAATAAATAACCCTACGATCGAAGATTTCCAGAAAGCATTGTGGAACCTAAAGCATCACGATGGGCGTGTTCCAATTCACGAGCGAATCTTCGATCTTGAAACTCACGCTGCACGACGACATCGTCTATCCTAAATCCATAGCTCTGCATGCATTCTACAGCATGTACCTCATACCTAACGTCACGCAGCACAACAACAAAATTAGCGTCGGAAGCGAACATGTCGTCACGCCAGGTCAATACAATCTTTCTACTTTGCAAGCTCAATTACCCAAAGGCACGTACCTTTCTCAAAATTCGGTCACGCACAGAGTGGAAATCGTATCGGCGACGGAGACCGTTGACCTGGGCACCATGGGAGAACTTTTAGGTTTCGAGAACAATCACCCAAAACTCGAAGCTGGCATCAAGCACGTAGCAACCAATATTCCTAAATTCTTGGCCATCGAAACTTTGAACGTTCACTGCAACGTAGCGGAAGGCATGATCACGAAATCCTCGGACGGATTGTTAGGAAGTCACAAGCAGACGGGAATTATAGCCACGTTCAAACCCAGTTCCGAATTCATGGAACCGATCATCTACACACCCTCTTCGCCGATCTATTTTCCAGTATGTCGCAACCGCATAGACAACATAGAGTTGGTGGTGACGAACGAGAAAGGAGACGTGGTGGATTTCGCAGGTGCCACGACGACGGCCATCCTGGAGATCAACGTATAATTAATAACACACATAGTGAAAAAAA
The DNA here is from genome assembly GCF_977018435.1 of Lepisma saccharinum. Taxonomy (NCBI): domain Eukaryota; kingdom Metazoa; phylum Arthropoda; class Insecta; order Zygentoma; family Lepismatidae; genus Lepisma; species Lepisma saccharinum. The sequence continues at coordinate 7,341,314 of NC_139240.1, read as the reverse complement.
AATGGAGCAAATCGAAAGTTACGAATTGCAATCTTTCCCTCCCAACCGTCGCACGTTCGCCAATTTGAACGAAGCGAACCGGGAGATCGAATACGACGTGGACGTAGGCGACGGGTTCGTTGATCCTCACAGAGCGGACCTTTACCTTCAATTCGACGTGGTGAAGAAAGAAAGCGGAGACGCGTTCCCCGCAGCAGCAAATTTGATACTCGTGGACAACTTCGTGCCTCACCTGTTCTCGCAGGTGGAGGTGAGGAAACACAACACCGTCATCGACAGAATCGATTATCCAGGCATCACGTCGACGGCAGTGGGAACATTGAAATTATCCAAAACGGACGCGGCATACTATCAGGCGGGAGGATTCGAAGCAGGAACCAAAATATCGACGAGAAGTCACACGGTGCTCTTTCCCATGCATCTGCTTCCGGGATTCTTCTCAGACTACAAGGAGATCATGTGGAAGGGGGGACTGAGAATCACATTTCGAAGAGCGGCCAACGACAACGACGCACTGATGCGATACAGTAACTTGAACGCAGACGGCACGCCACTGCCCAACACTTTACCCGAAGCAGCCAAGTGCGTCATCCGGAGCATGGAGTTGAGAATGCCGGTGGTGGAATACGAAACGAACTACGCCCTCGAAGTACAAAGCGGAGATCTTGAAAAGTCCGCAGGTGCCGATTCACTTTCACGGTTACCAGTGCGTGCAAAAATTAGCGTCCGGAAGTTACATGGAATTCGACGTGACGACGCAGTTCAACAACATACAGTTCGACATGCCAGATTTCGTCGTAGTGCTCTTTCAGACCGGGAGGGACAAGAATCAGGAAAAAGATTCCAGCAAATTCGACGACTGCAAGATCAAGAACGTTTATCTCAAGAATGGTAGGAACGAAGTGTTCCCGCGCGAAAATTACAACATCGACATGACCAAAGATGATTACCTCAAACTTTACGAAACGTACTCTGCTTTTGGAAACGTGGACATGTACTACACGCCCAGCGAATTCAAAGCACAAAGACCCATGTTCGTCATCAATACCACAAAAAGGAAGCAGGTCGTGGTCAACGATCGCACCAACATCAAGATCGTCTGCGAGTTCCACGACGCGCTGCCCGAGGATACCGTGTGCAGCGTCATCCTGGTCACAGAGAAGTCCTTCGCGTACGACGTGAAGAACGAGAGGGTCACGGAACAGTTTTAAATATCAACTCGCAGAACAGTCGCTCTAGATGATATGGAAGTTTCCACGGCAGAGAGCTTTCGGATTATAAGGGATGCGAGGTAGCGTAATCCGCATCCGAAAATTTAGTCCCCCAATTCCAATTGTCTGAACTGAACATCATCATCGCGCCCCGTTTTTTCGATGAAAAGCCCAAGGAAGTACTCTTCCAGCTCTCCTATTGTTCAGTGAACATGCCCTTCACGCAGCACACTCGATTTCAAATACCGCTACAATACCATTTTTTGCGTCATGAGGAGAAAAACATCGTAGCAGGAGGAGGGGGCCCAAAAACATCGTAGGAGAGGTGTCCCGTTTAGGTCGTAGCAGGGGGCCACATATTGTAGAAGATCACACATGAGTTTTAAAAAACACATCGTGGCAGATTAAGCTGAGAGCAAGGTCGTAGTAGATTACAATAAGGGACCTTACAGTAAGAGGAGACAGCAGACTTATAGGAAAGTCATTTCAAGAGTAGGTCAAAGAGGCGAGGTTAGCATAAGAGCAGGAGGTAAAAAATAGCTTAAAAGAGTGATGCCAGAGCTTCTTCTGTCCATTTTTCTCTCATTGTTGGTTAGTTTAGTCCGTAAAACGTCGTAAAAAAAAAAGTAGCACAAAGGACCCAGCCAGAACTTTTGGGTTCCCGCCATAAGGGAGGGGGGGTAGAGAGGAGGAAGCATTAACACCGCTATTGCCAGTTGGCGTCTTCTTCTTCATCTTACTGCATAGTTATCATCTTATAGAAGGTTACGCCGTCAACTTGTGACTTGTAGGTTAGCCTCGCCTGTGAAATATCATATGTTTAATAAAAAAACAAGAGGTTTTTGTGAAGCAACTAGTCAGTGTTGCCAACTCCTGTTGGTAGGTTAGCTTCGCCTGTAAAATATCACCATGGTGAAATTTTCTTGGGGTGGGTTGGCAACACTGAACCTCACTTAATGTTTCTGAACTGTCTTTACCCCAGTACTCTAAAGTAGGTCAAAGCACGTAGAGGCTCTCGTGTAGTTTAGCACGTAAAAAAAAAAATGAATAGGTTAAGTTATATCACGTAAGATCGTGGCATTCGTACCAAGTGTGAGTGGGAAAAAAGGGAAATTTTACTAAAACATCGCTAAACGCTAAAACATCGACAAAAAATTGTCAAAATATGTCAAAAACTGATATTCAATTGATAGAAAAAAAGGATAAAAACGAGCTCGTACTAAGTGTGACTTCGAAACAATCAATTAGAACTACTAACATGTTTTCCATTTTTGCCCAACAACTAAGAACAACAACAACAATCAGCAAGCTCATGTAACCCTGTGTAAATAAGAAACTGCCTGAATTCCGTGGCTTTCCAGCGTTTAGTGTGATCCAGCTTTCGAGGCTTTCTACAAAATTCTAATGGAATATTGCAAGCAAGTGAGACTAGATTATCTGAAATTTTTTTGATAATATAAGATGGAAGTTTTAAAGGCATGTTACCAAAAATCCACAAAAATATAATGGTTCACACAACCTTCAAACACACTAAATGTACTAGAGCAGTGGTAACGTCATCGCCTTGTAATCAAGATGTCCTGGGTTCTATACCCGGTGGAGGCACATGGCACAGTGGTTCGGATCCCACTTTAAACCGTAGGACCAGTCCCAATTAGCCTTACTGTGCATAAAGTGGACTTAAAACACCAACTCAAACCACACTAAATGTAAATAATCAAGAGGGAAAAAATGTGATAAAATTTAAATTTAGTGTAGCAACTAAAGGAAAACCTTTATCATGAAATTCATCGTCTGCTTTATCAATAAGTGCAGCATGTGTCCAAAACAACACTAGGAACATTCCAGAATGAGGCCAAGATAGGCCACAATTCGCCAGAACTACTTGAAAATAAAGACAAATCATCAACATCAATTAGAAGGTCAATGTGATTATTTGAGAACAATTGAGAACAAACCTAATATTTTCTGTATGCCCGCCTTTAACCCCATATGGGAGTACCATCCAGGTTCAAAAACCTGCAGGGACAGAATATTTTGTCTTTAATAAGGAACGAGCACCAGCTGGCAAGATGATACACTTATGTGCTCTCAAAATACATACAAGCGCTGATATAGCAAGATGGGATATTTGAAATTGCAGGGCCCGTCTCTCAAAGAAGAGTGATTATCATTTTCCATGGGATCCTCCTCGGAATCAGAATCTTCAAATTTATCTGGCAGGTGAAGTTGCCTCCTGAAAACTGTGGGAGGGGCTTCACTAAAATGTTTAGTTTTATCCACGTTGCTACTTGAAGATTTCACCACATGCTCATTTTCTAAAGCTGTAGCAATATCAGTAACACTTCCAGTAATGAAGCTTGTGCTGGGCTCATCTTGAAGCCAATCATTGTTATACCTATCTTAATTTTCCAAATGAGTGTCAGTTTTAAATCTTCTCATTTTGCCATGCCTGTTTAGCTCCGAGAAGAGTTTTCGATAAATTTTCTCAGAGCTGCAAGAGAAGTAACCACATTTCACTTCCCTTCTCAGCCATTAAAATTAAAATTAATTTGTCTGAAAATCATCTAGTATTACACCCTCAAGCACATGCATTATTATGTCTCCTTATGAACAGTGGTCACACTGCCGTCTTGTAAGCAAATGTCTTGTTTGTGCTCTGTTGGAGGCATACTGCATAAAGGATGGATCACACTAATCTGTAGGTCCAGTGCTAATTAGCCTATCTGATCGTAAAGTGAACATAAAAGCTAATCTATTGAGAGGCACACATTTTATAATACGCTAAATTACAAAATGAACACTGCCAAGATGAAACAATCAAAGAATGATTAAATATGGTGGTTTGAGATTACCCTCACCCCTACCGTCCTCATAAACATCACTGCATGTATACAAATGTTTCTCCCAATCCTAAACTTGGTCACAATGCCTAGAAGAAATAATCACACTCTGGTAAGCTGAAATAAATAGAACTTCGCCGAAATGTAGAATCTAGAAGATGCCATCTTAACGGTACAATAAATTATTTTTGGAAGTCAATACTTGGTTGTTCCTCTCTGAAACTATCTAGATTAAAATTAGAACATTACAACTGAGTATGATAGATAAAATAAACACAGTACATGGCAGTTTCAGCAGAAACTAATCCAATTGTGCACTGGTTGCACAGAGGATATGGAACATGTTCAGAACACTGAAAATGAGTGTGAAATTAAGTTTGAAGTTCAGGGAAACTAACTGGTGCATTTTGAAGATGCAGAAAATACTAATTTCTGAGGTATAGAAGACAGGTTGTGCAAGTGACTGCACACAGTCCGAAGCATTCTTTTCACTATGAAAACACTGGATATACGTACAGAAGATTGATTGATTGATTGATTTGGTGTTTTAAGTCCACGTTATGTACAGTAAGGTACATATATAGGAGATGAAATATGTAGTAAGGCAATGAAACCTAGTCATCGTTAACCCACCGTACCCCTCGAGAATTATATTGATTTCTTTTATTAGAGTAATTTCTGCATTTTACGTATTAAATTGCTTGCAAAGCAATTCATGTAATTAGATAAATTTTTATGATGATAATATAGGAACTACACAGTTGGAACCTGGGCCATCATCGATATTCAGCCTACAGCACAGTGCAAGTATACACAAAAGAGACATGGAACTTGAGTTAAAGAAAATAGTCTTGCGCAAGTAAAAAATATACCATGACTGCCACTACAATTAATTGTATTTTATTCTTATGGAATTTGAAACTGTAATGTGTCGATTTAAAAATATAAGATGTAGTTTTCATTTCAAGAATTATATGTGAGCATTACTCGCCATCCTGTACGACTTTCATTTTTTTTTATCTGTAGCGCAGAAACCCTTGAGTTTAGTTACCTAAAATTTATTCCAAAAACATACAAGGGTGTCTACAATTTCATAAAAGAAAAATCCCCCCGACTCTTCCAAGTCATAAAATTCTAGCTAAAACCACACACAGATTCTAACTTAACCATGTTAAAAGTAATAAGCAGGGAAACTGAAGAGAAATTGACTGATGGGTAGGGGCATCAGGGGTGAGCTTTTATATAAAACTTGCCATGAAGTCAATGATTTATCCAGTTCCTTACTGACCTGCCTGTTGTCGCTGTGTGCAGCCAGCTCGTCTGTGGAATTCTTCCTTTCAGGGTGGCAGTGGCATAAATGAAAAAGGCATAGTACGAAAACGCATTGCAAATGAATGAATGAACAAGGTTTGTGCTAATTCGGATCCCGAAGATGAATCGCTGTCACTGGTGTTGTCTTCATCACTGTCAATACCACCTAGTGAAATAATGATTCTATCCACAGACAGACCATCAGACCATTTGAATTGAATTTGAATTTAAAATTTTGGGAGCGTCAGCACTTAGGCTAATTTGCTCCCGTCACATTATACGGGGTCCAGCCCCTTACCATTACAAATAACAACTCTAACGTTGCATAACTAAAAATTTTAAAACCTTAAAATGTTCTGACTTCTGTTAAAAGCTGAGGCTGTAAACGCGCACTCAGCACACACAAGGACATAAAACAGGACAACACACACAAAATTATACTGGCCATAGTGCCAGTCGCCAGAGCCTCATTAGCCTCTTGTCCAGGGTGCACTACGTGGAAGTGAGGTTGACTTTTGGGCGTCTACGTGGAAGGTACCCCTTACACCCCACCATCAGACCATCTGTCTGCCAGTAGTCCTGTTCGACAGTGATGATATGCCTGTCGTATCCTTCCCAGTCAGCTGGCGTCACAGATTCCACCGCACCCCTTGCCACTTCCTCCAACCTTGACAACGTCAAATCTCCTGTTATATTTTTCTCCCTCACAAGTAGTTTTATTTTAGCCTACGCTAGTTCAATGGCTTTCAATTCGCACATGTAAGGAGGCAACCTAAACACTGAGTGGCCATTCATCTTCAAAAGTTCATCCACACGATAAATCTTATCTGGCGTTTTACTTTTCGATCAGTTGGAATAATTCAATTTTTTTCATCCTTTTTGAAAATGGCACTTCGTTTAGTCTTAACCAGTCGATCATCTCCTGCTTCACCGAATGTTTAGTCAGAAGCTTATTCACCTGTATGTTGTGGTAGGGGGCATTATCTAATACGCAAACACTTGTCCTCCGGATGGCTGGCAGAAGTTTTCCTTCATGCATTTCTCAAAGTTAACGGAATTCATCTGTCCATGATAGTCTCTGGTTGCCTTTCCTGCCCTAAATATCAAGTTTGCTACATTTATGAAGCCGTGCCTCGAACTAGCATGAACTAAAATTTTAACCTATTAGAGGAACTGGTTTTGTTTGACACTCCTTGTACTGAGTCAGTTTGCCAGCATTTCCCAAAGGTGAGATTGTTGTCGACCCGTGACTCGTCGATATATACTATCACAAGATTATCCGATCTGAAATTTTTAATTGCCCTTAGATATTTGGCACGCCTATGAGAATTTTTCTATTGCTTCTGCATTTTTTCCAACTGAAACCGGGGTGTAAGGGGTGACCTTCCATGTAGTACACCCAAATGTCAATCTCACTTCCACATTAGTGCACCCTGGACTGAAGACTAACGAGGCTCTGGCGACTGGCCCCATGGCTAGTATAATTTTGTTTGTATTGTCCTGTTATTTTGTCCTTATTTGTGCTGAGTGCTACTTTATAGCCTCAGCTTTTAACGAAAGTCAGAAGATTTTAATATTTTATGATTTTAGTTATGCAATGTTAGAGTTGTTATTTGTAATGGTAAGGGGCTGGCCCCGTATAATGTGACGGGAGCAAAATAGCCTAAGTGCTGACGCTCCCAAAATTTCAAATTCAAATCAAAAATCAAAACCAACTGAAACTGATATCATGAAGCAGATGACGTAAACGATGCACTTTCCACGAAAAAATAATTTTTTCACGAATGGCAGAAAGAAGTTTCGGTGCCGTTGGTATTGTATTTTTCACAAGGTAAAATTCTTGTATTACATCTCTGATGACCCTTCGATCGAATTCGTCGAAATGGATTCTGTAATGCTCGGCTCGTCGTCATTTCTTACCCGGTATAGACAGTGATGTGTAGCCCGCTTCATGGGTCTCTTTCCTTATTTTTGTCACACTTTTGCACAGATACGCCTGTGTAATTAAACACACGCAAATTTGATTGCTGTAGCAAGTACTTCAGTTTTCCTTATTTGGCCTCTTCATCACACTTCTGTATCACGTTTCTTATTATCTCCCTAGCTTCACTGTGAATTGTCTGTCCCATTCTTTGCAACAGTGGAACAAGAGCACTGAAGTTAACAAGAGGCACCCACTCAAATCCACCTCACACTGAAAGTCCCGATTCCATTATCAAATTCCCACCCTTTCCTACAGGAACTTCTACATGTCTGGCAATACTGAAAAATTGAAAACCAAGTCGAAGCTCCCCTCCCCACACTTCCTCCCTGTTCAACCCGCAGTCTTCTCAGCTCCGAACTGTAAGTGGAAGTGAGTTTGACAGTTGGGTGTACTATGTGGAAGGTCACCCACCCCTTACACTCCAACCCTCCCCATTGGAAAAATCTGGATGAATCTCTGCACGGAGTGACTAATTGTAAGCAAAGGATTATTTTTTATTAAATAAAACCAACGACCCAAAAATTGTAACAAACAAGTGGTAAATACTAATAACCTCTCACTGTACTAGACTTCTATTTGAAAATAGAAAAATAACCCATTTCATGGAGAATTTAATATGCAATTTACAGGTTAACTACCATCAATACTCCCTATTTCAAACTGGCGTTTGTCCACAAAAATTCAGGGGTGTAAGGGGTACCTTCCACATAGGCGCCCAAAAGTCAACCTCACTTCCACGTAGTGCACCCTGGACTAAAGACTAACGAGGCTCTGGCCCCATGGCCAGTATAATTTTGTTTGTGTTGTCCTGTGTTTTGTCCTTATTTGTGCTGAGTGTTCTTTGCAGCCTCGGCTTTTAACAACAGTCAGAACTTTTTAATATTTTATGATTTTAGTTCTGCAACAACAGAGTTGTTATTTGTAATGATAAAGGGCTAGCCCCGTATAATGTGACGGGTGCAAAATAGCCTTAGTGCTGACGCACCCAAAAATTTTAAAATGAAATCAAATCAAATCCACAACAATTCAAATATTTTCTTCCTTGTGCCTTTTTCTTAATTCAAAAACATACTTCTAAATTTCCTCGAGATTCCTAGAAAAAAATAAAAGCACTGTCCATATAGGAGATAAATCAGAAGTAAATGAAGTACACACAGCAGAACCTTTAGTTCCAGAACCTAACTTGACTGAAGTGAAAGATGCTCTTAAAAGGCTAAAGAATAACAAAGCACCTGGCATTGATTTAATACAAGCTGAGTTAATTAAATATAGTTGAAATTCATTAATATGTCAAATTCATAAATTAATTTGTTTCATATGGAATAAAGAAGAAATCCCTCAACAGTGGAAAGAATCCATAATTGTTCCTGTGTTTAAAAAAGGTTATAAAATGAACTGCAATAATTACCGTAGAATTTCTCTACTCTCAACAACATACAAAATATTGAATAACATTATTTTAACAAGACTAACACCATATGCTAATGAAATTATAGGTGATTATCAATGTGAATTTAAACGTAACAGTTCAACTACAGATCAAATTTTTCACATCAGACAGACACTTGAAAAAAAGTGGGAATATAATCAAAATGTCCATCAGCTATTCATTGATTTCAAAAAAAGCATATCATTCGGTCAAAACAGATAAATTATATAATATATTAGTCAAGTTTGGAATACCTAAGAAGCTTGTTAGTATGATAAAAATGTGCACCAGTGAAACAGAAAGTAAAATTCGTGTGGGTATTAATATGTCTGACAAATTTACAATTCATGATGGGTTAAAACAAGGAGATGCATTATCTCCATTGCTCTTTAATTTTGCCTTAGAATATGCTGTTAGGAAGGTAAAAGAAACTAAGGACTAAAATTAAATGGTGTGACTCAGTTGGTAGCATATGCAGATGATGTAGACTAACTGGGGGATGATGATGTGAATACAATTAAGAATAATGCTGAAATATTTTTCAAAACTGCTAAAGAAATAGGTTTGAAAGTTAACAAAGAGAAAACTAAATATATGCTTCCAGGCCGAAACCAAATGTTAGGTAATAATCAAAATCTAATTATTCATAACAACTCGTTTGAACCAGTTTCCAAATTCAAATAATTAGGAGTAATATTAACAAATGAAAATTATATTAAAGAGGATATAAAAAGTAGGCTTAATTCAGGAAATGCATGTTACTTCTCTCTTCATAAACTTTCGTCTTCTCGTTTAATATCTAAGAAACTAAAAGTTAAAATATACAAAGCAGTAATTTTGCCTGTAGTATTATATGGATGTGAAACTTGTTCCCTTACATTGAAAGAGGAACATAAATTGAGAGTATTTGAAAATAAGATCCTTAGGAAAATCTTTGGACCTAAAAGGTATGAGGAGACAGGTGAGTGGAGAAGGTTACATAATTTAGAACTACATAATTTGTATTCATGTCCAGATATTATTAGAATAATTAAATCAAGAAGACTTAGGTGGGCAGGCCATGTGGCACGAATGAGAGAGGAAAGAGGAGTTTACAGGAGTCTTGTTGGGAAACCTGATGGTAAGAGACCTGTAGGAAGGCCAAGATGAAGATGGAGGGACAACGTTGAGATGGACCTAAGAGAAATCGGTATGGATGGAAAAGAGTATATAGATCTTGCTCAAGATAGGGACAGATGGAAGGCCTGTGTTGCTGCAGCCATGAACCTTCGGGTTTAAGAAGGCTAGAGAGTTAGTTAGTTAGCTGATTTTCCCAAGATTTGCAGACTGGTAGACACCCTGAATAAGTTTTTGGCAGAACAGAATTATAAAAGTTACGTTAATGCAATGTTTGTGTTATGTTCATCACTTCTCCTGTAACGTAACCTTAATTGTCAACCTCGCTTCCACATAGTACACCCTTAACTGCATTTTGCAGACTAACGAGACTCTGGCGTCTGGACCTACGGCCAGTATAATCTTCGTAGGACTGTGTGTATGCTGACTCCCCCCTTTACGGCCTCAGCTTTTAGCGAAAGTGAGAAAAGTTTAATATTTTAATAACAGGACATTGCAATGCGGTCACCGGGAACGAGCTTCACGCTATTAAGCCAATGACAGGTGCATGGCGTTCCTCGCCCCGAACCTCTCGTCGAGAAGTTGTGACTCGACTGCGTGTTGGACACAGCCATCTAACCCATGGGCACTTTCTGCAAGGGGTGGACCTTCCTCTCTGTTGCATTTCTAATGTCGTTTTAAGTATTCAGATTTCTTTGAATCCTCCAACGGACACAACACTCATTCAACTGTTTAGTTAATGTAGCTCTTCGTGACATCACAGAAAAACCTCACCCCACTTACTCTCTTGACTTCCTTGGTTGCAAAATCACAAGGAGTTGTTTCCTTTGGAGTAAAAGCTTGCTATGTCAGAGTTGTGCACTAGTGTTTTCTTTGATACTACATGTTTATATTTGTGTAATTTGCTTGATGTTGTTCAAATACGTCCAAAAAGCAGACTACGATCGTTGGAAATTGTTATTGGATTGGATTGATTTAAAATTACTGGGTGCGTCGGCACTTAAGGCCATTTTGCACCCTTCTATGTATACGGGGAAATATCCCTTATCTAAAATTCTGACTGAAAACTAAAAAAGGGGTGTAAATAGCCCCTTGGGAAAAACTAAAAGTGCAGGTTGTAAAAAGACCTGCACGAGACAAACACAACACATTAAAAACCTCCTTACAGAGGTGGAAGAGTCCAGCTCTCCGCAAAAAACTAAAAACATTTGATAAAATACTGGTCATCACCCAAGAGGGATGACAGCCGGAAAGGTTAAAAATCTGCCGGAGGTAAGCATCATCGACAGATTCAACGAGAATGGGTCGAATGCTTAAAACAACGTTACAAACATGACACAACCGAGGGTCCAGCCCTTGCAGCAAGTGACCATGCGGGTAAAAATAACTTCTTCTTGCCGAGAGGGACAGGACGAGGAATGCCAAGCACCTATGGTGGGCTTAACAGCGTGAAGCTTGTTTCCCGTTTCCGTATCCCACTCGGCCTGCCAAGTGGCAAGAAAGCAACAGCGGAACACATTCTGCAGGTCGCTAGCTGGAAAAAGATGGATGAGAACGTTGCCCGCCGTCTGCATCAGCAGACTTGGCGGCAGCACCAGCTGCTTCGTTCCCCTGGAGGCCTACGTGGCTAGGGACCCAACAGAAGTGTGCATCCGCACTGGCAGATAAAGCCACAAGCTGTCTGAATATGCGTTGCGCTACTGGATGCCGGGAATACGGCGAATCCAGAGTCTGCAACATGCTGGTCGAATCACTGCACACAAGGACTTTCTTCAGACCACTGACGTCTGCAAAGTCCAGTGCCTTTAGAATGGCGTACAACTCTGCGGTATATATTTAACAGGCAGGATGTAGCGAGTAACTGGAACTTTGAGAGTCACACATGGCAGTCATGGAAGGGCAGTCACACACGTTGAGAGTTCCTCGGCAGGGGCATTGTGATCATGAACAGCTCATCATCATACAGTACTGATGTTACACATTCATTGCCATAAAAGGCCTTCATTCTTTGATGAATGTCAATTGGGGGGACACATTTGCTGCAGTTAGAAACTGTCACCAAACGCAGTTTCAGGTGCACCGACATAGTATTGTTACATGCTGCCATTTTCCTCGCTCTAGTTCAGCAACCCATAGTGAAAGAAGTTTGAAACTTGAAATGGAGAAGGGGGAAGTCTGAAGAGTATAATGCATGGTTGCTGAATATCCAAAATGTCTTTACACCCTCACAAAAAAATAGGAGGCTTTACTTATCAGCCCACCCTCTTATATCAGTGTGTTTACCAACATAACAAATCCTAAATTCTTGACTTTTCTTGCTTTTTTTTCTTAACCTTTCTCTTGGATGATGACAGCAGTATTTTATCACATGTTTTTAGTTTTTTGCGAAGAACTGGACTCTTCCACCGTCTGTAAGGAGGTTTTTAGTTCGTTCTGACTTTTTAATGTGTTGTGTTTGTCTCGTGCTGGTCCTTTTACAACCTTGCACTTTTAGTTTTTCCCAAGGGGCTCTTTACACCCCTTTTTTAAGTTCACAGTCAGAATTTTAGATAAGGGGACAATTCCCCGTATACATAGAAGGGTGCGAAATGGCCTTAAGTGCCGACGCACCCAGAAATTTTAACTCAATTCAATTCAATTCAATTGTATGCAATCAAAGTAGAATAATCCCTCACCATAATGTCTACTTACCTTAACAAATTCCTCTTTTAGGATCTTCTTATACCTCTGGAGGCTTACAGAATCCTCTCCAGGATGTATCAGTTTCTCCTTAGATGTCACAGCCTTTGGAGGCTTTGCCTGACTACACAAATCTTTGAAATTTAGCACTCTGACTCTTTCATTTCTGAATTTGTTTGAGAGAGCATATGTCCAACTACCCTGAAAAATTCAGAGAAAAACACATTTTCAGTCAGTGAAGTAAATTGCAGGCATCGGTTGTTTGACAGATGCATTTTCTTCCTGAAGCCTACACCCCATGATTTAGTTTCTCCAGTGGGCTGGAGGAGATTTGAATTAAAATCAGATGAAAGGTAAATTGTTAAGAGGTTAAACAAGATTTGGCAGTCAGCAGAAATTTTAAAATTAGTATAATACTACAAATAATATTCAGGGAATGAGAACAATATTGTATCGAGGAACAGGGGGAAAATATTGTAACAGGGCAACTGCAACCTTGACTTAAATGTCCATTTCCTTCTAAGTTTTAACCCCAATCTTTTCCAACCTTCTCAAGAAGCCAAATGATTTGGTCAAAGCTGGAAGAAGAAAACATACATGGTGGAAAAGAGATTTAGTGCGGAAATGGTTGGCATGTGTTCCACGTTATGCACCATTCATGCTCTAGCATTTAAAAAATTGATTAAATACAAAGTATTTACTTGAGTTTCAAAAGCATCTAAAACATCAAGGTGAAGAAACTCCAAGAGTAGGAACAAAAAAATAATTAAAACAGTTTGTTAATGTTAACATTAGGTCAATAGTTTTCTTATTTTCTTTGTACAATGATCTATAGTGGTGGACTTTAAATTTTAAAAATCATATCACTAGCAGAAACAAGTTCATGAATAGTCACAGAATAGTAAATTTCAAACTCACATATGGCCTCCATCTTGGTCCAGCTGACAGAACTGACCCTGGAACTTCATCCTCCAATGAAGGGTACTTCCCTATCAATGCTTGAGCCACATCTCGATACTGGCTGCTAGTTGGAATGCTGAAAAAATGTTTCTAATTAACTTAACATAAGATGGTAGTTTGCTAAACTCAATTTACTACTTTGCATTTTGTTAATTTTTCATTACCAACTGTACGTGAACAAAGACATCTAAATTTCTAGAACTTGGTGAAATAAATCTGAGCCAATAGCTAAATATGGAAAATTGAATGCAATGAAATGGAACAGTGATTTTACATTTTCCCCAAATTATGCATTCAATCTGCTTCATTTAGTTTAAAAATGTATAGTTGAAGTTCCACAGTACTAAATAAATTTTCTCATGACTATAAACTTGCTGACTATGTTAACACTTTGTTACCCATGTCATAAGTACTAAGTGAAATTTCTTAATGTAAAACTTACACTGTGTACTCAAACATTGAATCAAACAATGTTTTAATTATGTACCTCCTATACTTTGGAGGGATGCACTCTCCTTTCTTTGGGTTTCCCACACCTAAGTACATTTCTACATCACATCTGAAATTTGGCACAGGAAAAAAATAATGGCCAGGTCTTTAGTTTAATCCTGAAAAACAAGACAAGCATTCACTATAAAATCAATTCTGCTTACCAAAAAATGGATATAAGACATTAAATAGTAGAATGAACTCAAACTACAGAACTTAAAATGTGCTCACTATCTTAAAATTTGTTCATTACTCCTAGACTATCACCTTCAAGTCATGTAGGGAGACAAAATCTTAACATCTCTGTGATACCAACCATGCAAGTTATTACAGGTTTAAGAAACTTTGAGCATAACAAACTCATTTGAAAGGAATTCAAGTGAAACTCCCAGACACTAAGATATAGTTTTATCTTATGAATAAAAATAACATGACAAAGCTTTAGAACTACATTGTGGTTTGACCAAGGTAGAATTTAAGTCAATTACTTCAATGATTGCACACCAGCATTTAGTTACATTTAAGAGAATGTGTTGTACATACTATGGCAACACTGCAATGTCTATTGCACCAATAGAAATACATTCAGTGAAATATAACCTAAAAGACCATTCCATATAATGCTAATTACCTTGCAGACTGTAGTGATTCTGCATCAGAGTTTTTATCCTCTCCATCCTTTGATGAACATTCACCATGGCCATTGGTTTCTCGTAGTGTACATTCTTCAGTACAAGATGTTTCCTCTTGCATGCTTGAAGATTGATTCAAATCATTTTCATTATCTTCATTCAAGCTGTAAATTTTGGTTAAAGTCAGATTACTACTGGTCACACTATAATTTTGAATTTGAATTTGAATTTAAAATTTTGGGAGCGTCAGCACTTAGGCTATTTTGCTCCCGTCATATTATACGGGGGCCAGCCCCTTACCATTACAAATAACAACTCTATCGTTGCAACTAAAATCATAAAATATTAAAATGTCCTGACTTCTGTTAAAAGCTGAGGCTGTAAACGGGCACTCAGCACACATAAGGACAAAAGAACAGGACAATACAAACAAAATTATACTGGTCATGGGGCCAGTCGCCAGAGCCTCGTTAGTCCTAAGTCCAGGGTGCACTAACGTGGAAGTGAGGTTGACATTTGGGTGTACTACGTGGAAGATTACCCCTTACACCCCGGTCACACTATAATTACATAAATAACTTTAAACTGAAGGAGATATGCGAATTTACTACAAGGCACAACTGTATCTTAATATTGTTAGAATAAAAATTTTAAAATGACTGCAGTAAATCTGCAAACACGTGGAATGTTTGGTTGGTTGTATATTAATAAAGCTGGAGTGACTAAGATAGCAAATTACATAAACAGTTGAATTTGAGCATTAATGTTTGACAGGCTTCTCTCCTTATGAAAATTCATCCACATTACCAGCGCTTGAAGTGGAAAATGTTAACTTGGGAATGTTTGGTAAAGCTTGAAGGCTACTAGCTGCATGGGGCGGGATTGCTTTGAGAAAATGTTGGTAACTGAGGGAATACCACCAACCCCTCTCGCTTCAAGATTACACAATTACCATTAGGTTGTTCTAGATAACCCTGAGACAAACTATCTAGTGATAAAAAACAAAACTAATACATTACCTTCCAGATATCACAGCTTTTAATTTCCGGGCTGGTATGGGCATGCCCTCCATGTAAACATCGATCCAATCATCAAATTCCTCATCTCATGCCTGGAGAAGCACATTTGCATGATGAGGCAAACCAAACCCCTCCTTTATGGCACTACATACATTTTGAATTTCACTGGTAGAAATAATTACTTTTTTCTTTCATTAAGAGATACATGATATCTTCTAACCTACCAGAAGCAAAGCACCAAAAAAAGTATGACAAAGAAATCTCAACACATCTCAGTTTGTTTTTATATTAATGTTTCAACACTAGATCAGACAAACATATACACAATAATGCCCAGATAAAATTCACATGCCGAACAGAAATATAATACGAATAAGCCAAATATTATTGCAAATACACAGAAAGAATACACAACTTTTTACTATCCAAAAGTAAACATTTCTCGGAGCATCTTCACAACAATACAGTCAGTATTTCCTTAGCTGCCGACTTCAAATAAATATTGCTAATGAAGATAAGGCATAACTTACACCACATGCCATCATTTCACTAAGTAGCAGAATTCCAGTTTAGGCATGTTCTTAGTTTTTTAAACTCAGAATTCCATAAATGGCTATACTATCACCAACTCTAGAGACATCAAAGCAGGCAAAGGCGACAACATGGCTATCCGAAACATTAAAGATTAAGACAAAAAGATTGAACACATGCCAGCTAATTGAGTATTCTCAAGTGAAAAATAACTCTCAAAATGGATTTGAATACAAAAAACAAAATGGAAGACAAAATTTATGACAAGTGCAAAATTACTAATTGAACTTCATGTAGGTATACTTGAAATTTATTACATGCAAAATTAATAAGTATGACTAAAAAATAA
Organism: Lepisma saccharinum; assembly: GCF_977018435.1. NCBI lineage: Eukaryota > Metazoa > Arthropoda > Insecta > Zygentoma > Lepismatidae > Lepisma > Lepisma saccharinum. Next base: position 7,324,761 of record NC_139240.1, on the reverse strand, counting down.
TTATTACAGATTAATTTGAATTTTTTTTTTTTGAATTTGAATTTAAAATTTTGGGAGCGTCAGCACTTAGGCTATTTTGCTCCCGTCACATTATACGGGGACCAGCCCCTTACCATTACAAATAACAACTCTAAACGTTGCATAACTAAAAATCTTAAAATGTTCTGACTTCTGTTAAAAGCTGAGGCTGTAAACGGGCACTCAGCACACACAAGGACAAAAAACAGGACAACACACACAAAATTATACTGGCCATAAAACCAGTCGCCAGAGCCTCGTTAGTCTTTAGTCCAGGGTGCACTACGTGGAAGTGAGGTTGACTTTTGGGCGCCTACGTGGAAGGTCACCCCTTACACCCCTTATTACAGATTAATAACTAGCAGGTACATGATAGTGACAAATAAGAATTATATATATACTTAATATCTGAACACATTGTATATTCTAGTCAACCACACAGAACAACCTAGAACCCTCATCTTGTGCTGGTAAGAACATGTCTCATGACAATACACAGATCCCTAGCGTTAGGATGTTTGTACACGGGCAAAGGGAATGGATAATCCAATTCAGCATGATACAAGACATGAAATGCATCAGTTTCCCTTAAAACATAACATTGTAAGTGATTTTCAAAGCATACATTCACCATGTGTTTGCATACTAGTGCACGGGGTGTAAGGGGTGCTTCTTCCATGTGGTGCACCCAATAGTCAACCTCACTTCCACATCAGTACACCCTGGACTGCAGACTAACGAGGCTCTGGCGACTGGCCCCATGGCCAGTATAATTTTGTTTGTGTTGTCCTGTTTTTGTCCTTGTGTGTACTGAGTGCCCCTTTACAGTCTGTTTTTAACGAAAGAATATTTTAAGATTTTAGTTATGCAACGTTAGAGTTGTTATGTGTAACAATAAGGGGCTGGACCCCGTATAATGTGACGGGTGCAAAATAGCCTTAGTGCTGACGCACACAAAATTTTAAATTCAAATTGAAATTCAAATTGTAAGAAAAAACTGTTTTGTGCGTTTGCCCTTCGAAAAATGGAATTTAAAATATTGAAACTGTGTAAGACCTTCCGCACACAGGATGCAACGAGTCTTTTTTGTTGCAAAGCAGCTCGGGGGAAGTTTGTAATTATTCTTCAGAAATTAGTAAATACATGAAATACATACAGGGGATGGACAACAATATGGAAACACCTGCGAAGAAAAGCTGGAATGCTGTAGCTAATAAGGTGCAGGACTGCCTTTAGCTTCCAAAACGGCATGCAGTCTCCAAGGAAGGGACAAATACAAGTCCTGGATGGTGGATAATGGGATATTGCACCATTCTTTATGCAAAACATGGTCACAATCCTCCTCAGTGTCCTTCTGTCTCTCTCACTCAATGTACATTTTCTTCGACGCAGGTGTTGTTTATCTGATGTCTTTCTGGACACATTATTATGTTGTCATGATCTCGATACACCAAATAACATGGCTACTTTGGTAACAGAGGCGCCTGCAAGGCGGGCACCAACAATTTGCCTTCTTTGAACCAGTGTTAGCTCGGATGTGATTCAGTATCAGCTGCAGTCCACGCTATCTACAGCACAACTGTCGACTCCTACCAGTCTGACAGGGCCGTATCTCACGGTACAAAACAAAAGAATGTCGCACCTCGTCCGACAGGACCGTATCTCATGGCACAAAACAAAAGAATGTCGCACCTCGTCCAATTTCAAGTAGAACAATTGCGTTGATATCATCCGTTCCGATGTTGTGGTGTTTCCATATTTTTGTCCATCCCCTGTATATTGTAACATCACCAAGACTTCAATGTACTGGTGATGTTACTTTCTCATGCATGAGGTTTGCTACACTGCCCCTGCCTTGTCACAATGTGCAGACTTCGACTTAGAAATTTTTGATGGTGGGTGTTTTTTTTTGTTTTGTTTTTTCGCTCAAGGCTGTAACAGTATAGTGAATTCATCTTGGAAATTGTTTGATAACTCATTGTAAAAAAATAATTAAAATGTTGTTGGCAGTTATATTTTACAACTCACGTTAGAATTTCTAAATATCAACTGTGTAGGTAGGTACTTGAATTTGTGGAGTCTAACTGAACAAAATATAGACTCAAAATTAAGTATGACCAAAGTTTACAGGTACTACACTGCTCAAAATAATTAGGGGGTCAGGCAAAAATAAGTAGGGGATCAGACCAGATATAAAAAAAAATCATGTAGGCATGCTAATACCAAATCCTTTATTTCATTCTGAGATTAGTTACAGCAAGATATGATCTCATGATACCTGATGTTAATGACATTAATGACATGTGACGCGATATGACAATTAGAGCATCAGTAGGACAGCACAAAAAGAGACACAAACACTACAGCAACTCTCCTCTAGTACGGTGTATGGTCTCCCCTAATGGCCAATAGTGCTGCACACCTGCATGGCATGGAATCAATGAGATGTTGGGGGATACGTCGCCACTGCCAGAAGGGCAATTTCCGGGTCTGCACGATCTGCAACTTGTTGGCCTAGTGCATCCCAGATGTGCTCGATTGGATTTAAGTGTGGAGAGAAGTTGACCAGGGCAGATGCTCTATACCCTTCTAGTCCAGCATGTCGTCCACCAACCCAGCTCTGAGTGGACGAGCATTATCATCCATGAAATGGAAAGAATCACCAATGACACCAGCATAAGGCACGACATAAGGTCGGAGGATCTCGTCTCTATACCTTCGAGCTGTCAAGGTGCCAACGCGGATGATGTACAGGTCCAATTGTCCACCAATACTGATTCCTGCATTCATCAACAGTCCACCTCCACCATATTGGGAACGTTCGTGCACAAAAGCTGCGTTGTTTCATGGTCTGCGTTCCCTCCAGATGAGAACACGTCGATTGTCAGGTTCCACACTGAATCACGACTCATCAGAGAACAGAACGTACCTCCATTCAGCATTTCCCCAACCACGATGTTCCTCCGCCCAGTTTTTACGGGCTCTACGGTGTTGTAACATTAATGGAACACACTCCATGGGCTTACGTGCATAGAGGCCACCTTCATGAAGATCATTTCAGACAGTTTGAGATGACACTCTGCGTCCCGTTGCTGTTTGCCAGGCACGTTGCAGTAGCATTGCATTCTTCCCCCTGTTCTGACTGGCTGTGATTAAGAATTAACGGTCCTCCCTCGATGTTGTTGCTCGTAAACTACCTTGGACTTGTCTTCTGCAAACACTTCATGTTGTTTCAAAACGATTCCATAGTCTGGAAATCGCATTGCGACATTCCAATGGCATGTGCTACCTGGTGTTGTGATTGTCCAGCTTCAATCCTTCCTATGGCTCTCCAAGCCATAGCTTCCGGTAAATCACGTTGGTGCGGCATTGCCTTTCTCACCTGAACCTTTTCCTTCCCCAACTGAACTGTATTGCTAACCAGAGACAACTAGCATACAACACCAGCTCGCACACACTCCTCCCCTCTAACCTTTGATATCACCAGTGCAAAGGTTACATCATGTTTAATGCACTGGAACTTTCGTTTTAGGGGGCTTTAGCAGCTGATTGTAGCTCATACAGATGCTGACAACATATCTGGTCTGATCCTTTAATTATTTTGAGCAGTATATTTGATTTGATTTGAGGGGTGTAAGGGGTGACCTTCCACCTAGTACACCCAAATGTCAACCTCACTTCCACATTAGTGCACCCTGGACTGAAGACTAACGAGGCTCTGGCGACTGGCCCCATGGCCAGTATAATTTTGTTTGTATTGTACTGTTCTTTTGTCCTTGTGTGTGCTGAGTGCCCATTTACAGCCTCAGCTTTTAACAGAAGTCAGAACATTTTAATTTTTTTAGTTCTGCAATGTTAGAGTTGTTATTTGTAATGATAAGGGGCTGGCCCCCGTATATTGTGACGGGAGCAAAATAGCCTAAGTGCTGACGCTCACAAAATTTTAAATTCAATTCAATTCAAATTGATTTGATTTGAATTTAAAATTTTTAGGTGCATCAGCACTAAGTCTATTTTGCACCCGTCACATTATACGGGATCCAGCCCCTTATCGTTATACATAACAACTCTAACGTTGCAGAACTAAAATCATAAAATCTTCTGACTTTCGTTAAAAGCTGAGGCTGTAAAGGAGCACTCAGCACAAATAAGGACAAAATACAGGACAACACAAACAAAAATATACTGGCTATGGGGCCAGTCGCCAGAGCCTCGTTAGTCTGCAGTCCCGGGTGTACTATGTGGAAGTGAGGTTGACTATTGGGTGCACTACGTGGAAACAGAGCCCCTTACACCCCACAGGTACTATTTGTTTAAATGTCATGACATATATTTTGCCAGGACTTAAAAATCCTGTATTACTAGGTTTTGTTTTTCATTTGTGTTTTACAGGGGTGTAAGGGGTGATTTTCCACGTAGTACACCCAACTGTCAACCTCACTTCCACGTTAGTACACCCTGGACTGCGTTTTGCAGACGAACGAGGCTCTGGCGACTGGCACTCTGGCCAGTATAATTTTGTGTGTGTTGTCCTGTTTTTTGTCCTTGTGTGTGCTGAGAGCCCTTTAAAGCCTCAGTTTTTAACGGAAGTCAAAACATTTTAAGCTTTTAAGATTTTACTTATGCAACGTTAGAGTTGTTCTTTGTAAAGATAAGGGGCTGGACCCCGTATAATGTGAAGGGTGCAAAATAGCCTAAGAGCTGACGCACCCAAAATTTTAACATCAAATCAAATCAAATCAAATTTGTGTTTTACAGGAAATTAAATGTCCTAGTGGCAGGAGTACAGAGGATGGGGACTTGGGGCCACAAAGTTGGCCCTTTTATGAAGATATAGATGGCTTCATGCGAGATAGCCTCATAATATCTCCTGTGCTGCTTATAGATTCATCCGGGGTGTAAGGGGTATCTTTCACGTAGGCGCCCAAAAGTCAACCTCACTTCCACGTAGTGCACCCTGGACTAAAGAGTAACGAGGCTCTGGCGACTGGCACTATGGCCAGTATAATTTTGTATGTGTTGTCCTGTTTTTTGTCCTTATGTGTGCTGGGTGCCCGTTTGCAGCCTCAGCTTTTAACAGAAGTCAGAACATTTTAAACTTTTTAATTATGCAACGTTAGAGTTGTTCTTTGTAATGATAAGGGGCTGGCCCCCGTATAATGTAAGGGGAGCAAAATAGCCTAAGTGCTGACGCTCCCACAATTTTAAAATCAAATTCAAATTATAGATTCATCCTCTTCTCCTCCTTTTTCCTTCAACATTTCACATTTCCTTTCCTCCTCTCCGACCCCCTGCACCCCTGAATATCCTCATACACAATCTTTGATTTGATTTGGAATTTAAAATTTTGGGAGCGTCAGCACTTAGGCTATTTTGCTCCCGTCACATTATACGGGGGCCAGCCCCTTATCATTACAAATAACAACTCTAGCGTTGCATAACTAAAAATGTTAAAATGTTCCGACTTCTGTTAAAAGCTGAGGCCGTAAACGGGCACTCAGCACACTCAAGGACAACAAACAGGACAACACACACAAAATTATACTGGCCATATTGCCAGTCGCCAGAGCCTCGTTAGTCTTTAGTCCAGGGTGCACTACGTGGAAGTGAGGTTGACTCTTGGGCGCCTACGTGGAAGGTCACCCCTTACACCCCCTCATACACAATCAATCACCCATGTCATGTCCTCAGCAATGCACCCCAACCACATCCTTTCATGAGCAATGCACTCCAGCATCATCTCTCTTACCCTCTTCTTCACATGGCACTGTGCCTACTCCGAAAAGGCAAAAGAGAAAACGTAAAGAAAATGCTGCAACCGAGTTATTAGAATATTTGAAGGAGAGGGATGAAGATAGGGAGCAGCAGCAGAAACTGCTGTGTATAATGAAGGATATACTTGGAGAGTTGAAGAAATAAACGCATGTTATCTGATACATGAGTTTTCGTTTCACCAGCCCTATTTCTCTCCCTGGGCAAACCAACATTCTGAGATGTTCGGAAATATTCTGTAAAATGATTAATATTAACTTTGATATTGCTTGTTCATGCAAGCATAAGCGAATATAATACCAGGCTATTGCTGTACAGTACATATAATACTGGTACATTGCTATTTTCATTTACTTTTGATGATGCTTTTATGAAAGTTGTTCACCTATTCAGTGGTGTTTTGTTATCAAATTTTATTTTGAACATTGCATTGTGTATTTGCCTGGCATTATCTCTGTTTATGACTGTGTATTACAGGAAAATTGGGCATCATATTGAGATATTATATTCACTTCAATTGAAAAGTAGTGAAATGTTTCACTACACAGAGGTGCAGAATTTGAGTCATTCCAAAGTGTTTGTGACTTGATAATTGATCTATATTTTTAGGGAGTGCTGATTTCAAATATGGCATTTATTTTCCTCAATCGCTTGAATTTTTTTCCAACAAATAAGTTTGAAGATGTTGAGAAATAATCTACTTTAAGTCTTATACTTAATTCTCTTTCAACACATTTAAAACTTTTTATAAAATTGTCATTGGTAAAAACACCATTAACAACAGCCCTTGTTGGCTGCCAGTGTTGAAGAAATCTACAATAACGGTCACTTTTCTAGGTTTAAAAAGACACGTCTATTTCAAGATAATTGCAATGCAAATGGTCCTGATATCGACTATTTATCGCCAAGAAAAATATGTTGATATAAAAACAAATAAAAATGTTATTTGAAAAATACGTCAAATTTGGGTAACACACTAATAACATCTTTAATGCTCTGATATCAAATTTAAATTAATTTGTCACTGATATACACACACATTATTCTCAAACATTGTAGTAAAAATACTGTAGAATTACTACTATCAAAATGATAGAATGATGGGTATCATGGTAATACGTATATCTGAGTCTATTTTCCAGTAAGTACAACTGCTAATGGCTTTATTTTGATACCCAGTTTTTTAAATGAAAAATTAGTGAAGTAGCGAACAGGAGTAGCATAGTGAGCTTCTTTATCAATAAATGTAGCTGTAGCGAAGCTACTTTTAAAATGCAGCATTCTGATCACTGCATTAAGGTATTTAATTTTAGAAACAAAAGTGCAAAAGCAGATTTGAAGTACAGAATTGTTGGAAGTTTCATCACCTAGTGCAGTTCGAAAGTGTCTATTTAATAAGCAATCAAGAATGCATCATTGCAGACTACTTTACATAACTTGTTTGAAATCTTAGGAGTCCAAATTCAGCCAGTTGTATTGTTTCTAATGTGTAGAAATGTAAGTATAAGGAATATTTAAAATGCTATGTGATTTCTATGGAAGAAAAAAAAACACGTCTCCTTAGTTTTATCTATTGATCGTACTTGGCAGGATCGAGTTGATATCATAAAATAGTCCTGGATGCTTAACGTTATACCTGAAGCATACAAGGTTAAATCACCTGCTGGATATTCCAGTTGGACTTGCACTAGTTGTGTGGTACTGACCCAGCTGCTAGTTTTAGCCTCTCATACTTGTTGCCATACCTGTTGGTTTGCTTTTGTTCCCAAAAGACGGTGCGCAGACCAGAGATGATAAATAGATGGACAGGTGATTTGATAAACATTGTAGAAGACTAAAATATACAAACCTGTAATTTTGCCTGTAGTATTATATGGGTGTGAAACTTGGTTCCTTACATTGAAAGAGGAACGTAAATTGAGAGTATTTGAAAATAAGATCCTTAGGAAAATACTTGGACCTAAAAGGGAGGAGACAGGTGAGTGGAGAAGATTACATAATTTAGAATTACATAATTTGTATTCATGTTCAGATAATATTAGAATAATTAAATGAAGAAGACTTAGGTGGGCAGGCCATGTGGCACGAATGGGAGAGGAAAGAGGAGTTTACAGGATTCTTGTTGGGAAACCTGATGGTAAGAGACCTGTAGGAAGGCCAAGACGAAGATGGAGGGACAACGTTGAGATGGACCTAAGGGAAATCGGTAGGGATGGAAAAGAGTTTATAGAACTTGCTCAAGATAGGGAAACATGGAAGGTCTGTGTTGCTGCAGCCATGAACCTTCAGGTTTAAGAAAGAGAGTTAGTTTGTTACTAAGAGTTACAATGATTAATAGAAAAGTATGGACTAGACATTAGCTTAAAAGAAAATAATGTAATCAATACATCCTGAACAAGCTTTTTAATGAAATCGGGTGTGCATATTCATAAATGAGATTTGCAGAATTCATAATCATTCTTTGCAGTTTCCTGCCTCTGGCTGGGTTTGTAGGATTTGTTAAGTAAATAAATATTTTTATATATTTAATATATATTAAATCATGCTTGTGCATAGCCAGGGTGTCTGCCAAAATAACAAATCCAATATTTATGACTTTTTCTTGGCCTTTCTTTCCTTTTTGTAACATATATTTAATCATTCCCTTCTTAGGTATACTTGGATATTAAGAAAATATATTTATTCAATGAAAACTTCCTACCACAAGGCCAGTTAAGATGAAAACTGAAGCTGTACTTTAACGAGATTTACAGTTGCTTATTAATGCATTTAATTATTCATTCATTAATGCTTCAGACTTCATTCTGAGTGCGAGAATGGCCACAATACTTTAATCTTTTTTAAAAAACTTCACATACAAGAATGTACTTAAGAAACACAATGAACAAATGTTAATTCGATTTAAATTTCCAAACAATTTATGAAATTCCAGTACAGGTATGTAAGAACGTAAATTCAATGTACAGGACAAAGAAGCATAAATTTTTGACCACAGGCATAATTTATTAACTCTTCACCAATCTGTTGATTTATTGACTGGTAGACACCCTGATAACTGTGTATATTGGCAAACCAGTGAACTTTGGGGATCACATCACCCCAACAAAACAACACCCCAAAATTGTGGTAGACAATTTTCAAATTTTGATGATTTTTTTCCCCAAGTATTTTCTTTATAATGTCAATTCAACATTTTTTCAACTTCTGAGTTCATAGTTCTTTGAACCCAAGCATGTATACAAAGCAATTTATTCACTGGACATGCAATCATTTACATTACAATATATATATTTTTTTCGTCTCAGAAAAAATTTATTTCATGCATCTAAACCCGGAGTTCTTGATATCTTCTACAAAGCAAATAGTATGGAAATTTCAAATCTGCTTTAGATATTTACACAAGAGTAGTAGATTATTTTTTTTCCTTTCAGTAATCACAGTATAGCATGGGCGGATATTCCGTGGAATGAGTCATTCGCTTTTAAAGCAGAACACATGCTATTCATTAACTGTGTTTATGTGGTCAATTTATTTTTAGTTTCATGTTATCCTCATGAAGTCTCATATCTTTTTATAAGGACTAGAAGTTAATATTCAATTCAGTTGTTCTAAAACTTCGGGGAAAAAGAGCAATAGTCATTCTTCGTAGATCTTTGGCAAAGGGAATGCATGACCACTACTCATTCCAGCCTGATAGCTTCTTTCAAGTTAAAGCTGCCTAAATAATATTTATATTGTAATTATTTTTTCTTTGTTTACAGTGAACTTTGTGTTATGAGTTATCACAGCCAATTTCATAAGCATTATTCCCCCTCCATGTAGGACTCCCTTGACGGGGCGAGGGGGCTTAGTAGGGAGGCCATTTTCATCTCATCATTTCACCCATTCCTCACATCCATATCTCACGTCTTCACCATTCCATCACGTCATTCATCTCCATATTTTCGACCTCCCTATAAGTAAGGTAGGGAGGTCATTTTCATCTCATCCTTCCACTCATTCTTCACATCCATATCTCACGTTTTCACCATTCCATCACGTCATTCATCTCCATATCTTTGACCTCCCTATAACTAAGGGTCCTGCTAGAGGAGACAACCTCGATAAAAAAACCCTATCCCAAGGTGTGAGTTGCACGTGCCGAAAGGGACAGTGTTGGCTGCAGGGGTAGGTGCAGTCGCGAACGTGGCCTCGGGGATTTCGGTTTGGTCCTCGAGTAGCCTCCATTTTCGGGGGTAGGCCTTCCTCGGCATAGAGGGCATTTCGAGGCGACAATTTATGGACCCTCCACAATAAACACATTTTGTATATGGGTACAAAAAACAACTCAAACGGGGGGATACCCCCAAAACGAGCGCGGCCTTCGAGCCCGCTCCAATTAGTGGAAAAGACAAGTAACGTGCCACGTTACCTTGTTATCAGTATTGTTGAAAAGACCGATAGTAACGATGTTTTTGCAACAACAAAGAAACACGGAGCTGCTACATTGAAGGACTTGTCACCAGTCCTTATCAAGAAACAGCTAGACTACGCCGCTGGTTCCGATGTTCCTGAAATAAAGACGCTGAGAAACGGGAGTCTACTTATCCAGACCAGCACAGATCGCCAGACTAACAACATTTTAAAGTTACGATCTTTGGGCGACTTCACTGTTAATATTGAACCCCATCGTTAACTTAACAGTAGTAAAGGTGTGATTCGCCACTGGGATCTGCTAAATGCTGAGGAGGAAGAGATCCTTGAAGCATTCTCAGACCAACATGTCACCGCAGTGCAGCGAATCAAGACGCGAAAATCCGGAGAACTTGTGCCAACTGCTTCGATTATACTAACGTTCCAAACGACCACTCTCCCAGATATTGTATGGGCTGGATATTTGAGACTAAAAGTCCGGCCATACATCCCTAACCCGATGCGATGTTTCAAATGCCAGCACTTTGGGCACACTCAGCCTTCCTGCAAGGCCACTACCGCCCTTTGTGGTAAGTGTAGTCTGCCTGATCATGGGACCGAACCTTGTTCTTCTGGTCCCAAATGCATTAATTGCCAAGGCGAGCACCCAGTCTGGCATCGTGACTGCCCCTCTTTCCAACAAGAGAAGAAAATAAGAGAATTGGTCGTCACAGAGAAAATCTCTGTGAAAGTATACGCACCACTTTACCTGTGCCATTCGCTACAGTTGCTGCAGCTGCTCTTACCCGTCGCAGTGTAGGGGTACAAACCAGCGACGTGTCAACTCAAACACCAACGATTCCCATAGTAGCCCGCCCTGCTTCGAGGAAACCAGCAACCACTCCTCGCTCGACAGAGAGGAAGATCAAGCAGGTGCATACAAAGGAATATTTTCTGAAGTCTACTAGCTCTCCAGTCAGGGTGACAGCCACCACCCTGAAACTTAAGGCGCAGCTGAAAGCTGCCCGGGGGTCGTTAAAAGCACCCGCCCCCACTCCCCCTTCTTCATCCCCTTCGCCCTATGTGTCCTTACCCGAGGACATGATACAGGACGAAGCCGCGGATGAAGAATTTATCAAGGTGACAGGGCCTAAAAATAGAGTACGCCTTAAAAGGTAACAATCTTACCTCCAGCTATGGCTTATTGTCTCCAATGGAACCTTAACGGTGTCCGAACGCATCTCGAGGAACTGCAAATTCTTGTTATTGATTAATTGATTTGGTGTTTTAAGTCCACTTTATGCACAGTAAGGCTAATTGGGACTGGACCTACAGTTTAAAGTGGGATCCGAACCACTTGTGCCTCCACCGGGTATCGAACCCGGGACCCCTTAACTGCAAATTCTTATATCTGAATTTGACCCTGCCATCATATGTCTCCAAGAGACACATTTTCGTCCAAATGAATCCGTGATTTTCAACGGATACACGCTTTACCGCACCGACAAGCTTTCTGAGGGTCGTCGTGCACAGGGTGGTGTTGCAATCGGTGTTCGAGATAACATCCACTCATCGCCAATCTTTCTCACCACCCCCCTCCAAGCTGTCGCCGTGCGGGTCCATCTACCACAGCCAATATCCGTTTGCAGTGTCTACATCACAAGGGAGGAGCGATTCTCTCTTGAGGACCTCCTTTCTATATTCGAGCAACTTCCGTCTCCTGTAGTTCTTCCCCCTCCATGTAGGACTGCCTTGACGGGGCGAGGGGGCTTAGTAGGGAGGCCAATTTCATCTCATCATTTCACCCATTCTTCACATCCATATCTCACGTTTTCACCATTCCATCACGTCATTCATCTCCATATCTTTGACCTCCCTCTAAGAAACTAAGGTAGGGAGGTCATTTTCATCTCATCATTTCACTCATTCTTCACATCCATATCTCACGTTTTCACCATTCCATCACGTCATTCATCTCCATATCTTTGACCTCCCTATAACTAAGGGTCCTGCTAGAGGAAACAACCTCGATAAAAAAAACCTATCCCAAGGTGTGAGTTGCACGTGCCGATGGGACAGTGTTGGCTGCAGGGGTAGGTGCAGTCGCGAACGTGGCCTCGGGGATTTCGGTTTGGTCCGCGAGTAGCCTCCATTTTTGGGGGTAGGCCTTCCTCGGCATAGAGGGCATGTCGAGGCGACAATTTATGGACCCTCCACAATAAACACATTTTGTATATGGGTACAAAAAACAACTCAAACGGGGGGAGACCCCCAAAACGAGCGCGGCCTTCGAGCCCGCTCCAATTAGTGGAAAAGACAAGTAACGTGCCACGTTACCTTGTTATCAGTATTGTTGACAAGACCGATAGTAACGATGTTTCTGCAACAACAAAAAAACACGGAGCTGCTACATTGAAGGACTTGTCACCATTCCTTATCAAGAAACAGCTAGACTACGCCGCTGGTTCCGATGTTCCAGAAATAAAGAAGCTGAGAAACGGGAGTCTACTGATCCAGACCAGCACAGATCGCCAGACCAACAACCTTTTAAAGTTACGAACTTTCGGCGACTTCACTGTTAATGTTGAACCCCATCGTCAACTTAACAGTAGTAAAGGTGTGATTCGCCACTGGGATCTGCTAAATGCTGAGGAGGAAGAGATCCTTGAAGCACTCTCAGACCAACATGTCACCGCAGTGCAGCGAATCAAGACGCGAAAATCCGGAGAACTTGTGCCAACTGCTTCGATTATACTAACGTTCCAAACGACCACTCTCCCAGATATTGTACGCGCTGGATATTTGAGACTAAAAGTCCGGCCATACATCACTAACCCGATGTGATGTTTCAAATGCCAGCACTTTGGGCACACTCAGCCTTCCTGCAAGGCCACTACCGCCCTTTGTGGCAAGTGTAGTCTGCCTGATCATGGGACCGAACCTTGTTCTTCTGGTCCCAAATGCATTATTTGCCAAGGCGAGCACCCAGTCTGGCATCGTGACTGCCCCCATTTCCAACAAGAGAAGAAAATCAGAGAGTTGGTCGTCACAGAAAAAATCTCTGCTGGCGAAGCAAAACAACGTCTCCGGGAAATTATACGCACCACTTTACCTGTGCCATTCGCTACAGTTGCTGCAGCTGCTCTTACCCGTCACAGTGTCGGTGTACAAACCAGCGACGTGTGAACTCAAACACCAACGATACCCGTAGTAGCCCGCCCTGCTTCGAGGAAACCAGCAACCACTCCTCGCTCCACAGAAAAGATCAGGCAGGTGCATACGAAGGAATATTTTCTGAAGTCTAATAGCTCTCCAGTCAGGGTGGCAGCCACCACCCTGAAACTTAAGGCGCAGCTGAAAACTGCCCGGCGGGCGTTAAAAGCACCCGCCCCCACTCCCCCTTCTTCATCCCCTTCGCCCTCTGTGTCCTTACCCGAGGACATGATACAGGACGAAGCCGCGGATGAAGAATTCATCAAGGTGACAGGGCCTAGAAATAGGGTACGCCTCAAAAGGTAACAATAATACTTCCAGCCATGGCTTATTGTCTCGAATGGAACCTTAACGGTTTCCGTACTCATCTTGAGGAACTGCAAATCTTAATATCTGAATTTGACCCTGCCATCGTATGTCTTCAAGAGACACATTTTCGTCCAAGTGAATCAGTGATTCTAAACGGATACACGCTTTACCGCACCGATAAGCTTCCTGAGGGTCGTCGTGCACACGGTGGTGTTGCAATCGGTGTTCGAGATACCTTCCACTCAACACCAATCTTTCTCACCACCCCCCTCCAAGCTGTCGCCGTGCGGGTCCATTTACCACAGCCTATATCTGTGTGCTGTGTCTACATCACAAGGGAGGAGTGATTCTCTCTTGAGGACCTCCTTTGCATATTCGAACAACTTCTGTCTCCTGTAGTTCTTTTGGGCGATTTTAATTCCTACCATCGTTTGTGGGGCTCCGTTCGTACAGAACCCCGGGGTCAAATTGTAGATCAATTCCGTGAGGCATCAGGTTTAACGTTGCTGAATGATGGGACTCTCACATATTTCAGTCCTTCCTCAGGCACACACTCTGCGTTGGACTTGTCCCTCTGCAGTCCCAGCCTTGCTCCTACCACATCTTGGAGCGTTCACCCTGATCTCTGTGGGAGTCATCACTTCCCACTCCTTCTAACTTTCGAACATCTTCAGCACTCACGTGAACAACACCCTCACTGGCATCTCAGTCGGGCCGACTGGGATGCCTTCGAGCGTGCAATGGACCTTGAAGTCGATCTAGCGTCGACTTTGCCAGCCATCGACGCCTTAGACATCTTTGTTTCACGAGTGCTTGATGTTGCACGCACCTCCATTCCACATCCCAGTGGACCTGCGAGGCGACACCCAGTCCCCTGGTGGACTGCGGAGATCGGTGCAGCCATCAAGGACCGCAATCATGCTCTCGATCGATTTAATAGGAACCACACTGCCGCAAACCTCGAGCAGTTCCGCATTAAACGTGCCCGTGCCCGTCAGTTCATTCGAGCCAGTAAGAAGGCGTGCTGGGTCCAATACGTGTCGTCTCTGACGAAGCAGGCTTCGTCAAAACCGTTTGGACCAAAATACGTCGCATCCAGAGGGGTGCATCTACTCCTCTGAGCGCTCTGGAGCACGATGAGACGTTGTACACAGATTCCGGAGACATAGCTAATATCTTGGCCACGCAGTTTTCTGGTGCGTCTAGCTCTGTAAATTATGAACCACGTTTCCGCCGTGAGAAGGACCGTCAGGAACGACGCCCTCTAGTTTTTCGAAGTCATAACACCGAGCCACACAACTCTCCATTCACTGAACGGGAGTTCGATCAGGCACTTCGAGATTCTAAGAATACAGCTCCTGCAGTGGACAAGATCCACTATGAGATGCTTCGTCATCTGCCCATTGGAGCAAGAAATTTCCTTTTGGCGGTATTCAACAGGCTTTGGTTGGAGGACTCTTTCCCCACTTCCTGGAAAGAAGCTATTATTGTTCCCATCCTGAAACCAGGTAAACAACGCACCGCAGCCTCGAGTTTCAGGCCTATTGCCTTAACTAGCTGTGTGTGCAAGTTGATGGAACGCATGATCAACAAGCGTCTCACCTGGTTTTTGGAGGAAAACTCATTGATAAGTAATTTTCAATGTGGTTTTCGCTCCCACCGTTCTGCAGTGGACCATCTGGCTCAGCTGGAAACACACATTCAGGATGGATTCCTCAACAAGGAACATTTAGTTGCAATTTTCTTTGACCTCCATAAAGCATATGACACAACGTGGCGTTTTGGTATCCTAAAGCAGCTCCATTCTTGGGGCGTCCGTGGCCATATGGCGTACTTTATTAAAACCTTTTTATCTGATCGTTTTTTTCCGCGTACGTGTTGGGAACTCCTTTTCGGATCTTCATGAACAAGAGAACGGTGTCCCGCAGGGCAGCGTATTATGTGTGACTCTGTTTGCCATAGCAGTGAACAGTGTTATGGCAAGCATTGTTTCCCCTGTACATGGTCTTCGGTATGTAGACAACCTCACGATCTTTTGTCGCTCACGGAATCTCGCGTCAGCTTCTCGTCAACTCCAATTGACGATAAACCGTTTGGTTGAGTGGTCCTCCCAAACAGGTTTCACCTTCTCATCCGAGAAATCCGTGTGTGTTCACTTTTGTCGTCAACGTACATCTTAGGTAGATCCTGACCTGTACATGGGGAAATCTCCCCTGTGCTTCGTGAATGAGGTCCGCTTCCTGGGCCTCATTTTCGATAACAAATTAACATGGCTACCTCACCTTAGCCAGTTAAAGTTCTCTTTTCTTCGAGTTCTCAACCTTCTACGTGTTTTATCTCGTACTTCCTGGGTTGGGGTGTAAGGGGTGATCTTCCACGTAGTACACCCAAATGTCAACCTCACTTCCACGTTAGTGCACCCTGGACTTAAGACTAACGAGGCTCTGGCGACTGGCCCCATGGCCAGTATAATTTTTGTTTGTATTGTCCTGTTTTGTCGTTATGTGTGCTGAGTGCCCCTTTACAGCCTCAGCTTTTAACAGTCAGAACATTTTAATTTTTTTAGTTATGCAACGTTAGAGTTGCTATTTGTAGAGGTAAGGGGCTGGCCCCCGTATACTGTGACGGGAGCAAAATAGCCTAAGTGCTGACGCTCCCAAAATTTTAAATTCAAATTCAAATTCAAAATTCGTACTTCCTGGGGGTGCTGACAGGACGGTACTGCTTCGCCTGTACCGTGCACTCATCAGGTCGAAGCTTGATTATGGATGTGTTGTGTATTCTTCTGCCCGCCCATCTAGACTTGGCATCCTAGAAACCGTCCACCATGCTGGTATACATGTGTGCTCTGGTGCGTTTCGTACCAGTCCAGTCGCCAGTTTGTACGTAGAGGCATCTGAGCCGTCGCTGTCTCTACGAAGACAGCGGCTGGTAGTGAACTACTTTCTCCATCGATGCCTTCACATCCTTCATTTGACACCATCTCCGACGACAGTAGGCTGGCAAGGTATCGGCTCCACCCTAGTGTCAATAGACCAGTTGGTGTTCGTGCAGACGAGATCCTGTCAGCACTTGGTGTTGACAGTGATCTTCCTGGCGTCTCTCCACTCATTCCGCCTCTCCCTACCTGGGAGTTCCCTGCACCTTCTATCCATTTTTCCCTGACTGCCCTTCCAAAGGCAGAAACACCAATGGTTGTATACCAGCAACGGTTTTTAGAACTTTTTGTGTGTTTTAATGTGTTTTAATTTTAATGTGTTTTACACGGATGGGTCTAAGACAGTCGAATCAGTTGGTTGCGCCTTCGTCCTAGACTCTCAAAGTTCCAGTTTCTCGCTACATCCTGCCTGTTCCATCTTTACGGCAGAGTTGTACGCCATTCTAAAGGCACTGGACTTTGCAGACGTGAATGGGCTGAAGAAAGTCCTTGTGTGCTGCGATTCGACCAGCATGTTGCAGTCTCTGGATTCGCCGTATTCCCGGCATCCGGTAGCGCAACGCATATTCAGACGGCTTGTGTCCTTATCTGCCAGCACAGATGTACAATTCTGTTGGGTCCCTAGCCACGTGGGCATCCAGGGGAACGAAGCTGCTGATGCTGCCGCCAAGTCTGCTGATGCAGATGGCGACGTTCTCGTCCACCTTTTGCCAGCTAGCGACCTGCGGAACGTTTTCCGTTGTTGCCTTCTTGACACTTGGCAAGCCGAGTGGGATGCGGAAACGGGGAACAAGCTTCACGCTGTTAAGCCCACCATAGGTGCTTGGCGTGCCTCGTCCCGTCCCTCTCGGCGAGAAAAATTTATTCTTACCCGCATGTGTCTAGGACACAGCCGTCTAACGCATAGTCACCTGCTCCAAGGGCTGGACCCTCCGTTGTGTCATGTTTGCAATGTTTTATTAAGCATTCGACACATTCTCGTTGAATGTGTCGATCTTGCTTACCTCCGGCAGACTTTTACCTTTCTGGCTGTTTGTCATCCCTCTTGGGTGATGACAGCAGTATTTTAACAAATGTTTTTAGTTTTTTGCGAAGAGCTGGACTCTTCCACCGTCTGTAAGGAGGTTTTTAGTTTGTTCTGACTTTTTAATGTGTCGTGTTTGTCTCGTGCTGGTCCTTTTACAACCTGCACTTTTAGTTTTTCCCAAGGGGCTATCTACACCCCTTTTTTTTACAATTAAGTCAGAATTTTAGATAAGGGGACAATTCCCCGTATACATAGAAGGGTGCGAAATGGCCTTAAGTGCCGACGCACCCAGAAATTTTAATTCAATCAATCAATCATAAGCATTATTGAAATTTCTATCATAAACATATGCTTAAAAATCACACAACAGTTGACATGAAGGGAATGAATCCTCAGAACTCATTTGGGTGTTGAGGCAGCTATCAAGTGCCGGGGAGTGTGTAGGTGCATGCTGGAAACACACTTCATCCAAATCCCAAGATTGGGGTGTAAGGGGTGCTGCTTCCACTTAGTGCACCCAATAGTCAACCTCACTTCCACATAGTACACCCTGGACTGCAGACTAACGAGGCTCTGTTGATTGCCCCCATGGCCAGTATAATTTTGTTTGTGTTGTCCTGTGTTTTGTCCTTATTTGTGCTGAGTGCTCCTTTACAGCCTCAGCTTTTAACGAAAGTCAGAAGATTTTAATATTTTATGATTTTAGTTCTGCAACGTTAGAGTTGTTCTGTGTAATGATAAGGGGCTGGACCCCGTATAATGTAACGGGTGCAAAATAGCCTTAGTGCTGATGCACCCAAAATTTTAAGTTCAAATTCAAATTCAAATCTCAAGATCAATTAGTTTTGATTATAGATTTTTTTTACCAATGACTGATTTACGGGGTTTAAAAAAAATTCTCATTGTGATTCAGAGTATGATTGGAACCACTATGTGCCTCCACCAGGTGAAGATATGGGACCCCTAGATTGTAAGCAGACTACATCAATACACCATCCAAGACGACCTCTAATTTAAATGAAAATAGTGTTCGTGTGTAGCAGTTCAGGTTTTGGTGACGTAGAGCTTAAGCATCACTAAACCATCACCAAACACAATCTCATATGCAATCTGAAATTATGGTAAAAACATCTGAAACTGAGATCAACCGCAGACACTGGAGGTAATGAATCAAATTGAGAAGCTAAAGTTTTTTTTAATAATTTGTTGGTAAAAAAAAGTGAAAAGTTATTATAGTGATGGAAGAATTCATAAGGGAGTTATTATTATAGAGCTTGCTTTAATTTCTTACGGCATGTGCTTTCGTAGCTGAAGAAATCACAGACCGCCACTGCAGTACAGAGGAAGCTAATACAGTAGGATGCTAAAATATTGTTTGGCAAATTTTCCATGACTAATTTCAGTAATTTTCCTCTTGCATCCTACATTTTAAGGAACGAATTTCTACATCTTGAAGGGAAAAACATGGTTATGGCAATTTGCTTGAGAATATTTATGAATCCCACTTTAGAATCTCCAGTACAGTTTTGGTACTGTTCTTGAAAAAAAAAAAAAAAAAAAGTAATGTTAAACACAGATAAGACTAAAGAGATGGAACCTCAAACAACTAATCTGAACTATGCAGTCAATTTTATTTTGGTTATTTTATATGACTTTCTACTTCTGGGTTAATCATGATGATGAGGATGAACAGTAAATTGACAAAATAGGTGATGGGATAAACACAATGATGTATCCATGCCTTACCCAGAGTTTGAACCTAGGGCCTGTAGCACCACATGGAGGCTTGCTTTCTTAATTTTGAAGAAAATCATATTGTACAATCACAAGAAATTATTATGTTGCACGCATATACAACCCCTACTACTACCATATAATCACATTATTCATATGGTTATGTTGGAAGAAATTTAAAAAAATGTGCCATGCGAATTATTTATATTTGAGATTACAAATAGAGAAACTAAATGGTGATAACTAGGGCTCGGATTTTTAGGTGCTAAAAATCAGAAAAATATTTATTTTTTATGTGCTCAAAATATGGAAAATATTTACACTTTATGTACTTAAACATGGAAAATATGCATTTTTTATGTGCTAAAAATGTTGAAAATTTCTGCTTAAAACAGCTCTACTCACCAGATGAAATTAGCATGTTTTGCTGAAAAATGGTGAATTACAATACACCACAACTGTCATCTTCAAATTGTCCATTACAAAGGACTGACGATTGTCTCGAAACAGTGCCTTATACTGCGAAAATGTTCGTTCTACATCACATGAAGTCAACCTCGCATACTTAAGGCATGATATTTCACTCACACTTAAATATCCAATATTGTCTTCCTGTTCACCGTCCAATACATTCGAAATGTTACACATCATTTTAAAGCCGGAATTTTTTGCCATGACATCTTGGAGTTTTCTGAGAAGCAATTGTATTGTGCCTTTGGTCCATTAAGTTTGTCGAGCTTGCTCTCCACTTCACGAACTTCTTTAACTGCTTCTGACAAAGGAATGTCCGTTGCTTCTAGTTTCTTGATCGTATTACATAGGAAACTCAAATTTGCAGAAATATAAGCCAGGTCATTTCTTAATGTAGAGTCACTCAACATACCTTGAAGAATTTCAATTGAAGAAGCATCTTCTTTATTCAGTCCATTAACAACATATGAAAATTCTTCAACATTTTCTGCATAGTATGCAACAGCATTAAGCCATGTTCCCCACCACGTAACTACAGGTGTGGGTGGCAACGGTGTTTGGGGATTTTCCTTTTTGAAGATTTCAATTCTTGTTGGCGATTTCACAAACACCTTTTTTCCATTCGAAAGCATTTTATCTACATTAGGATATACATTTCTGATTTCTTCACATACCCCATGCAATCCATGAACAATGCACGTAACATGAGTCATTTTAGGATAACTGACTGCAAGACCTTCTGCTGCTTTCTTCATATATGCTGCAGCATCTGTGAGCAAAAGTAAAACATTGTCGAACTTCACCCCACTTGGCCACAATATCTGCATGGCTTCATTGAACAGTCTAGCAATTGTAACATGATTTGTGGCACACAGTTCTTGGCACGTTAAAAGAAAAGATTTACTTGAAATTGTTTCATCATTTTTCAATAACCCAACAACTACATTTCCCACTTTCCTACCACTTGAGTCCGTACTTTCATCTATGCTGACCCAGATTTTTTCATTCTCACAGATATCACGAATTTTCTGCATCGTTTCTTCGTAACACTTTGGGAGGTAACATTTCCTTAAAGTAGACTCATCTGGGGTGTCGATGTTTTTGTATTTGCCTAAAAAATTTCGCAGCTGAGGATGATTCATCTTATAAAGCGGTATGTCAGCAGAAACAAAAGCCATACACAAATCCGCACAATAACGAGAAAACTTGGATGGTTCTTGGGACGAACTTGGGATGGGGTCACCAATAAGGGATTGTCTGCTTTTCACACGCACAGCTGCAGCAATATGTTTACTGCCATTCACATGTTGGGTTACCTGAGATCGCTGTTCTGCTATTATGGCTTTTCCACAGGGCTGACAAAAGAGTAGCTTTCCATCAGTGGTAAATGTGTTCTTGAATTCTGCAACATATTGCTGCAAACGATAGCTTGGTGCAGATTTCACTTTCGGCATTTTCAAACACGCACACACTTACAGAAAACTCGCACCTTTATAACGAAACACACTAGTGCTTCTCCCACGCAATACCATGCCAAGCAAATACTGTGGAACAATCTGTCCATTACTGAACGTTGAGCTTACGTTTTACCTCTCAGTATGGACAATTCGTTACATCCAGACTGGATACTGTTGCCAGGTCTTGCAGAAATTTTTCCCTCTCTAAGATGAGAAAATAAATACAGCGACTATAAAAAAAAACCTTTTGATTTTTTTCTGGGAAATCTTAAAAAGATAAGAAAATGTAAGTAGATACGAAATTTTATGTGTAATTTTTGGGACAAAACATTCATTTTATGCATTTATGAGCGAATATTAAGAAATATGTATTTACATAAAAAAATTGGAAAATATGTTTTTTTTATGTGAAATAAAATTTGATATACAGGGTGATTTCGAACTCCCATTACAAACTTAGGGGGGTGAATCTAGAAGGAAAAACAAGCCGAAAGTGCCATGTGGCAAAATTACGAAAACGGCACCGTGTGGCTGCCAGAGCCGTGAGAAAATCGGTTCACACCTCTTTCAAAGAGCAATAACGTCTGAACCACGAAAGATACGAAGATCGGCTCTGGCAGCCACACGGTGCCGTTTTCGTAATTTTGCCACATGGCACTTTCGGCTTGTTTTTCCTTCTAGATTCACCCCCCTAAGTTTGTAATGGGAGTTCGAAATCACCCTGTATAGGCTCAGTTACTATGATCGGAATTTGTAACTCACTTACGAGGTCATATCTACTCGCAGAAAAAATATTTATTTACCTAAAAATCTGAGCCCTAGTGATAACATACACTTACATAAAATGAATATACACACAATATTTATACAGGGTGGCTACCAAAATAATAAATCCAAAATTCATGACTATTTCATGACTCCCCCCCTTGTTCTTAACATTAATTTAATCACCCCCTACTGAAGCATAGTTGAAAATTAAAGAAAATATATATTTTTATTCGTTGAAAAACCGGTAAGGCCGTTTAAGTTGAAAACTGAAGCTGTACTTTAACAAGATATTTACACACGCTTTAATTATTAATACATATAAAAATTAATGCACGAGACTTCATCCTGGATGTGAAATGGCCATATTACTTACAAAACTTCATGCATACAAGAATGCAATTCTTCAGAAGCAAAGTGAAAAAATCTTCCAAATATTCAATTTTATGAAATCCCGGTACAGGCATAAAACAATGTAAATTCACTATACTGTAAAAAAAAAATAATAAAAAAAAAAATCTTGACCTACCTGTTGATTTCTTGACTGGTAGACACCCTGTTATACATAATATACACACACTGATAAGAAAAGTTTCAAAGGGTTAACAGTTAGAAGCACATTGGGAGATTCATCCTTTATTTTTCTAAAAATAAACTAACTGCATAGATTAGTGTGACTAATTTCACTTTCAGTTAAGGTGACAAACTGATATTGTGTACTTATTATTATTTCACCATTTAAAACCTAAATCCTTTTTCAGATGTAAAATGTGTAGGATAAATAATTACAGCTTACTAATTGAAAATACCTTGGCAAATTACACAAACATACATACTAAATATTCATCTTTTAATATCGTACAATAAAAATTGTCCAAATTCTATCACAATGTGTTGAGAGAGCACCTCTATCTTTAGGTGAATAACACGTTTTGAGGGTGGTGGGGAACGAACCAACAACGAATCTGTAATTTATTTCAACACTTTGATGACATCCATGCTCCATTATGATTTACAATGGAAAGAGAACTGACATTTCTTGATGTGCTAATAGGTAGATATAAACATCAACCATTAAATATTCTGGAATATCTGCTCAAATAACATATAACTAATGCAAGAACAAGGGCATATGACAGATAAAATAGAGTTCAAGGTACATTAAGAAAAAAGTCCATACCATGTATCCTAGTGTTGGAGTCATGATGTTCTACTTGGTAGGGCATCTGATTGCCACATAGAAGAGCTGTTTCGATTCCTGGGCTGGGTGATCTAAGGTTGAAATTTTCTCAACCTTGTCGCATACAGCAGCTCTGCGGTGCACCCAGGCTCAACAAAATAGATACCTGTAGTGTGGTGCTGGTCAGATCACCTCCAACATGACTTGAGACTGATAGAATGTGTAAAGCCCTACATCATAGCATGCTACAAAGTGCATGAGAAACTTTACCTTTTTATATTCCAGGGTTCTCCAAAAAGATATGCATAGTTAGTTAAAAATTCAGACAGAACAACATTCAGCAGAAAGAAATCATTAAGAAACATACTATCCGACACAAAACCATATAACTTTACAGAAAATAGTAAAAAACTGCATACACAGCGAACAATGTGAATGAATGCCCCTTAGAGAAGAGGATAGATATACACAAAAAACAGTAATAGGAGAAATAGATAGGTCAAATATAACCAAACATGAAAGGAATGACTCGCATATAACACAACAAAACTACATAATGGTAATAATATACCAAGAATCAAATTGGAAACAAAGACAAATCAAAGAAACTGCCCTCATAGCTCTGGCCCAAAAACCAAACCCATTATAGGATCAAACAAATAAAGGGCTCGGGTGTAAAACATGGTAAGTGACATTTTGGTTATTTTTGAGTTACAAAGTAAAATGTGACATCCTTCAATTTGCCATGTCATACAATTTGCATTGAACTCAGTGAAGCATTCTGAAATTGGTAAACACAAGAAAACAATTTATCTACACTATAGTTTCTACTAACAATTTTTCTAAATGAACTCGGAAATCAACAAAATGTCACCATGTATTACACCCGAGCCCTTCAAATGTGGTTCTCCCTTCTTGGCTAAGATTGAATGATAACATGGAATTTGTGGTGTATTTATAGTACATACATTTGGTTTGACTACCGCCACTGGAAAAAAAAATACTTGAAAGATAAGAGAAAAGGTGCTCCCTCAAGCATAGTGATAGGTTCTTACTTATCTTCATCTCTCAAGACCTTGCAAATACATTTCGAAGAGAAGATTCCTCAGCTCGTCTCCATTCTCCTCATTTCCATTTTCCTTACCTCTGTTTCCACGTTCCTAGTTATTTATTTCATCAACTATGATGATGTCACCTGCATTGAGACAAATATTGTGCATAATTGCACATGCTGCGATGACTTTCACGGCTCTATCCAAACGTTTTATTTCCAGAGCCTTGGTGAATATAGCCCTCCATCGGCCTTTCATCATGCCGAATGCTCTTTCTATTGTCACCCGGGCTTTGCTGAGGCTCTTGTTAAATTTTCTTTGTTCAGCAGACAATGGCTCCCCTCCGGTATGTTTAAATGGCGTTATAATTTAAATTAGAGCCAGCCGTCATGGGTAACCACTGTCCGCAAGGATAAAGTATCCTGCTGGAGGATACGAGGCGTTCCTGTACAGTCTGCTATATTTCAATACCCTTTAATCGTGTACAGTCCCAGGAAAGCCACAAAATATGTCCATGAACATACCATTGTGGTCACACAATCCTTGCAATATCAAGGAATAGGGAAGTTTTCTGTTGATCTATTGTTCGTGAAGGTTATTTTTTACAAGTACCTTGATGTGGCATCCATCCAATGCTCCAACAGCCCTTTGAAATACATCACTGTTGGCATGTTGGGCAAATCCTTCACCAATTGCTCCCAAATCATCCCTGGAGGGTAAACAAATGACCTGGGACAGAATTCCCATTAATTCATCAAGTATGGTGACAACTATCCCATGAGCTGTTGACCTTGCTATGTTGAAACTTGCTGCAACAACTCTGAAGCAAGCTCCACACCCCAACCAGTACAGAAAGACCATTACCTGTAATGAGATATAAAAAGTGCTTCAGGACTGGAAATTGTAACTCCTACAACGTACTAACCTACCCATGTATGCATACTCAGGGAAATTATACTTCAACTTAAATTGTACTATGAATTGTTTGACTTCCTTTCAGGGTGTCGACCACAATATAAATCCCAATTTATTTAATGATGAACCCTCTACCAAAAAGACTAGTTAAGATGAAAACTGGGGTGTAAGGGGTACCTTCCACATAGGCGCCCAAAAGTCAACCTCACTTCCACGTAGTACACCCTGGACTAAAGACTAACGAGGCTCTGGCGACTGGCACTATGGCCAGTATAATTTTGTGTGTGTTGTTTTGTTTTTTGTCCTTGTGTGTGCTGAGTGCCCGTTTACCGCCTCAGCTTTTAACAGAAGTCAGAACATTTTAAGGTTTTTAGTTATACAACGTTAGAGTTGTTATTTGTAATGTGACGGGAGCAAAATAGCCTAAGTGCTGACGCTTCCAAAATTTTAAATTCAAATCCAAGGGTCCATAAATTTGTGTGCTCAGTTTTGAGGCATTCCAGTTTAATGGTAATATATCTTTTGGGCTTCATAAATGTGAATGCAATGGTATTTCATGAAAAATTGTGAGGTAAGATCTTAAAAACCGGACAATTCCCCAATTTCTTTCATATTTTGCATACTCAATAATTTAGGCCTCGTAATCACAAACCTGCAGTTAAAATTTGGAGCTCATGTGTAGAACTTGCAAAATTGAATTTGAATTTAAAATTTTGGGTGCGTCAGCACTAAAGCTATTTGGACACGTCACATTATACGGGGTCCAGCCCCTTATCGTTACACACAACTCTAACGTTGCACAACTAAAATCATAAAATATTAAACTCTTCTGACTTTCGTTAAAAGCTGAGGCGGTAAAGGAGCACTCAGCACAAATAAGGACAAAACACAGGACAACACAAACAAAATTATACTGGTCATGGGGCCAGTTGCCAGAGCCTCGTTAGTCTGCATTCCAGGGTGTACTACGTGGAAGTGAGGTTGACTATTGGGTGCACTACGTGGAAGGAGCACCCCTTACACCCCAGAACTTGCAAAATAATGTGTAGAAAGTTGTGATTTTACAATACCAGAAAAAGCCATAATTTCGATAATAATTTGACTAATTTAGGCTAACATAGTTAAAATTTGGGATCATAGTAATATCAGGAATATATATTTTGTTCTTAAGTATTCGAAACACAAAATCTTGCGATAAACATTGGTTTTCTTGAGAAATCGAGGGTGTCTGTTGCGATCACAGTCCCGCTTATTTTGCAAGTTCTACACCATGTGGCGAATACTATCATATTATTTGTTACGCTTAAATTTTGCATATACTACTGCTACCCAATAGCAAAATTCTCTAAATACAATATTGAAACGCACGATGTTTTGGAAGCTGCTACATTAGTATTATTATTTCGCCCAGCCCAATATACTACCCTGAACTACGTGGATCGATTTTTTTTTTGGCTTGCTCCAGGAGATAAAGAACTCAAATCGCCGAGTGCACCATTCCGGGTTAACGCAATCTTATTGAGAAGTGGGGGAATAGTCTAGTTCCCCCTCCCAAGAAAATTACGTACGCCCAAAACAACCCAGATATATTATCACTTTCGCCCTAGATTATTCTACGTCAACTGCTATTTTGCAAAACAATAATAACTTAGTCCAGTCTTTGATTGATTAAAAAATTGTACTCAATTTTAACAAGGTTTTATTCAAGAACAGTTTAGCTTTGTAAAAAAAAAATAAGAACGGCGGCTTGATCCGTACAATAGGTTCAATATCTTAATTTCCCAGAATATAACAGTTCAATGAAAATATACGGAGTCAATAATGTTCACAATTTTAAGTTAAGCGGACCTCAAATACTATTATTTTTTACATTCACTTATCCCTTGCTTTGTCATTTACTTGTATTAGTTCCCATTCTAACAGCATACAATAAACAGCAATGATCTCTTCCCAAATTTAATTTCTATATACAGGCATTCAATCCCCCTCCCAATTCTTCATTCAAATATTAAAACGAATAAATATAAATAGATACACCCATTTGAAACACGTCCCAACAATCGTGCATACACTATTTGAGGTGGTGCCGAAACAAGTCATTATAAAAAAAAAAGTATACGTAATAATCCAGCCGGTAGCGGAGTGGAGAGACAAAAAAATAATTTAACACTACTTAATTTCTTTTTGTAATAAGGAATTCAATACAAGTTGCTCATCAATTTAGAACTATTAATCTCTGTTACTAAACAAGTCGTGTACCCGAGTTACAAAAAATGAATTCGACAAAACCTTCATACTGACCTCCTTCCTTCCCCATTACGCTATGTGGCAGAATCCAGATGGCTTGGAAGATATGGCAACTCAAACGTATAACGTCAGTTAAAATGCCATGCCAATTGCGCGAACTAGTTGATACACCTGTCGTCTCTCCGCTCCGGCTGGGGTCTATGCTGGTCTGTCCTTGGTATCGAGTGTATCGGAACTGTACTGTGTCTGTTTCTCTTTCACCCAGTTCCCAACGCTGCTCGGTCGACAAGTATATTTTACGCATGCGCGAGTGACGTGCTGAGGCAGCGAGCGCCCTCTACCGAGAAAGCTGCGCAACTTGATAACGTTACGTAACCATCAGTGACTTATTTGGCGCGTGGCATATTTCACTCTCGTATGTCAAGAAAAGAGAGTAACTGTGGCGGAATGATATTTATATAATGTATATCAACTGTCACAACCAGAGTACCAAATTTTAAGTGCAGATACGTGATTATGAGGTCTAAATTATTGAGTATGCGAAATATGAAAGAAACTGGGGAAGTGTCCGGTATTGTAAAATCGCTCCAATTGTGAAACAACTTTTGGATGTAAGGCATTTACCTTACGTTAGTCAACATTTCAAGACCAAATTATCTCTGATATTTTTGTATCCCCATTTTCAAACATATTTTATGTTACATAAAACATAGTAGAGCTCTGTCGATTTAAAAAAATTAGTAACTTTATTTTCGAAGTGGACAGACAGTTCTCAGCCTCATAATTAAACAGCATTAATCAGTTAATGAAAGTAGAGGAATTTCAACCTCATTCAAGCTTTTTGAATTATAATTTTGTGAACAAAAAAATGCAATAAGGTAAAAAAAATCTATTTTTTAACAAACTTACTTCAAATTCTTTAGACCATCCTTGTGCTTTCCTCCTTAACTTCATGGCCAACAACCTTAGCGTGTCCGGATTCACTCTCAGGTGCTTTTTTGTTGCATCATTACACCCGTTAAAAATGCGAAAAATATCTTCACTGTAGCTACGAAGTCCACAATATGGCCCTCTCTTCTGTTGCTGAAAAAAAATTACATTCAATACTTAACTTTACTAGCACTTAATATATAACATATGGGTAGAATTGGATAGGAGCTGTGACATATACAAAATAATTAAGGAAAGGGAAATTGCACAAACAATTAGAAAGTTCATCATTAGGTTTTCATATTGTTAGGAATCATTTACACCAAAGTGACATGCAACACATGCTGCTTGAGAATGAAGCAATCAACATTTCACATGGCAGTGGTAAGACAAGCCATTCAAGCCTGCATTTGAATGGCGAAATCTTCATGTTTTGATGCAGAATACAACAAAAGGTAGGGTAACTTCAGATTGTTTTGATTTTTTAAAATTCTCCTAGCAGGAAGACTAATTATCATACAATTTTGGCATTATTGTACCACAAAATTTGAACCTTCCTTAAAGTAATGAGCACTGCTTGGATTTCGAAAAAAAAAGTTATTTATGTTGGAAAAAAACAATTTCCCATGGACAATTTTCCTTCACATATGCGTACACAACATTACATTAAAAAGAAAAAAAACGGCGACACTACTGAAAACGGAAAAAAACAAACGTTAAATGAGTAAAATTTAGGAACCAAATATCTGGGTTATTTGTTCTTCCCGAATATTGGAACAAATTATGTATCATGTTAAACATAGATATATATATACGTATGTCGAGACTTACCATCAGATAAGCTGCTACATTAATTCGTCTCCTTCTACGCCTAAGCGTAAACCTATTCCACAGTATTGTAGTCATCATTAGAATACTCAAACGCATGTTTACTAATGCATTGCGCCCATTACCTTCCTCTTCCTTCTGCGAAACTGACAATGAACATAAACAGACAACAAAGCAGACAAAGGTTTGTCTGATAAAAGTTTACCACGCAGGACAGAATAGCACGCAGTATTTCAAGTCATTTTGTTCTTAGCTTTATCTATTGATCGTATTAGGCACTGCAGTCGAAGTGCAGTTCGAAAGGTTTCTGCTTCCAGGCTTCAAGACCGCACTGCTAGTAAGCTCTCGAAGTATGCTCGCTTCAAGTATGGTCTTGCAGCTTTCGGACACAGCCTCTATGAATGGTTAGTGTGCCGACCTTACAATTATATACATGCATTATGAAGCATGTATTTAAGCAGCGCCATTCTTTTTGTACGTAAAAAACTGTTAATACAAAATGTTATTGCCTTTTAAAACATCAAGTAATGTTGTTCCGTCTGTGTATGAAAAGTACTACATCACTTTTTGCACATGGTAAACAACACCTGAGTTGTTTTTTAATGGGTATTATATTATAAGGTGCGTTGCAAAATGATAACTAATCAAAAAATAAGTGTGACACGTTTACTAAATTACAGGTACAGGCACACAGCACATTACAATGCTCACCTAATGTACAGAAAGAAAAAAACGTGTTGACCAGAAGTCATGTGCAGGCAAGCAACGAACCTTAAAAGTGACCATGTTTACTGTTGCAAAATGATAAGAACGGCATTCTAGACTTGCTTTAATAGCCAATGCAGGAACCATGGCAGTACACCATTTTGAAGACCCGATCACACATGCTGTCCACCAGCGTTTTCAATAGATTAACATCAAGGGCATCCCATGCAGCAACGATAGCATTCCTCAGGTCATGAACGTTGTTGTACTGGGTTCCATTGGCGTACACTGAACGTCACAAGAGACCCCACAGGCTTTCCATGGGGGTCAATGTCAGGGGAAATCGCAGGCCAATAAATGACATGCACATTGCTGTCAAGAAACCAGAAGATAGTGGACTCAGCAGTGTGTACATTGGCGGGGTCTTGCTGAAAACGTCACTGATCGCCACCAATGCCATTGGCAAATGACAATAGATTGTCCTTTAGGACGTTTTGGTATCCGAGCGCATTCATACGGCCTGTGGAAAAGGCGAGATTCGTTTTCCCATGATTACTCAAACCTACCCCACACCATTAGAGACTGTCCTCCTTGTTGTCTCTTGTAGAAGATCTTTTCCTCTTTGCAGAGACCATGCCAATAGTGTCTCCAGCCATCGGGACCATCCAAATTGAATATCTTTTCATCACTGAAAATTACCCGC
The DNA here is from genome assembly GCF_977018435.1 of Lepisma saccharinum. Taxonomy (NCBI): domain Eukaryota; kingdom Metazoa; phylum Arthropoda; class Insecta; order Zygentoma; family Lepismatidae; genus Lepisma; species Lepisma saccharinum. The sequence goes on along the minus strand of NC_139240.1, from coordinate 7,294,105 downwards.
CGCCATTCCTCCATCCACTCCATATACATCTTGTTCCAGGACACGCGACGCTCCTTGTGTTGTGCTGTGAGTCGTGGCTGTCGTTTGACCTTGCGATATCGGAAACGATTGCTGCGTTTCACAGCCCGTGATAGCGTTGATTGATGCACATGAATATGAGGATCACGAGCCAACTGTCTGAGGGATGTTTCACCAGCAGCCAGCTTCCTCAGGACGTCACGTTCCTGTCGGGGCGTCAATTTCCGCTACCTTTGAGAGTAACATAAGTCGGTAACACTGCGAGCTTCACCGAGCCCCATTTTCGAAACAGCGTAAAAGAGTACAATAAGCTAGCAAAACTGTTAAATATAATTACATCTTAAAAGCTTATGAGTTGGCTACACTGTAAAATCGTTAAAGGCTACAAGTTAGCTACACTGCGAGCCCCACAGCCCCATTTTCGGTTTCAGAATCGGCCTTATGCCTCTACTTACAGCTTGAGTTGTTGTAGGGACGTCTGTTATCTGCTAAACTTTTAAGGTCGTACCATTTACCCTGATCAATTGCTACATCAATCACCGTATCTCTTACTTGTATACTTAGAACCTGCATTTCCTTCTTGCACTGCTCTGAGTGTTCAAGATGTTTATTATAGTGTTAGCTGCAAGATAGTTATTTTTTTCGTTTTTCAGAGAGCAGCATAACAGAAACTGGCTTGTCTTTTAACTCCTCTCTTTGTCTGGTGTTCAAAGCAATACAGTCTTGTGAAGCTGCAGATTCAAATCAGTGTCGTTTCTCTTCTGGATGGGTCATTGTGGTTATTAGCTGATAAGTGCAGGCAGGCGATGTTTGCCACCTAGACAAAACACTGGCGCCGGGCAGCAGAAGTCTCCTGACGATCAGTCTGGCTGGAACGGAAGGGAGGGAGAAACAGGTGGTTGAATGGGTCTTTAAAGGACAACACACTGAACGTGTTGAAGAAGAGAAGTCTTATCAGTATAGTGTGGGGCTGTAAGGGGTGATCCTTCCATGTAGTACACCCAATTGCAACCTCACTTCCACGTAGTGCACCATGGACTGCATTTTGCAGACTACCGAGGCTCTGGCGACTGGCACTATGGGCAGTATAATTGTGTGTGTGTTGTCCTGTTTCTTGTCCTTGTGTGTCCTGAGTGCCCGTTTACAGCCTCAGCTTTTAACAGATGTCAGAAGATTTTAAGATTTTTAGTTATGCAAAGTTAGAGTTGTTAATTGTAATGATAAGGGGCTGGCTACCGTATAATGCGACGGGTGCAAAATAGCCTTAACCTTTTGGATCCCAAGCGTCTCGATCGAGATACCCAAAAGTAAGCCTCACGGTCCAAGCGTCTCGATAGAGACGCTGTGTCAAGGTCGTAGTTTTTACGTTATAACTTTTCTATTTTTGGCTAGAATTTCGATTTTTTTATATTGTTCCTAACACATGTATTTAACAAATGTTTTTTTGCATTTTTTTTGTCTTCATGAAAATGGAGGGGGAAAGGCGGAAAAAGGGCCTTCACTTTTGAGTCTCTTTTCAAGGTCAAATTTTTGGCGACAAAGGAACGCCGGCTTTTTTGTTGTTCTAAAGCAATGCTTTTCACCCCCGCCTGTGAACTGCTTTCGAAGGAAGCTTGTTTATCATATCCGATGTCAAAATGAAAGTTTTCCGTGAGGGCGCAAGCAGGGGGAGGGGGAAGACTGGTCGCTGAATCTGCTTTGTGAGAATGGAATTTCGAAGCGCGCTGAAGCAAACCTCTTTTTTTTTTTTTTTTTTTAGCACAAGTGTCCACAAGTTGCGACAGGAGTTACCCTGCATTGTCTAAAAATAGTATTTCAAGCAGGTGCAAGAATCGGTGCTCATTTTTCACTGCGTTCTAGCTTTTTGTCCGTGAATGTTGTGCGTAGGTGTCGTTTTGTGCCCAAGTGCGAGGACATTTTTTGGGTGAAGTGACCATTTTTTAAAACAATTTTTGGGGGTTTTCTCCCTTCCCCCTCAATATATACGCCAAATTTGCATAAATTTTGCATTTTGACATTTTTTTCGGGGGGCCAGGGGAAACATTATTTTTTTGAGGGGGTTTTCCCCTTTCCCCCTCCATATGTACGCCGAATGTGCATAAATTATATATCGTCTGAATCTGTGATTCATTCTGCGTACAACGGTATATCTTTCATATCTCTAGGGCATTTCAAGGTACCGCTGCATTTTGAAGCTTGAATCAGTGGCCATTCCTATTGGGGGTACTACTCAAGTTACATTGGTCATACGACAATGATGCAAATATTTTTCTGTTTCTTACATGCCAGCGAAAATTTCTATGTGCATTTTGAACTTTTCATATCCTTTTTTTCGGGGGCGGGGGAGGCGAAACCCCATTTTTTTAAAAAAAAGTATTTTCAGGGGATTTCCCCCCTTTCCCCCTCCATATATACGACGAATGTGCATATATTATATATCGTCTAAATCTGTGATTCATTCTGCGTACAACGGTATATCTTTCATATCTCTAGGTCATTTAGTTTCTGAGCTATAGTCATTTCAAGGTACCGCTGCATTTTGAAGCTTGAATCAGTGGCGTGCCGACCATTCCTTTTGGGGGTACAACTCAAGTTACATTGGTCATATGATAATAATGCAAATATTTTTGTGTTCCTTACATGTCAGCGATCATTTCCATGTGCATGGCGACAGTCATGTACTTTTTTCTTGGGGGGAAGGTGGGGGAATCAATTTTTTCCCGAAATTTTGGAATTTTGAGATTTAGCCCCCTCCCCCACCACATATACGCCGAATTTGCATAAATTTCATATAGTCTGAATCTCTGGTTCATTCCGCGTACAACGGTATATCACTCATCTCTCTAGGGCAATTAGTCTCCGATCTACACTCATTTAATTGAAACTCTGCATTTTGCTCACAATCGGCTCGGGACCGAGAGGTTTACTTGTGAAAATGGCCTTGGGACTCAAAAGGTTAAGTGCTGACGCACCCAAAATTTTGAATTCAAATTCAAAGATACCCTACATCAGTAATACAATACATGATTAGACAAAAAATCTGAAGTAGAAATACGAATGTTGAAAATATTGCACGATTCCTCCCTCTGAATTTCAAAAGAGGGAAATGTTTGTGCATTTTGAAACACTGAACAGGTTCTCATCCACTTGGAAAGAATTGCCGTCACATTTGAATGCAAGGGGGCAAATTTCGGATGATTTTATACGAAATTTTTAGTACACAACCAAACGATTCTGCAAAGTGTGTCTTTTCCTTGGTTCTTGACGAAAAATGGTTCGAAACTCCGGCACAAGGTTGCTTCAACTGAGATCAACGTGCTTTACTGAGCTTTTCGTTAGAAATCTCCTGGGGTAGTTGGTTAGATGACAGCACTTTTCATTTTTTACTGTTTTCGTGAAGTTCAAACCTTCGTAGGTTCACATCCCACCCTTTCCTGATTATTTTTTTCTTTTTTATTTACCGAGTACGAAGTGTTGTAATAACGTAATATAAGATTATATGATATTTATGCGATGCATACTCAGTGGCGGCGATTGGGCTCCAAGACTGATGGGGCAAGGTGCCAAAACTAAGGGGGGGCAACTGTCCCTCCACACACTACACCCCCTAATCGTCGCTACTGTGCATGTCTCAAGTAATACTTCTACTAATGTTCTTAATGTTTCAGTGATTGGCAGGATTTAGGAAAAACTTTTCCTTTCATTCAGCTGTTATAAGTTATGTTAACACATATTTTAAGAACTTAAATGTCATTAATATATGTTCTTTAACGGGTTGTAATCAAGGAGTCCCGTGCTCGACACCCGGTGGAGGCACATTGCTTCGGATTCCAGTTTAAAATATAGATCCAGTACCGAATAGTCTGTCTGTGCAGAAAGTAGACTTAAAACAACAATACAGAAACATATACAAATAGAATGCTCTTTGCTTGCATTCTTCACTTTGTTTTCCATGATACAACCACAAATTTTATGCTATATTCAGCGTTTGAAACTACCCACCTCAGAAATAACATCACATGTTTCTTCTCATTCCACGCTGCATCTTGCTTACTACGATTAAAATGTCTTGAAATGCTGGACGTAAATTGCATAAATATAGACGGAAATTTTTCAGAAATGTAGATAAGTATTCTCGTCCAAGGTCGTATACTTTCTGAAAAGGTCTCTGCAAAGAAGCAAGAAATTTGAACTTTGATTCCACAAACAACCACACCGACATGCTCGCGTTATTTTAAGTACTCCGTTCGAGAGATGAAGACAGACATTTCTGTAGAGGTGTAGTGTAAAGTGGAAAATTGTAGGTGAGGGGAACGGAAGGCAGCGGCTTACGTAAATTTTCCTTGATAAGCAATTGTATAAGGCAGAGAAGTCAGGTTCATATTTCGAAAATAACGAAGATCAATGCAGCTTGTCACAACGAAGAGAGGGTTTCATAGTTTGTAGTTAGTTAATATGCACTTGTAAGATTTTCCATTCTTTTAACTTCACATATGGGTTCGAGTCCGCCTGGGTTCAGTATCTGGGTATTCGGCCTGTGTATAGGGCAACACACCAACGTGAGGAAATTGAGAAGTTACGAGTGAGTAGCGTAACCCGGTCATAAAAATCTGCTATAATGGCTGAGGGCTCGACGTGCTGACCACACGTCACCTCATACGGGTTGAAGAACTCCACACCTCTAGGTAGGATTGTGGGAGGGAGACTGGCAGTGGGGAGATAGGCCAAGGCCCTATATGCTCGTCAATACTCATCAGAAATTCAATCAAATTCAATCACCTTTGCGTCGTAAGTTCTGTTAACACACATTATGAGTCAATAATAATAAGTTAATAAATTGACAAGACGTTTCTGTACTGAAGGTAACTAGGGGTTGTTTTCTTGTAATGTCGTTGCTGTGTCCAACTCGGCATTGTGATTAAAATAACTCTATCTGTATGTTCACTTTCCTCTTACATAAGTTTTCCTTTCGCGAAAACATCGTTCCATAGTTTCCAGTTTGTCAATATATTTTTCTATGAAGTGTTGAATATAATTCTAGCCTGCTTTCCACAAGTTACACAACTTCTTCCCCTCTCTCTCTCTCTCAGAAGTGCAATGTAACATAATTTAACAAGGCCATTGTTGCACAAACGATAAACGAACACGTGTTAAAGTCGATGGGAGAAGCAGGTAAGGGAGACTCGACTTTAGCTGCAAATCAGTACCTTCGTTACAGGAAAATCCCCAACAAACCAAGGAAATAACTAATGAATGATTATGCTTTACGGTTAAAAATAGGTGATCTAAATCTTTAAAAAAAACAACCGTTTTCCAGATGGAATAGGTGTTGCATGAATAGGAAACAAAAAGTAATATATCGTATTAACTGTGTAGTTCACTCTGTTGTAGCTTTGTGGCGCATTCGGTAATGGCACCCATATCCAGTTCCACTTGTGTCTTTGATAACGGTTTGACCTCACTTCATCTGGATATTTTTATTTATATTGAGGCCCATAAGACAATAATATATGAAAGGTTCCAAAATATTTCTTACATGAGTGTATTTTTTTTAGTCCTGAAAAGGACTGTTTGGGAAAATTAAACATTTATTTAATATCTTGTCCAGGAACGCATTGCACAAGATGTCGAATATGCCTGTGTGAAATGCACACGTCATTCCAGGCATTGTTGACGTGGTCAAATAGTTCTTCACTTCTTCGAGGTGGTGATCAGGCAAGTTTTCTTTCAAACACAGAAAGACCTCGGCACACATAATTTCAATGGGGTTAATGCTGCATTCCATGGGTGGCCAGTCAATTAGATTTATGTTGTTTCGTTAAGGAAACCAACGCTGAACGATGGCTGAATCATAGATGGGGATGGGGGGGGGGGGGTTCTTGCTGGAAGTCAATATTTCCATCGGGATACAAAGCTCGCACGCCAGGAACCATAACATGCTCCAAAATGTGCACATACTGTATCCCGTTGAGACGTCCTTGTATGCGGTGTAGGTCATCTCCGCCACCGAGAGACCAGAACCGGACCATAATTTGCAGTAGAAAATACTTTCTCGACAGAGAAGATTACTCTATCCCAAACCCGATCAATATTTTCTTCAGCAAATGCTAGCCTATCGGTTCTGTGCGCATGCATCAAGACCTCCTTCTTTGCTGCCCTTCGTGCCCGTAAACAAGAAGCAGCCAGCCTCCGTCGAACTGTCTGTGGGCAACCAGGAAAATCGGCTCTTGCCTTGAGTTGAGTGGCTGACTGGATTGGATTGGCTTCACAATCCGCTATAAGCCGGTCGTCTTGCACTGGTGTCGAAACACGGCACCAGTTCTCACGTCTTTTCCGTGATGCCTCACCGGTTTCTTCGTATCGAGCCCACCACCTCCTTGCTGTCTGTGCTGGAACGCCATACTGCTCACCATCTGAACGAAGTGACAATCCAGCTCCCTCGATTAAAACGATCACCCTTTCTCTTGTGGATTTGTTGTAGTGCTCCATTCTTCTTGAGGTTGAAGAGAGAAATGTTGCATGCCTCTGTTCAGAGCGTAGTTCAAAGGAAATAAGGTCTTCTATTGGTATAGAAGTTGTAATCTTGCGTTTTTTTTTTCACAGACTAATCTGTTATATTCAAGGTTAAATTATTTCAAAATTTTTGTATTCAGTAAATATCGTACTTCTGTGTTCACTTCTACAGAAAATAAATGGAGCGGTTAGGATTTGAACCTGTGATCTTTCATTTTAGATAAAAAAAAAATCACCTCTTACCTACTGTTCTACAAAGAAATGGACGAAAAGTTTCCTAACACGGTTGCGGCAACAACCACCTGCTAGTGCTCCAAACATTTCTTTGCCACAGATTGTGGATAAGTTGCTCTCTACAGAAATGACCGGTATTGTGTAGTGTATTTTAGCTCAAATTTTGCCTAAACTCATGCGAACTTTGATGAAGAGGATTTACCGGGATATTAACCAGGTTATTTCCTGATAGGCTTCCGAGGTTTTGAGAGCTCTTTTATCTTCAGGGATTGAAGTGATGACTGATATCGTGCTTGTTGCTGGTAAGTGGTCGTAACTTTGATTAATCATGCTGCAGAAGTTTATTTTCAAAAGGAGTATGGCATCGGACGTGAAATATATATACTCTTCTTGGATTATATCTCTGTGTATTTCACGAGGTGGAAGTAATGATGAAGCGTTTAGAATTTCCGGAAACCATTTCAATGATATTACTCAATCACGTGCCACGTGGAATGGCAGAATCAAGTAACGTATAAGCAAGTCAGACGGTGGTTGTTTTGGATATTGCGAATTTGGTGAAAAGTTCGTTAGATATAATACTTTGTCAAATAACACAAATATGTTTTTGAAATTCCACAAGTATTTTGGATACAAAGCAGTGGCGAATTTATGATCATCCTCAAGTTTTGCATTTTTTAGATGTCACGCAATATATAAATTGTTATTAGTAGATTTTTATCGCATCGGCCTCGGTCGCAATAGCCATTTAATTACGTTAGTTTTACATGCATTGGAAGATCGAAGTGAGGGGAACAAGAACTGTCATTACTAAATAAACAACATAACATAACCAATAGGGTGTATCGAAAAAACTTTTTTTCGAAATGTTAAGGTGGCTAGTGCGGAAAAGTGTCTGATTTTTTTCAGACTTTTTGGAGGTCGTTTAGGTGGCGCGCATCGACGTTGAAGTTTTGATAGTGATTTGGTTATGCAACACGCACAACAATTTCACAAAAATGTCATTATTAGGCTATTTCATGTCTTATTTTCTGCATTATGGTCATTTATTTTTTGATTTTGATTTTGAATTTAAAATTTTGGGAGCGTCAGCACTTAGGCTATTTTGCTCCCGTCACATTATACGGGGGCCAGCCCCTTATCATTACAAATAACAACTCTAGCGTTGCATAACTAAAAATGTTAAAATGTTCTGACTTCTGTTAAAAGCTGAGGCCGTAAACGGGCACTCAGCACACACAAGGACAACAAACAGGACAACACACACAAAATTATACTGGCCATAGTGCCAGTCGCCAGAGCCTCGTTAGTCTTTAGTCCAGGGTGCACTACGTGGAAGTGAGGTTGACTTTTGGGCGCCTACGTGGAAGGTCACCCCTTACACCCCTATGGTCATTTATTGTTTTGTTTATGGCAAATATGTTACATTCGTGCCTTAGGGGTGGTTTCCTATGCTGTTTACGTATGCTTTTGCTAAAAAATTGTCAATTTGAGGTTAAAAACTCCATTTTTTCTATTGATGGTTTCCAATTGGTTTCGTCTGTGTTTTATTCGAAAGTTTTCCGATACAAAAGACTAAATAAAATATTTTAACTTTCTAATTGCTAACAGTTCCTCAATTACTGTCCAGTGCTTCGCTTATTTTCATAGCTTATTATGCTTTGAAAATAACCCAGAGCTCACCACGAGGAGGTGGCTGGACTGCGAGCTCCACCCATGTTGGCAAACATAATTTTACTAAGAGGCAGGCCAAGATTTTCTTCTAGTTTTCTCCTTGAACTTTATAGTCACTTTTTGTTCGAAATGTCGGCATATGTTCTCTAGATCCCAATTTCGCTTTGATGTAGCCATCACGTGCGCTGGAGCCGAAAACGGAAGAAACAGCCTCTGTGATAATTTTCACAAGTCGCTCCACTCCTTGTGTGTGGCAGGTGAAGTCTTGAATTTCAGCTATTTTTTTGTTTTTAATGTAGTCATCTGCTTCTTCATTTGTAATATTATTGGTCAACGGAGGTTCGTGGAGGGAGCACGAAGCCCAATCAACCATGGCATAGTATTGGTCTGCATTAAAATTGATGGTTGGTAAAACAAAAGTGCGAATTCTTTTGCCTTTTTTAAATCATCTTGCTTTCTTAATTCTTTGCCAACCAAGACTTCTTATTTCTGGGTTTTGGTCGGTTATTAAAGCCAGCAGGAGATTTTCAGGATGGGCGAAGAATGCGTTTTGTTGAATGACCCTATGAATCAGATCTCTCAAGTGGTGTGGGAGAAATCGGGACAAGTAGATCAAATTCTAGAGGTGTCGGGCTCCGTCAGTTATCGATGGTTCCTTCTTGATCCCAAACCACATATACTACATAATGAAGGTGTACGCACCTCCCCATTACTTTCAATTGATAATACGAACCTCCCCATTTCTTTCAATTGATAATACCCACCTCCACATTACTTTCAATTGATAATACGCACCTCCCCATTTCTTTCAATTGATAATCCCCACCTCCCCCATTACTTTCAACTGATAATCCGCACCCCCCATTACTTTCAACTGATAATCCCCACCTCCCCCATTACTTTCAATTGATAATACGCACCTCCCCCATTACTTTCAACTGATAATCCGCACCTCCCCATTACTTTCAACTGATAATCCCCACCTCCCCATTACTTTCAACTGATAATCCCCACCTCCCCATTACTTTCAATTGATAATCCGCACCTCCCCCATTTCTTTCAATTGATAATCCCCACCTCCCCATTACTTTCAACTGATAATCCCCACCTCCCCATTACTTTCAATTTAAGATGGTCCTGGGATACGTGCCTCCAGGTTACGTTGCCGTTGGGATAGGTGAACCTAACCTAACCTAATCACCTATTTGGGCTTGACTGAATTTGATAGTGTACCTGGCTATTAACCTGGACGTACTTATCCCCGTGCAGCTTTACGCTGTCCTCCTATGACCATATGCAATTAGCATTCTGAAAAGGAGAGATAGTAACGATGAGTCTACTATCAAAAGGAAGAATGGAGCTAAAACATTCAAGGACTTGTCACTGTCCCTTATAAAAAAGCAAGTGGACTATGCCGCTGGAAGTGATGTCCATGACATCAAAAAATGCTTCGCTCATTCTCACCTTTAACACGACCACTCTTCCGGATGAATTAGGGCTGGTTATTATCGTGCGTACTGAAAGTCGTGATCAACATGTTACAAGAAGGAAGTAAACTGTACAAAAAATAATCTAATATATGTCTGTTAAAGTACATAACTTTATTAGTCTTCAACATAATCACCATCGAAATCGACACATTTTTGCCAACGTTCTGGAAGTTTGAAAATTCCTCTGTTGTCGAACTCCGTTCGGGCACGAATGAGTATTCTCGTAACGGCAAGTTCCACTTCCTTGTTGGTGTCATATCTGTTTCCCCGCATGTGTTCTTTCAGAAAAGAAAACAAGTTAAAGTCAGAAGGAGCCAGATCTGCACTGTAGGGAGGATGTCGAACGAGTTCCCACCCAAACCTGGCAACTTCATCCCTCGTTAGCTGTGCTGTGTGCGGCTTGGCATTGTCGTGTTGGAGGATAACACTATCCCTGCCAGGACGTTTTTCACGAATAGCACGACGAAGTTTTCTCAAAGTTCCCTAACCGAAACACGCCTTGATTTTTTTTATTTTTGATTTTGAATTTAAAATTTTGGGAGCGCCAGCACTTAGGCTATTTTGCTCCCGTCACATTATACGGGGGCCAGCCCCTTATCAATACAAATAAATCTAGCGTTGCATAACTAAAAATCTTAAAATATTCTGACTTCTGTTAAAAGCTGAGGCCGTAAACGGGCACTCAGCCCACACAAGGACAACAAACAGGACAACACACATAAAATTATACTGGCCATAGTGCCAGTCGCCAGAGCCTCGTTAGTCTTTAGTCCAGGGTGCACTACGTGGAAGTGAGGTTGACTTTTGGGCGCCTACGTGGAAGGTCACCCCTTACACCCCCCGAAACACGCCTGTTCCCCTGGATGATTTCCTGGACGCGAGCCACGTTCCTGTTGTTCGAGGCAATTCTCTGGCGGCCTGTGCGAGGGAGATTACTGATGTCTGTGTTTCCACCTCTAAAATGTTTTATTCATCGCCTGATGCTACTGGCAGCCATACACTGATCACCATACACTTCCTGCAATCGGCGGTGGATATCTGATGCCGATGCACCTTCCTTCAACAGAAATTCAATTACTGCACGCTGGCGAAACGACGTGTCAAACTGAGCCATTACTCGCTACTCGCTAATGCGCATACGTACTGCGCCGTTCACCCCACTTTCAAGTGTATGTTGTCACAATAGATGGTTCTAACTGTCTTATACAGCGCATCAGAACATTTACGTCTGAAATAAAAAAGTTGATCACGACTTTCAGTACGCACCAAGTACAACCTCCATGTCCGGCCGTACATCCCGAACCCGATGCGATGTTTCAAATGCCAGCACTTTGGGCACACTCAGCCTTCTTGCAAGGTCACGACTGCCATTTGTGGCTTTTGTTAAAAGCTGAGGCTGTAAACGAGCACTCAGCATAAATAAGGACAAAACACAGGCCAACCCAAACAAAATTATACTAAAAATCTTAAAATATTCTGACTTCTGTTAAAAGCTGAGGCCGTAAACGGGCACTCAGCACACACAAGGACAACAAACAGGACAACACACATAAAATTATACTGGCCATAGTGCCAGTCGCAAGAGCCTCGTTAGTCTGCAGTCCAGGGTGTACTACGTGGAAGTGAGGTTGAATATTAGGTGCACTACGTGGAAGGTACCCTTACACCCCGACGTCTCCGTGAAAGTTTACGCACTACTTTACCTGTGCCATTCGCTACAGCTGTTTCTAATGTTCTTGTCCCTCGCAGTATTGGCGTTGAAACCAGCGACGTGTCCACCGAAACAGCAACGCTTCCCGGAAGAAACCAGCAACCACTCCTCGCTCTACACAGAAGAAATTCAAGCAGGTTTATACCAAATAATATATTCTGAAATCTACTAGCTCTCCAGTCCGGGAGGCAACTACCACCCTGAAACTTAAAGCGCAGCTGAAAGCTGTCCAGTGGGCGTTGAAAGCACACGCCACCACTCCCCCTTCTTCATCCCCTTTGCCCTCTGTTTCCTTACCCGAGGACATGATAAAGCACGAAGCCTCGGATGAAGAATGTATCAAGGTGACAGGGACTACAAATAGAGTACGCCTTAAAAGGTAAGCATCATACCCACAGCTATGGCTTATTGTCTCCAATGGAACCTTAACGGTTTCCGTGCGCATCTCGAGGAACTGCAAGTTTTAATATCCGATTTTGCCCCTTCCATCATATGTCTCCAAGAGACTGATTTCCGTTCAAATGAATCAGTGGTTCTCAACGGATACACGCTTTACCGCACCGACAAGCTTCCTGAGGGTGGTCGTGCTCGCGGTGGTGGTGTAATTGGTGTTCGGGGTACCATCCACTCAACACCAATCTTTCTCACCACCTTCCTCCAAGCTGTCGCCGTGCGGGTCCATCTACCACAACCAATATCTGTCTCCTGTGTAGACATCACTAGGGAGGTGCGATTATCTCTTGAGGACCTCCTTACTCTATTCGAACAACTTCCGTCTCCTGTAGTTCTTTTGGGCGATTTTAATTCTTACCATCGTTTGTTGGGCTCCGTTCGTACAGAGCCCCGGGGTCAAATTGTAGATCAATTCCGTTGAGGCGTGAGGTTTAACGTTGCTGAACGATGGGACTCCCACATATTTCAGTCCTTCCTCAGGCACACACTCTGCATTGGACTTGTCCTTCTGCAGTCCCAGCCTCGCTCCTACCACATCTTGGGAGTCTTCACCCTGATCTCTATGGGAGTGATCACTTTCCACTCTTTCTTACTTTCGAACATCTTCAGCACTCACGTGAACACTGGCATCTCAGTCGAACCGACTGAAGAACCTTCGAGCGTGCAGTGGGCCTTGAAGTCGATCTTGCGTCGACTTTGCCAGCAATCGACGCGTTAGATATCTTTGTGTCACAAGTGCATGATGCTGCACACACCTCCATTCCACATCCCAGTGGACCTGCGAGGCGACTTCGAGTCCCCTGGTGGACTGCGGAGATAAGTGCAGCCATCAAGGACCGCAATCATGCCCTAGATCGATTCACAGTGCCGCAAACCTCGAGCAGTTCCACATTAAGCGTGCCTGTGCCCGTCGGCTCATTCGAGGCAGTAAGAAGGCGTGCTGGGTGCAATACGTGTGTCTTCTCTGATGAAGCAGGCTTTGTTGAAAGCCGTTTGGACCAAAGTACGTCGCATCCAAGGGTGTGCATCTACTCCTCTCAGTGCTCTGGAGAACCATGGGACGTTGTACGCCGATTCCAGAGACATATCTTGACGACGCAGTTTACTGATGCGTCTAGCTCGGAAAATTATGAACCACGTCTCTGCCGTGAGAAGGTTTTGATTGATTGATTGATTTAAAAATTGTTTGGGTGCGTCGGCACTAAAGGTCAACAGCCGTGAGAAGGACCGTCAGGAACGACGCCCTCTAGTTTTTCGAAGTCATAACACCGAGCTATACAACTCTCCATTCACTGAATGGGAGTTCGATCAGGCGCTTCGAGATTCTAAGAATACAGCTGCTGGAGTGGACAAGATACACTATGTGATGCTTCTTCATCTGCCCATTGGAGCAAAAAATTTCCTTCTGGTGGTATTCAACAGGCTTTGGTTGGAGGACTCTTTCCCCACATCCTGGAAAGAAGCTTTTAATGTTCCCATCCTTAAACCAGGTAAACAACGCAGCACATTCTCGAGTTACTGGCTTATTGCCGTAAGTAGTTGTGTGTGCAAGTTGATGGAACGCATTATCAACAAGCGTCTCATCTGGTTTTTGGAGAAAAACTCTTTGATAAGTTGTTTTGAATGTAATTTTCGCTCCAACCGTTCCACAATGGACCATCTGCAGCTGGAAACACATATTCAGGGCGCATTCCTCAACAAGGAACATTTAGTTTCAGTTTTCTTTGACCTCCAAAAGGCATATGACACAACGTGGCGCTTTGGTATCGTCAAGCTGATCCATTTTTGTGGCGTCCATGGACACATGGCGTACTTTATTCAAAACTTTTTTCCAGATAGTTTTCTTTCCATAGGTGTTGGGAACTCATTTTCGGATCTTCATGAGCTAGAGCACCGTATCCCGCAGGGCAGCGTACTAAGTGTCACTCTGTTTGCCATAGCAGTGAACAGTGTTCTGGCAAGCATTGTTGCCCCTGTACATGGTCTTCTGTACGAGACGACCTCACGATTTTTGTCGCTCACGGAATCTCGAGTCGGCTTCTCGTCCACTCCAACTGATGATAAACCATTTGGTTGAGTGGTCCTCCGAAACACGTTCTCATCCGAGAAATCCGTGTGTGTCCACTTTTGTCGTCAGCGTACATGTCACTTAGATCCTGATCTGTACATTGGGAAACCTCCCCTGTGCTTCGTGAATGAGGTCCGCTTCCTGGGCCTCTTTTTCGATAAGAAATTAACATGGCTAACCTCACCTTCGCCAGTTAAAGTTCTCTAGTCTTCGAGATCTTAACCTTTTAGCTAATACTTCCTGGGGTGCTGATAGGACGGTACTGCTTCGCCTGTACCGATCACTCATCAGGTCAAAGCTCGACTATGGATGTGTTGTGTACTCGTCTGCCCGCCCATCTAGGCTTCGTAACCTAGACACCGTCCACCATGCTGGTATTCGTGTGTGCTCTGGTGCTTCCGCACCAGTCCTGTCGCCAGTTTGTATGTAGAGGCATCTGAGCCGTCACTGTCTCTGCGAAGACAACACGCTGGTAGTGAACTACTTCCTCCATCTTCGCTCGATGCCCTCACATTCATCTTATCATACTTTCTCAGACGAAAGTAGGCTGGCAAGGTATCAGCTCCACCCTAGAGCAACTAGACCATTTGGTGTTCGTGCAAACGAGATCCTGTCAGCACTTGGTGTTGACAGTGATCTTCCTGGCGTCTCTCCACTCATTCCGCCTCTCCCGACCTGGGAGTTTACCGCACCCACTAAAGATTTTTCTCTGACTGCCCTTCCAAAGGCAGAAACACGAATGGTTCTATACCAGCAACGGTCTTTAGAACTTAGTGCGAAGCACCCCAATTTTAATGTGTTTTACACGGATGGGTCCAAGACAGTCGAATCAGTTGGTTGCGCCTTCGTCCTAGACTCTCCGAGTTCCAGTTACTCACTACATCCTGGCTGTTACATGTATACGGCAGAGTTGTACGCCATTCTAAAGGCACTGGACCTTGCAGACGTCAATGGGCTGAAGAAAGTCCTTGTGTGCTGTGATTCGACCAGCGTGTTTAATCAAAAGGTCCCGGGTTCGATTCCCGGTGGAGGCACATATTGGTTCGGATCCAACTTTAAACTGTAGGTCCAATCCCGATTAGCCTTACTGTGCATAAAGTGGCCTTAAAACAACTAATCAATCCAATCAATCGACCAGCGTGTTGCAGACTCTGGATTCGCCGTATTCCAGGCATCCGGTAAGGCAACGCATATTCACACGACTTGTGTCATCTGCCAGTGCCGAGGTACACTCCTGTTGGGTTCCTAGCAACGTGGGGATGCAGGGGAACGAAACAGATGATGCTGCCGCCAAGTCTGAAGATGCAGATGGCGACATTCTCGGCCACCTTTTGCCAGCTAGCGACCTGCAAAATGTGTTCCCTTGTTGCGTTCTTGACACTTGGCAGGTCGAGTGGGATACGGAAACGGGGAACAAGCTTCACGCTATTAAGCCCACCGTAGGTGCTTGGCGTTCCTCGTCCCGTTCCTCTTGGCGCATTCTTGCCCGCATGCGTCTAGGACACAGGCGTCTAACGCATGGTCACTTGCTGCAAGGGCTGGACCGTCCGTTGTGTCGTGTTTGTAATGTTGTTTTAAGCATTCGACACAGTCTCGTTGAATGTGTCGATCTTGTTTACCTCCGGCAGGCTTTTAACCGTTCCGGCTGTTTGTCATCCCTGTTTGGTGATGACAGCAGTATTTTTTAAGATGTGTTTCTTTTTTGCGAAAAGCTGAACTCTTCCACGGGCTGTGAGGAGGCTTTTAGTTTCTTTCTTCTGATTTTCTAATGTGTTGTGTTTGTCTCGTGCAGATCTTTTTACAACCTTGCACTTTTAGTTTTTTCCCCAAGGGTCTATTTACACCCCTTTCAGTATGAATTTTATATAAGGGGATATTTCCCTGTATACATAGAAAGGTGCAAAATCGCCTTAAGTGCCGACACACCCAGAAATTTTAAATCAAACAATCAAGGGTGGGGCTTGCATGATACAGTAGTTTGTCAACATCTAAAGGTACAGTTGCGTTTCATTTCCTTTTGTGTATGACTAATTTCTCTACAAAACCTCACATGAAAGTGATAATACTGGCCAGCAAGAGCACTTTAAAGAAGGCTTTACCCAAAGTATTCCAAGTTTGCTGGAGAAAAAATAAGTTTACCACAATTTATTATTTCATCCATTGTCAAATGCACTTGCTTTTGCATTGGCCAATTTTTTATTAATGACATACATACATAATAAAAAATATCTTATTAGGAAATTGAAATGTGTAAATTATGCTTGCAATGTACGAAACAACAGGGAAGGAACAAAAAACCTAAAAATTAAACATGCTACGAGAACAGCAAAAATACCGAAAAATCACTCGAAGCTGGAAAAGTATGGAAAATCAAACAAAATGCAAAATGAAAACTATGTTTTCTTGTTCTAACTGAAGGGAAATTGGCAACTATCGGATTCAGCATTGTTTTAAAGAACCACAGATTTGATTTTTGATTTTGATTTTAAAATTTTGGGAGCGTCAGCACTTAGGCTATTTTGCTCCCGTCACATTATACGGGGGCCAGCCCCTTATCATTACAAATAACAACTCTAGCGTTGCATAACTAAAAATGTTAAAATGTTCTGACTTCTGTTAAAAGCTGAGGCCGTAAACGGGCACTCAGCACACACAAAGACAACAAACAGGACAACACACACAAAATTATACTGGCCATAGTGCCAGTCGCCAGAGCCTCGTTAGTCTTTAGTCCAGGGTGCACTACGTGGAAGTGAGGTTGACTTTTGGGCGCCTACGTGGAAGGTCACCCCTTACACCCCTAAAGAACCACAGAAAATGATAATTTTTTCACATAAAAGTTCCAAGCCTTATTTATATGATGTCGTATATGAAGCTATAAAATCACATCAGTCATTGGACTTAGTTAAAACTGTAATGCAGCTCAACTTACAACCTGGATATTTATGGAATGGAAGTTCTTATGGTTAATGTAAGCATGCTCTGGGAAAATTTCATCATTCACCGGCGTTGGAACAATTGCCACGAGAGTCGTGTCAATTGCTCCTATGATGCCTGGGAAATTGAAATCAGCATAGAACCTGAAAAGAAAAAAAAAAAAAAGACTTAAGTTTCCCCACATTTAAGAGTAATGAAAATGTAGATCCTAAAGAACAACAATAGTGAAATCCTTTAATCAACAGACACTGAAGTTGATTTTTATACACTTTGGCGAAACAGTAAATCTTACTAACAAATATACATATCTATTGAAGAAAAAAAAGAGATCCAAATATGATGTAAATACTTTTCTAAATATTTGTTACATACAATAGCAATCCTTCAATGTAACACGTGCAAATAATTGTCTATGTACTATACATAATAAGCAGAAAAAATTAAAACCACACAACTACATCTTTTACTGGGTTCCAATATAAAAAAAAATAAAACATTTAAGAGAACATTCCAAAAAAAGTGCTCATACTCCATGCAAATAACGAAATGAATCAGTGTGGAAATTATTACTGGTGTTAATTACATTATGATTAAAATATTCGTAAATGCATACAATTTGCATATTACAACAACTAAAATTGACACATATAGTCTACATGCTTCACAGGCAAATGTCGTCATATTTTGTTACAGGTTTAATGCATCAAACAAGTAACACATTTTCATTAATGGTTTTCATGAATTCGAGTTATGTTGTCATGCTCATGCACAAAGTACTCCATAAATTATGAATACATTCGCATGTCTAGAACCTGAAGTGTTGTGTGTCAATGGAATGCTCCAAGAGAACAATAACTTGGGACCTATTATTGCCATAAGCACATTTGATTTCATACATTTACCTGACAAATTCTACTTATGTGGTTTTGTCCATGCAAGGTGTTGGTAATATGATAGTGTGATATAAAAATACGTTAAAAGGTGATAAAATTATGAGAGCGAGTGAAGGTGCCGAGTCACCAATGTTGTTGATATTTTGCATACACACTAATTCAAGGGTCCTAATCACAAATCCGCAGTTCAAATTTGGCGCTCGTGTGTAGAAGTTGCAAGATAAGCACATACACTATCATATTTTTTTTGACACATTTTGAACAAGGGACCTTCCGTAATTTACGAAACCAAACCTGAAAAACACTAATCCAAACTAACCTAACCTACCTAAACATGTAAAATTCGAAATAAGGGCTGTTATCCGCAGTCTTTGTCCTTGTGTTCGTCGCCATATCCGAATGCAAACTGGTAAGTGGGCACGTATTCTTCACTCATACTCAATTATGTTTGCTAATGCAGCGGCACACCAGCTAGTAGCTCTCGGTTGCAAAGAATCAGAGCTGCTAGTACCTACAAAATTATTTAAGAAAAATATTGTCAATTCTAAAGCAAGGAAACTACTATCGAACCCACTCAATTTTTTTTCATGCACATAATGACTGACTTCATGCTACCAATGGTATCATCATATAACATAAGGTAATTGAAGCGGGCTTAGTATATTCTGTTTATTAGCTTTTGTTGCTAGTGGTAGCCTC
Organism: Lepisma saccharinum; assembly: GCF_977018435.1. Lineage (NCBI taxonomy): Eukaryota > Metazoa > Arthropoda > Insecta > Zygentoma > Lepismatidae > Lepisma > Lepisma saccharinum. Next base: position 7,275,415 of record NC_139240.1, on the reverse strand, counting down.
TGGCAACTTTTATTACAGTATACTAAAGTTCCACCTATGCACTTTGTAATATATATATTTGATTTTGAATTTAAAATTTTAAGTGCGTCAGCACTAAGGCTATTTTGCACCCGTCACATTCTACGGGTTCCAGGGGTGACCTTCCACATACTACACCCAAATGTCAACCTCACTTCCACGTTAGTACACCCTGGACTGAAGACTAACGAGGCTCTGGCAACTGGCCCCATGACCAGTATAATTTTGCTTGTATTGTCCTGTTCTTTTGTCCTTATGTGTGCTGAGTTTCCCCTTTACAGTCTCAGCTTTTAACGAAAGTCAGAAGATTTTATGATTTTAGTTCTGCAACGTTAGAGTTGTTATTTGTAACGATAAGGGCTGGTCCCCGTATAATATGACGGGTGCAAAATAGCCTTAGTGCTGACGCACCCAAAATTTTAAATTTAATTTCAATTTCAATTCTACGGGGTCCAGCCCCTTATCGTTACAAATAACAACTCTATATACACACACACACACACACATACATACATACATGTTTTCACTCACCACTGTTTCGAATAGACTGAAAATACTTTCGTCTTTTGTCGGTGCTTGTTAGATTATGCAATTAGTCTGAAAGTTTATCTTGAACATGAAAATTATTTCAGTTAAGATTTAGTGGTGAAATGGTATATAAATAAATATAATTTAAAAAAAATTATGGTCCCATTGTGATTAAAAAAAGCCTTCAAAAACATTTTTTGTGGGGAATATTTCCCGGGAATTTGAGGGTCGTTTGGTATCCTCGATCTTTATAATCTTAATGTGTACCTACTCGTATCACCATATAGCACATGGTAGTGGTGTCTACTTGAAGTATTGCAAATGCCGTAATTTCATTAACTGGTCACAGAAGAACAATAGCTTGCAGAAAATCAGATCAATTACTTACATTTAACATTCTTATATTATATAGGTGGAATATATTTTATCTGGCATACGAAAATATTGTAAACATTGCAGCGGATTTTTTTTCGCAAGTACCTAACTTTCGGAATGATGTTGCAAATTTGTCAGCATTGCGTCTAATTTTTACGAAGTACGTGGATTAATGTAATCAACAGTAATAATGTGTCCATAACAATAATATTAACAATATAATATCTACAAATATAATGTACTTACTCTGACGTCTGGTGGTATTGCAGAAATATGACTTCTCCTAGGCAAGCGTGGTCGTAATAAATGCAGAAGTTTTTCGGTCATCTCTTGTGTCATTCTGAACATGCTGACAAATTTTATATTTGTGAGTTCCCACGCAGACTGGCGATAATTGCGACGAATAGGTCTTGCATTTCTTCTTTCTTCTTCGAACTCTTCCTCTTCTCGCAGTAGAAGATAAACATAGGCAGCTTCCATCTTGAATGAAATCGTGCATTTGCTAACGAACTCGGTAGGTGCCTGGCATGTGAGTGGGTTGCACTCGTTAACGGAGAGTGGAGACTACGCTAAATGGCATTCGTTAGCCTTTCTTGACAAAAACGTCACGAACTCGTTAGATCTTAACGTGTGGACAGGGGCGGCCTTCTTCTAAGGCGCCCAAAAGTCAACCTCACTTCCACGTAGTGCACCCTGGACTAAAGACTAACGAGGCTCTGGCGACTGGCAGTATGCCAGTATAATTTTGTGTGTGTTGTCCTGTTTTTTGTCTTTGTGTGTGCTGAGTGCCCGTTTACAGCCTCAGCTTTTAACAAAAGTCAGAACATTTTAAGATTTTTAGTTAAGCAACGTTAGAGTTGTTATTTGTAATGGTAAGGGGCTGGCCCCCATATAATGTGAAGGGAGCAAAATAGCCTAAGTGCTGACGCTCCCAAAATTTTAAATTCAAATTCTTAACGTGTGGACAGTTCAAGACTTAGCTCCCTGATACCAACGAGCATTACTCAGTACGTATGGACTGTTAAGATAGGGAGCGACTGACAGTGTAGCGACTAGGTGACCTTTGAGGTTGAGCTTTTTCCTCGCGAGCTGTGTGCGAAGACGTTGCGCTGCAGTAACCATGTCAGGAAAGGCGAAAGAAATGGAGCAGCTTTTGAAGCAAATGGAAACTCGTGTGTTCGAGAAACTACAGGAGCAGAGCAACGAGATGCAAGGACAATTACGAGAGCAAGGTAAGGAGCTAATCCAACAATGTAACCACGTTGAAGAAAGAATTAATTCAAGTGTGTGCCAAGTTGAAACCTCGTTGAAGCAAGAAATTGGTGGTGTTGTACTGAGAATTGAATTTAACGTGATTTTAAAGATTGAGTTACTTCAAGAAGACTTCGTGTCGTTGGAAAATTGAATAGAAGAGAAAATAGCCGAGGATGAAGCAAATATGAAAGAATGTACAGGTGTGTTCAAACAACAAGTTTTGGAATTACGTAATCATTTAGAAGGTAAAATTAATGAGATCGCAGATAACTGCAATGCACAAAGCATTAAATTACGAGAAGTTTTTGACAATCAAGTGAAGCAAAACGAAACTGTATTTGTTGAAATAAAGAAAGTAATGAATAAGGATCAGGCTAAGTTTGCTAATTTGTTCGATCTTGTTAAGAGTAATGAACATAGTACGAAAGAATTAGAAGTAAGGTCAGATAATTATGATGTTTATTTACAAAATCTTCGTAAAGAATTGAACAAATTAAGTACAAAAGTAGATCATACCTTTCAAGATTTGAATCAGTGTGGAGTAGGGTTATGACTAAAAAAAAATGAAAAATTTTGTCTCTTGTGGTCGCAAGTGATAAACTTTTGTGACCTGATCACTAAAAAATCATTATTGCAGGTGGCTCTAAAAAAAACTTCCCGCACCAACCAGTTTCAGTGTGTGTCACGAGAACTGTATGTACGGTGCTGTAGCCGGTGGCTAATAAAAAAGTAGATCCTTATAATATCGCTCACGATAAAATGACTAATAAAATGTGTTGATATTTTTAGTAAAACACTATTTAAAATGATACGTGTATTTGTGTCTGTATGTAGCTACAGATTATGCTAATTACACAGTGTGTGCCTGTTGGTGGGTTCAAAGAACAGGGATTCTTCGGAAAGAGCTTCACAATAAATTTAATATTTTCATAACCCTACATTATCAATAACTATTTTTGGGGCTCTTTCGAAAAATACCACAAACAACATTTGAAAAGGGCATTATTAATGTAATAATTAGTAAATTAATGTAGCAATTATTAAATGATTATTTATTAAGTGACTAATTGTGTATATTTTCTCTATTTTCAGGTTTTGTAGTTCAATATTAGTATTATAATGGCATATCATAAATCAAGTGAAGCGATTAAGAAAAATGCGGAATCGTGGACGCGGAATGTAGCTATTGATGCAACAAAAAGACGAGATGAACCTATAATTGAAACACTTAGTTCTCGAGAGCACCCTCGGTCGACCTCCTCACCCTTCGGAAGCAACAAGCCAACTGACGCTTCCTCGCCCAATGACGTCACTAGGACGCCACTGGGTGGCTTAACGCCATTGGCTGCGGCCCCCGAAGGGATAGGAGGCCCTCGAAGGGCCATCCGCTTTATTATTTTCAGAAGGTACATAGGATACATGAAATTTACACAGATTGAATACAACATATGCCATGAGCATAAGCTCAGGATAATGACAAACTTGACGTCTTAGATTATACAATACAGTGGAATTGTCCGTATACAGGTGGGCATAAGCTGGGTACAAAAGTAATAAAACACCTAGGGCCGCCTGGAACTCGTAAAAACCAATGTATTTAACAGGCAACCCTAAACACTGAAATATAACCTCACCGGAGTCATACACTGCGGCCATGGAGGAAATTGTTGCATCAGAATACACAATTATGGCGTCTTGCAGTACCGGTGTACACAAAGACAAGGGCCGACTATGAGTGTGCGCCAGACACTGCTGGATCCAAGGCCAATAGGGCTGAAATTCACTATGCAAAAGATAAGCGATGCCGTGCGTGAGGTTCGTAGTCCCCTGGGCCCAAGTGATGTAGCCCCTAAGTATGCGACGGATGCGCCTGAAGCGAAACAGCCACGGAGGAGCTGAGCGCAGAAGGTGAATGTATCGATGGGGCATGGAAATAGTCCTGGTTAGCACAGATATGTCCAATCCTAGATAGGATAGCGCCTTAACGGGAGTTAGAACACTTTTAGCGGTGTTTAGGCGAACTGTCGAAGCACATACCCTGCGTACGGCCTCTTGCACTGCCGTGAATGTACCTATGCACAAAATATCATCGTAGTACACATAAAAATGGACAATGTCGTGAAATAATTGGTGGAAGAAGTGGCGTGCAATCCTTTGCATGTGGAGGCGAGTGAAACACCAAAACTGTCCCGCACATCTCACACCAAAGTAATTCTCAGTAGCAAGTGATAGTTGCACATGATAAAACCCGTCTTTAAGGTCGAATTTCACTAAGAAATCTTCGGGATGAACTTTCCCCACTAAGTCACGTGCGGTAGGTAAGTTAAAAGGGAGCGAAGCATAAAGTTTGGTCCATGGTGAACAATCATAAACCACACGAACTTCATCATTATTGAGTTTTAGCACACAAAATAATGGAAATGGGGTGTAAGGGGTGACCTTCCACGTAGTACACCCAAATGTCAACCTCACTTCCACGTTAGTACACCCTGGACTGCAGACTAACGAGGCTCTGGCGACTGGCCCCATGGCCAGTATAATTTTGTCTGTATTGTCCTGTTCTTTTGTCCTTATGTGTGCTGAGTGTTCTTTGCAGCCTCGGCTTTTATCGAAAGTCAGAACATTTTAATATTTTACGATTTTAATTAAGCAACGTTAGAGTTGTTATGTGAAACGGTAAGGGGCTGGACCCCGTATAGTGTGACGGGTGCAAAATAGCCTTAGTGCTGACGCACCCAAATTTTTAAAATCAAATCAAAATAATGGAAATGAGTTACTCACAATAGGCACTGGTCTCAGGATCCCGGCCGCTTCCAGGTTTTTAAGGGGTGTAAGGGGTACCTTCCACGTAGGCGCCCAAAAGTCAACCACACTTCCACGTAATGCACCCTGGACTAAAGACTAAAGAGGCTCTGGCGACTGGCCCCATGGCCAGTATAATTTTGTTTGTGTTGTCCTGTGTTTTGTCCTTATTTGTGCTGAGTGTTCTTTGCAGCCTCGGCTTTTAACAACAGTCAGAACATTTTAATCTTTTATGATTTTAATTAAGCAACGTTGGAGTTGCTACGTGTAACGGTAAGGGGCTGGACCCCGTATAGTGTGCCGGTTCAAAATAGCCTTAGTGCTTACGCACCCAAAAATTTTAAAATCAAATCAAATCAAATCAAATCCAGGTTTTTAACCGTGGGAAGGAGCAAATGAGATGTCCGGCGCAGAAGGCGAGGAGCCGCCCTGGGCGGGTTATGGTGAATTGGGGTGGCGCCAAACGTGCCCGGAGGTGGGAACGTTGGCGGTACCTGAGGAATGATGTGTGGTGCCGGTCGTAAGCCAGGAAACATGCTGTCTGTTCCGGCCTCATCGTCCTGGTCTCTTTGCCCTGGTTGTTGTTCCGGCGGTTCCGGAGGCTCGTCCCGGTCACGAAGGTGATCACTTAGCATTTGGATGAGTGGTCGCCACCAGTCCCATTCCAGAATTTCGACCACATCTGGAGGCACTTCCAAATTGTAGTTAAGTTCCCGTGGAAGATTATCAAAAATGATGGCCGGAACTGTCCTAGTGGTTCGTACCTGGATACCAATGTTTGATTTCGAACCCATGACTCACTCCTTGCTTCCCCATACTGCCGGAACACTGGAAAGTTTGTTGTGGGTTCCTGGGATAGTATGCTTGGGGGGTTGGTTGCTGCCCATGATACCACACACTTTGTGGGTTTCCTCCGCGGCTTTGCGGTGACACTGAGGGAGTGTTGGAGTGATGTAATCACTGGTCCCACTTCACACGCAAGTTTTGACCTTACCCTTGTTGGTTGTTTCTTATAAACAACCCTATATGTTTGGGAGTGCTCGGACGTTTATGTTAATACTGACCCTAGTTTGGTCGAACCCAACCTATTTGGTAGTACAGATACCCAATTCTGTGATTTGTCATGTGATTTTGGATGCCATGCTTTTGCATCCACATGATGAATGGATAGATGCATAAACTTGATATATACATATTACCCATGATAAATTATATTTCCCTTGACTTGTGGTGAGTGATCTAATAAGGATTGGCACTCAAAGGAAGTAAATCTCTTTGTATGATGATTTCAATCAACTTTTATATACAACAATGAAATTGACTTTTGTATACAACACTGAAATTATCTTGATATACAACAATGAAATAATATTGGTACACAACAATGAAATAATCCCTTACATGATCTTGAAATAAACCTTTCTACCCTATGTACAAATGGGTGAATATCTCAGACCAGACAGAAACTCATCCATAAAACCTCTGACCTTTAACATGTACTCATACTTGTGTTCAAATGTGTAGCTTTTTCCCGTCATCTTCTACCTGTTGTACACTCCTATCCGTGCATCTTACCATGGATGCGCTAGAGGGATACCAATACCTCTTATGCGACTAATACTATCGCGCAAGAGCCGTACCGTCGCGTACTTCTCTCCTAGGTTCTACTAATATCGGGTTTAGGAAGAAACGTAGAGCTGACGTGCAGACATCTACAGTTTCCATGGGGAAGTATCACAAGGGTACGAGGGTGGAGCCATTTGTGCTCAGTCACTCGTCTTACCAACAGACAAAGCAAGTCGTAGGGAAACTGCTGCACCCCGTCGGGATTGAGGTTGAGTCCTCGTTGAATTCAGAGGCCGATTGGCTTGAATTAACTTCTTTCTTTGAGGTACTCTTGATTCTAACACCGGATGTAGTAGTCTGTTCCTCCATTCATATTGGGGGTTAGGCGTAGAGCTGACAACTCTGCACTGTAAAAAAAAATGTCAAGAAACAGCAATATAAGGCCATGGATGTTCCCAAGGTAAAATATTCCGGAGGTAAAATAGTCCCCCGTTCGGATCTCCGTGTGGGGACTACTTTGGGAGGTCCCTGGACTAAGGATAAGATCTTCATTAGGAATAAGGATATGAAATTAGGCACCTGGAATGTTCTGAGCCTTTACCGGCCTGGGGCATTTCAGTGTACAGTTAATGAGATAGTTAAGTATAAATTAGATGTAGTTGCTGTCCAGGAAGTTAGGTGGCCAGGAGAAGGGAATTGTAAAACTAAAAATTATACTTTTTTCTATGGTGGTACTGAAAATCATAATTTTGGAACAGGCTTTTTCATAAATAATAGAATTATCTCGGCTCTTAAAACAGTAGAATTTATTAATGATAGGATATCATATGCAGTTTTACAGGGTAGGTGGTGTAAAATTATTTTAATAAACATACATGCACCAACGGAAGATAAAGATGATAATACTAAAGATGATTTTTATACAGAGTTAGAACAGGTCTTTCATAAATTTTCTCAGTATGATATGAAAATTCTGTTAGGTGACTGTAATGCACAGATTGGCAAAGAAGAGACATTTAAAGCCACAATTGGTAAAGAAAGTCTTCATGAATTAAGTAATTACTTTTGCAACCTCAAAGAATTTAATTGTGAAAAGTACCACTTTTAAACATAAAGATATCCATAAATATACCTCGTCTTTTCCAGATGGTAAAACTCATAATCAGATAGATCATATTCTCATTGATAAGAGAAGGCATACTAGTATAATTGACGTTCGTACACATAGAGGTGCTGACTGTGCCAGTGATCATTATTTAGTAATTGCTAAATTAAGAGAAAGACACTCAGTGATAAATCATAAGCAACAAAATCTAAAAGTTCTAAAATTTGATACAGGAAAGTTTACTGATGAAAGAATTAAGAAAGATTACTAAATTAAACTGTCAAATAGATTTGATGTTTTGCAGGATTTAAATGATGATGAAAATATAAATGAAACAGACGTAAATAAGAATTGGGAGAACATACGTAATGCAATAGAATCAGCAGAAAATATTATCTAACATTCTTTTAACAAGACTAACCCCATATGCTAATGAAATTATAGGTGATTATCAATGTGGATTTAAACGTAACAGATCAACTACAGATCAAATTTTTCACATCAGACAGACACTTGAAAAAAAGTGGGAATATAATCAAAATGTCCATCAGCTATTCATTAATTTCAAAAAAGCATATGATTCTGTCAAAAGAGATAAATTATATAATATATTAGTAGAGTTTGGAATACCTAAGAAGCTTCTTAGTATGATAAAAATATGCACCAGTGAAACAGAAAGTAAAATTCGTGTGGGTATTAATATGTCTGACAAATTTACAATTCATGATGGGTTAAAACAAGGAGATGCATTATCTCCATTGCTCTTTAATTTTGCCTTAGAATATGCTGTTAGGAAGGTAAAAGAAACTAACGAAGGACTAAAATTAAATGGTGTGACTCAGTTGTTAGCATATGCAGATGATGTAGACTTACTGGGGGATGATGTGAATACAATTAAGAATAATGCTAAAATATTTTTCAAAACTGCTAAAGAGATAGGTTTGGAAGTTAACAAAGAGAAAACTAAATATATGCTTACAGGCCGAAACCAAGTGTTAGGCAATAATCAAAATCTAATTATTGATAACAACTCGTTTGAACCAGTTTCCAAATTCAAATAATTAGGAGTAATATTAAGAAATGAAAATTATATTAAAGAGGAAATAAAAAGTAGGCTTAATTCATGAAATGCATGTTACTTCTCTCTTCATAAACTTTTGTCTTCTCGTTTAATATCTAAGAAACTAAAAGTTAGAATATACAAAACAGTAATTTTGCCTGTAGTATTATATGGGTGTGAAACTTTTTCCCTTACATTGAAAGAGGAACATAAATTGAGAGTATTTGAAAATAAGATCCTTAGGAAAATCTTTGGACCTAAAAGGGATGAGGAGACAGGTGAGTGGAGAAGGTTACATAATTTAGAACTACATAATTTGTATTCATGTCCAGATATTATTAGAATAATTAAATCGAGAAGACTTAGGTGGGCAGGCCATGTGGCACGAATGGGAGAGGAAAGAGGAGTTTACAGGATTCTTGTTGGGAAACCTGATGGTAAGAGACCTGTAGGAAGGCCAAGACGAAGATGGAGGGACATCGTTGAGATGGACCTAAGGGAAATCGGTAGGGATGGAAAAGAGTTTATAGAACTTGCTGAAGATAGGGAAACATGGAAGGCATGTGTTGCTGCAGCCATGAACCTTCGGGTTTAAGAAGGCTAGGGAGTTAGTTAGTTAGTTGGATGTAGTAGTCTGAGCTCAATGTAATGACCATACACCTTAGAGCTACACCTCCACAACTTCATGTTACTTACATGTTGGTTGGGTAGGCTCTTATCGCTAACACAATGAACAAGATTAAATATGTTATTTGTCACCTGGTCACTACGAACTAATGGACCGAAGAAGGTGTGGAATAATTTGTGGGTCTCTTCCTCTTATGCTTTGCCTTGGAGATGGGATTTAATAAAAACTAAATCATACAATTTGATCACAGTTCTGTTTTGCTGAGACTCATTTACCTTACTGTCGGACAGATTAGCTATGGGTTGGAGCAACACTTGGATTGGATTGACGTGTCTAACCATCTCTTGTTGTCTTTCCGGGATGCGGGACAGCATATCCGCTAGACAGTTCGTACGACCAGCCACATACTCCACATCGAACTTGTAGTTCTGGAGTTTGAGGAACCACCTGGTGAGGCGTACGTTCCATGAATAGGCTGAGTTGAGCCATGACTGACTCTTGTGGTCGCACAGGATGGTGAAAGTCTGACCTTGCAATAAAAATGAAAACTTCTCTATGCACCGAGGGTGTAAGGGGTGACCTTCCACGTAGTACACCCAAATGTCAACCTCACTTCCACGTTAGTACACCCTGGACTGAAGACTAACGAGGCTCTGGCGACTGGCACTATGGCCAGTATAATTTTGTGTGTATTGTCCTGTTTCTTGTCCTTGTGTGTGCTGAGTGCCCATTTCCAGCCTCAGCTTTTAACAGAAGTCAGAACATTTTAAGATTTTATGATTTTAGTTTTGCAACGCTAGAGTTGTTAATTGTAATGATAAGGGGCTGGCCCCCGTATAATGTGACGGGTGCAAAATAGCCTTAAGTGCTTACGCAACCAAAATTTTAAATTCAAATTCTCTATGCACCATACGACGCTTAGGAGTTCGAGTTCTCTGGAGGTATACACTAACTCGTAATTCTTCAAAGATCTACTAACGTATCCCAGTGGTCTTTTCTCTCCTTCGCAATATTGGAAGCAGAATCCCCCACCCCTGATCCTGAGGCATCGGTCTGGAGGTAAAACTTCTCTGAGAAGTTGGGGAGAAATCATTTGCAGTCCTGCTGGACTACTGACTTCAGCCCTTCGAATGCATTTTGGGCATTCTCGTCCCACTGCCATTTGGATCCTTTTCGTAACAGGTCATAAAGAGATTGGGTGTGCACGTTATAGCTGGGAATGAACTTACGAATCTACCCGAAAGAGCCTAATATTTTCTGCAATTGTTTAATATTAGCAGGGTGTTGCAAGTTGGATATGGATTCCACATATTCCGGACACATGGATATGTGTTTGGAATTGACTATGTGCCCTAGGAACTTAATTTGCTCTCTGGCAAATGAACATTTAGATAGCTTAAGGGTCACGTTTGCCTTTTGGAAGATGGCAAGTACTTTACTGATGTGGACTAAATGTTCCTCAAAGGTGGCAGAGAAGATTGTGATGTCATCGACATATGCTAAAGCAAACTCCTCGGTACCAGTCAGCAGTTTATTCACTACTTCAATGAACACCTACATGCTATTGATGTGACCAAAGATTAATCTCTTAAATTGGTACCTGACCTATGTCGAAGCTTGAATTTGAATTTAAAATGTTGGGTGCGTCAGCACTAAGGCTATTTTGCACCCGTCACATTATACGGGGTCCAGCCCCTTATCGTTACAAATCACAACTCTAACGTTGCAGAACTAAAATCATAAAATATTAAAATGTTCTGACTTTCGTTAAAAGCTGAGGCTGTAAAGGGGCACTCAGCACACATAAGGACAAAAGAACAGGACAATACAAACAAAATTATACTGGCCATGGGGCCAGTCGCCAGAGCCTCGTTAGTCTTCAGTCCAGGGTGTACTAACGTGGAAGTGAGGTTGACATTTGGGTGTACTACGTGGAAGGTCACCCCTTACACCCCTGCTGACCTATGTATGTCATTTCATGATAAATGTGGTAAGTGTCTAAGTATTAGCTACAAGAAGTCTCGTTTCCGTGTTTCACAATTGGATAGTTTTTTTCGATTAATTTCGAAGGCTCACTACCGCCGTCCAGGAAAAAAGAAAGAAATGAGGTGTTACCATCTCAGCTCAAGATGCCATACCATTAGTGAATGAAGGCAGCGAGCGATAAAGTTAGTCAAAATGTTGAAGTTATCGCTCCCCTTTATAGTGCCTGCACTAACACAAATCATCAATTTCTCTATCTGAACTGGAGATTTTGCCTCCATATGGAAGGAAGCTCACGTAATCCCACTACCAGAGGAGAAAAATATTCAAAGTTTTCATGATCTTAGACCAATAAGCTTGCTGTCTGTTGTCTCCAAAATTATTGAAAAAGTATTGTGCCAGCAACTCGCCAAATTTGTTGATGCGAACAATATATTATGTTACGTTCGAAGTAACTTTCCTCACCCTTTACTCCTATAGCCGGGAGCATTGAGGCTCTTAAGTGTCTACACTGAAACCTATCTTCAGGGTAGGTGCAGAACAAATCCAACCAAAGTCGTGTAGTTTTAATGAAATGTTTATTTACTGCTTGAGTACTTACAGCCAGTGGTTAGGTGACTTGTAACTGGAACTTGGAGATCAATTGTTAATAGATAATTTCAAACTTACTAGCAAGGTCAAACTAGGGTGGCCCAAACCTAGGTTTTACAGAAGAGCGGCATACACCTATTCACTTCTTCCTAGACTTGGAGTTATCACCCGAGATGGCCAATTTAGGCTTTTACAGAAGAGCGGCTAACACCTATTCACTTCTTCCTAAATTGGAACTTATATCCCATTCGCCTAACCTAGGTTTTACAGAAGAGCGGCATACACCTATTCACTTCTTCCTAGATTAGACCGTTCCTATTTGGCCAGTCTAGGTTTTACAGAAGAGCGGCTTGCACCTATTCACTTCTTCCTAGACTGACACCAGAACAGACCTCCTTACGGACCAAACTACTTCGTATTTATACCCAAAGTTCCAGCCTCGAACACCTGTCTTTGGGTAATTTCTTATTACAATACTCCAAATTACAACAGAAAGATATTTGAAAAATACATAGTTTGGCAATTAATAATTTACAAAGGAAGTTTACATATTCATTTGAATTAACAATTATTTCCTTAACGTTGATAAAATCTTACATTTTGGAATTATACAAATTTAAATGTTCCGCCATTATTTAATTACAAGTAGGTTAGTTCATCAAACATTGATAATCTTTGATTGGCAAATCTATATTTACATCATAATAAATGCCCATTGTCTTAACCCTTTCAGGTATACAAGTAAACTGTAATTGATATTTATGATATGTATTACTTTTTGTATACCTTTTGGAGTAATTTGGACAATGAAACTAAAAATTTTCACAAAAATATATATTAAATATGAAATAATTGTTCGGACATATTTGTCCCTATCTACGTTAAAGGTAACAAATAACAAAATATATGCGAAATTAAGCAACACCTTTATACAAAATTATTTTTCACTTCAGAATTCAATATTATATATCAAATTATTAGGAAACTCATGAACACTGTATATTTAAGCATGCAATTCTTGGAAACAGTTGCGATCTCACACAACATACATAAACTGCCTCCTCCTGCATGGAATTCCTGAAAGATCAAACGAAAATACAGACTCCCTGGTACTTGACGTTCTCCACCGGAATCTAAACCTACAACACATCACCCTGGAGCACATCGAAAGATCTCACCGCCTTGGCCCTCAAAGAAGAACCGCCGCCGATGCCGTCCGTGAAGGAAGGAGGCCTATCATCTTTCGTCTGACCAGCTACCGCACCAGGGACGAAGTTTGGAGGCGGAAGAAATCTCTGAAAGGGACGAAGCTGCTCATTACCGAATCCCTGACGTCCGTGCGACAAGATGTGTTGCGGAGGGCAAAAGACCGCCACGGCCAACGGAACGTGTGGACCCAAGATGGAAGAATTATCATCCTCTTACCGACTGGCCGAAAAGTATCCGTCACAACACTAGCGGCACTTGACAACATGAAATAAATGCGGGATGAAAAGTAAATTTGCAATAAGGATTCATGAGTGTATGTTTAAATAATGCAATTGTGTGTGTGTTGTGTGTTATGTGTTTTTATTGTGTACAAGCGCGTGAAACTACTTTTTCTTTGCGTATCAATTTTTCTTCCTTGTGCATACGTTCCGTCCATTTGAGTGTCTTTAAATTTAAATCTAATGGAAGTGTGTTATTTCTGTGTTCACTGCACCTGCCTTTCATCAACGCTACTTTTATGGTAAGTCAAATCTTTTTTAAACTAATTATATATGTAATCTCGTTTAAAATGAGTGCTTTTCATCCATTTGTCAGCACTTTTAAAAACCGTAAGAAATATTATGGCTGATAGAGACGATTTGTGTACTGTAAATTCGGCAACGCCGACGTCAAACTTTTTCAACCAACTTTGCAACATTTGTACCTCTCCAACAAACAGCAACAATGGCCTTTCCTACTCAACTGCAGCGCTACAAACGGAAACGGTTTATCCATATTCTGGGCCGCAGCTGAATCTTACACCCGGCAGCTTTAACGCAATTCATATCAACGCGCAAAGTATTCTCGCTCATTTCCTAGAAGTAGAAAATATAATTCAAATAAACAAAGACGTACATGCCTTACTGGTCTCGGAAACATGGTTGAAGGAGTCTTTCGGACGATCTGGTGCATCTTCCCGGATTTCGTTTATTTAGGAAAGACAGAATCGGAAAGAGGGGAGGGGGAGTGGCAATTTATTTGCGCGAGGACGTCCCTGCCAAAATTCTCTCAAAGTCGCCCGATGCCTATGAAGGTTCATCGGAATATATAATCCTCGAAATCAGTATCTGTCAACAAAAACTCCTCCTGGCGGTAGTCTATCGTCCACCTTGCACTCGCCTTGATAACTTCGAGAACGACGTTGCAAACTTTCTACCAAAATATTCACACACGATCATTCTGGGAGATATGAATACCGACCTATGTAGCAAAAAAGAAAAGGTTATAGAATTCCGTGATACGTTCTCTGCTTTAAATCTTTCCATTTGCCATTTAAATCCAACCCACCACACGGCCACTTCCGACTCGTGGCTTGACGTCATCTTGGTTTCTGACGAAAATCGTGTAACGCGCCATGGCCAAATACCAGTGCCTGGAATTTCCTACCACGATTTAATTTACGTGTCCTATTATCTTCGCATTCCTAAATACAAAGCAAAACAAGTTTCATATAGAGACCTCAAAAACATTAACGAAGCCCGCCTAAATGAAGACGCTGCCCTTGTACCATGGCAGTTAATCAGTACGTTACCTACAGTGGATGAGCAAGTCTTATTGTTAAATACCTTTATCCTCCAATTGTACAATAAACATGCTCCAGTCAGGAAGAAGCGTGTTTCGCGTCCCCCTGCTCCCTGGCTGACGGACGAGTTGCACCGGCTTATGGCGATGCGTGACAAAGCGTACACCAAATATAGGAAGGCGATCAAGGTCGGTGATTATAACACATCCATCTTTGAAAATTACAGAATTCTGAGGAACCGTTGCACCCAGGAAGTGCGAAAATCAAAGCGTCGATTCGCGTCTGAACTACTAACATACGAAAGCAAACCTGACGTCCTCTGGAAAAAATTGAAAATACTGGGAGTTGGGAAACGGAGAAACCACGAATCCGTGAATAAATTTCCACCGGAAGTATTGAACGATCACTTTTGTGATCTTCCGATCGTCGATGATAATGTGAAACACGAAACGATTCGTAACATTGAAACACGCTCCACAACTGCTCCAAAATTTTGTTTTTCTTATTTTTCGCCGGAACAGGTCAGAAAATCGTTACAGAAGATAAAGTCATCGGCCGTAGGAGTAGATGAAATTTCTATCCTCATGATTAAAAAAATTCTCTACCACGTACTTGCTCCTATCACTCATATTTTTAATTTTTCTTTAATTACCGGCGCATTTCCCTCGTCTTGGAAACTCGCCCTGGTACGCCCTATACCTAAAACAAACAACATAATAAACGTCAACGATTACCGACCAATCAGCATCCTCCCAGCCTTGTCTAAAGCCCTAGAGCATCTCGTTAGCGATCAAACCCGGGACTTTCTAACGCGGAATAATTTAATAGATCCTCTTCAGTCTGGCTTTCGAAGTAACCACAGCACTTGCACGGCTCTTGTCAACGTAACCGATGACATGAGGCTAGCCATGGACAATAAACAACTTACGATTCTGGTACTTCTAGACTTTACAAAAGCTTTTCAGACAATTGATCATGAAATTCTACTCGCTAAATTATCATCGATTTTCAATTTTTCCGACTCCGCGGTTAATTGGTTCTGCTCCTATCTACAAGAACGTCGACAATGTGTCGTTGACCTATATGGAAAATCGTCGTGGAAAAACATTCCATGTGGTGTCCCTCAAGGCACTGTACTCGGCCCCCTCTTATTTGCTCTGTATATAAACGACCTCCCGACGGTGCTTAACGGCTGTAAATACCATATCTATGCCGACGATTTTCAGTTATATTTCTCTTTCCCCCCGCAAGAAATACTGCATGCAATAGAAATTGTGAACAATGACCTTAAACAAATAAGTACTTGGTCTGCACACCATGGCTTACATCTAAACCCGACTAAAACCCAGTGTATTCTTGTAGGTTCCCCTAGAATTTTGAGCAAAATAGATAAATCTAGCCTCCCTAGACTCAACATAAATGACATTCATCTGCCCTTCTCCACTACTGTTAAGAATCTGGGTGTGATACTCAACCAACATCTCACCTGGGCAGAGCAAGTTAACTCTGTATCTAGAAGAGCTTTCGGTGCATTGCATTCACTCTATCGGCTCAAAAACTTCCTCCCTGAACGCATAAAAATTAAACTGGTCCAATCTCTTGTATTTCCCATTGTTGACTATTGCGACATTGCTTTCTTGGATGTCAATCACGAGCAAGCTAAACGACTACAGCGAATTCAAAATGCCTGCATTCGTTTCGTTTTCGACCTAAAATATTCAGACCATTTGACATCGTACTTTGCGAAGGTCGAGTGGCTTAAATTAAGCGATAAACGTAATTTTCATAAGTTAATTTTACTGTACAAAATCCTTCAAATAAAAGACCCGCAATATCTCTATAACCGATTTCAATATCTTTCCGACTTTCACAGCCACAACACCAGATCGCGCGAAAGGTCTCTGCTGTCCATTCCACTCCACAAATCCAACTTTTATGCAAATTCTTTTACTGTTACCTCAGCAGGCCTTTGGAACAAGTTGCCACCTGAAATTCATGTCTCTTCCTCAATTGTGACGTTCAAAAAATTGTTAAAGTTACACATATTATACAATGAAAATTAAATGTTTGATTTCCCTATTAATATGGCGGGTGCAGAGAATGATAGAAGGACGTAAGGCACTAAAATGAATTAGAGTAATAGTTAAGATGAATTATCATCAAAGTATACCGTATTGGACTGTGTTTTAAGTATGTGTAATATTGGACTGTGCTTAAGTAAGTGTAGTGTTATGTATTTGCTTGTACGTGTGTAAGGGCAAAGATATGTATGTGTGTGTGTGAGTGTGTGTGTCCGTATCTATAGGTTAGATTACCTTTCTTATATGTAATTTCTTTGTATTTTTTATTTCTCTGTAATTTTTTATATATTTTTTTTCTTCCTTTTTTTCAAAATTTTAATTATTTCATATTCAATTTTTTTGTAAACATGGTCAAGTGGAAGAAAAGGCTCCACAGCCTTAACTTCGCCATGTAAAAGAAGACGAAATAAATAAATAAATAAATAAAATATTGAGCACATGTTATTCGTACGATTTTCTAGTTTCTTTTAGCACAATTCACACAGCATTTCCTTTTTTGTATACTTTTGTCATGTAATGCTCTGGAGGTTTAGGAGGAAATTGACTCTCAAGCCTCTTTTTGGATTTACTGTCATTGGCAATGATCTCTTTCTGTTTGAATACTGTCCAATCAACTCTCGAGCAATGCTTTGGCGAAACTCGAAGTGAAGTCATTGACTTCCCTGATTCTGTGCACACATTTTTGAAAAGCTTGCTGTACACTATGTATGAATTATTAATTCCAATATCAATCAAAAAATAACCTGAGGCAGTACTTAATTTTTACGGTCAACTTCATAAGTAACTTTTTTCTGATCCATGAGGTCGACACCTCCCATACACTCCTGACCATCAAAGGGCAAGGGACATTATTTCCTCAGGATTACCTTGAATTACAAATACAAAATTCGACCATAAAAATATACACCTATATACAAGAGCTGAACCCTCTAGGAACGAAAAATCAATAATCGACTACATAATCATAAACAGAGACCAAATGAAATATGTAAGAGATGCAAAAGTTTGGAGAGGCCCGGAAATTGGCAGTGACCACTATCTTCTTATAATGAAATTAGTAACACAAGTTAAAGAAAAGAATCTTAAGACAAAGAAAAAGCATGTGTCAGAATCTCTCAAAAGTTATAAGTTGAAGGAGAAGAAATATCAGGATATCTATAAAGAGAAAGTCAAGGATAAAATAGAAAAGCTAGGGACAGGAAGGGATACAATAAATTTGGAAGAAAGTTGGATGAATTTCAAGAAAATAGTGCTAGATGCAACAAAGGAAGTATGTGGCACATACAGAATAGGAATAAAGAAGAAGAGGACCTCATGGTGGACAGAGGAAGTAAGAGAACAAGTGAAACAAAAGAAACAAGCATGGCATAAATATTTAACAACAAAAGACAAAGAAGACTACCAAAAATACAAATTGGAAAGACAACGTACTAAAGAAATGGTCATTCTTGCAAAGAAAGAAGCATGGGAAGAATTTGGTAAATTTATGGAAAATAATTATAAAGAAAACAAGAAACTGTTTCATACAGTGTTAAAAAATATGAGGAAAGATAAAGAATGTCCACTGAAATTCATCAAAGATAAAAATGGGAAAATGTTAACAGAAGAAACAGAAGTTATGAATCGGTGGAAGGAATATTTTATGGAATTGTTAGTAGGTACAAATATGGAGGAACAAGCTGATGAAACAACTCTAGAAGTTATATTGGAAGAAGATGACACAATTAAGGAAGAAGAACTTAATAATGCCATAAAAAGGTAAAAATCGGTAAAGCTGCAGGTCATGACAGGATTACACCAGAAATGGTTAAATATATGGGAAGTACAGGAAAGAAATTATTACTCCATACTATTAACCTTGCTTGGAAATACAAAAAGACACCAAAAGACTGGAGAATTGCAGTGATCACACCAATATTCAAAAAAGGAGACAACCGATTATGTTCAAATCACAGAGGAATTTCATTGTTGAGTGTCCCAGGTAAAATCTATGCAAGAATATTGGAATACAGACTCAGGCAAGAAATTGAACACCAACTAGAAGAAAGCCAAAGTGGATTTAGACCAAATCGAAGCTGCCAGGACTTAATTTTTACACTAAGACAAATATCAGGAAAAGTGATAGAATATAATATTTTGATTTGATTTGAAATTAAAATTTTGGGAGCGTCAGCACTAAGGCTATTTTGCTCCCGTCACATGATACGGGGGCCAGCCCCTTATCGTTACAAAGAACAACTCTAACGTTGCATAACTAAAAACAATTAAAATGTTCTGACTTCTGTTAAAAGCTGAGGCTGTAAAGGGGCCTCAGCACACGTAAGGACAAAAGAACAGGACAATACAAACAAAATTATACTGGCCATGGGGACAGTCGCCAGAGCCTCGTTAGTCTTCAGTCCAGGGTGCACTAACGTGGAAGTGAGGTTGACATTTGGGTGTACTACGTGGAAGGTCACCCCTTACACCCCGATAGAATATAATAAAGAAATTCATATGTGTTTCATAGATTTGGAAAAGGCATTTGACAGGGTACCTTGGATTAAATTATGGGAAGTGCTGCAAAGAAGAAAAGTGAATGATAACCTGATCGCTAGCATACAAAGCTTTTACAATAACTGTTGTAACTACATCCGTACAAGTAACATAAAATCTGATGAATTTTATACATCAACTGGAGTAAGACAAGGCTGCATTTTAAGTCCACTTCTGTTCATAATTTTAATTGATGAAATTACAAAAACTTGCAAAAGAAAGATTAAACCCTTTACTGTTGGGAATTGGCTCATGAGACCTGTACAAATATCAGAACTAGCTTTTGCAGACGATATCGTTTTATTTGCTAAAACTGAAAAGGACTTACAATATAATTTAGATGTATGGAACAGAACTACAAAAGGTAAATATGAGAATTAACACCAGTAAAACAAAAACAATGATAAGTAGAGAACATAGAACTCATACCATTAAGATAGGATGTGAGAGCTTGGAACAAGTAACAAAGTTCAAGTATTAAGGGTCTATAATAAGCAGCAGTGGGAAAATAGATGAAGAAGTAAATAATAGAATTGCTGCAGCAGGAAGATTATACCATGCTCTAAATAGAAACTTCATAAATAAAAAGGAAATTACGAAGAAAACAAAGTTGACAGTTTACAAAACAACGTATTCACCTACACTAATTTACGGGTGTGAATCATGGCCACTAACAACTAATTATTCTAGCAAACTTCAAGCAACTGAAATGAGATACCGAAGAAGAATAGAAGGAAAAACAAAACGAGATAGAGTAAGGAATCAGACAATTCGAATGAGCCTTAAGACCCAACTTTTACAACAACAAATAGAAGCGTCGCAGTTGAGGTGGTTTGGTCATGTTCACAGAATGAGTGAAGAAAGGATACCTAAAAAGATATGGCAAGCTAAAGGAGATGGAAAGAGACCAAAGGGAAGACCAAGGCAGACCTGGGACGGCTGGATGGAAGAAGTTTTGAGGAGAAGAGGATTGGATACCTACAGGGCAAAAATGTTAGCCAGGGACCGAGAAGGATGGAGACCTCTTTGCAAAACCTCTACACCTGACGGTAGAAGAGGATCGACTAAGTAACTAAGTAAAGAATTACCTTGAATGCGTCTTTTTACATTTATTATTAGGATTGGTGATATGAAATTAGATAAAAGATACACTGGCCTATTGTCTTTCCACTTGATGCATGACATACCATTAGTGTTCACTGCATAAATATCCCCTCTCTTCATTTCTTTCTCCGTTGGGAAGTTTTTTGGAATGTTTTTTTCTGTTTGTGCGTACAGTACCACAAGCTTTTATGTTCTCTTCTGCTAGAATGTACTGTAGAACAGGCGAATCAAGACCACAAATGGATTTTGTTAACTGCAGTATCACACTCTCTCGAAGACCCACTTCTGCATGACTTGCCCCTTTCTTCCCTGTGTATAGGTCAAATTCATACAGGCATCCAGTTTCTGATTCACACCTGCACCTCATTTTGAAACCCCACTTTATAGGTTTGTTCTTTATATACTGTTTCATAATGTTATGTCCTTTGAATTTGACCATGTGTTCGTCTATTGCCTGGGTTTTAGATGGACTGAAAGCAGCTTGGGAGCTCTTATTTAGATGGTCCATTACTGGTCTCCCTTTGTAGGTGCGGTCATACGTTGGACTATTTCTGTTTGGTTGAGCCTCATTATTTGTGAAGTGCAAATACTTCTTAATTTCTTCAAAACGATGTAAAGCACTACTAGTGAAACGTAAGGAACACTTAGATCAGGTTCCGTTGACCAATAACTTCTAATAGTAGGTAGAACATGGTAACTCATTATTAAATTCATACCTAAGAAGGCTTTCATTTCTGCACTGTTTATATAAAAAACCATCCCGTTTTGCTGAGCATATCGGCAAGTTTCCTCGACTATCAATTTTATTAACTGATTGAAATTCATAACGGAATTGAAAATTTCAATTGGTTTTGGGACACAACCACTTTCTTCTACATTGGAAACAAGAACTTTCCCATAATCAAAAATTTCATTAATGCTAAATTTCCTTGGCTTGTAACTTCTATTCCACTTAAAAATCTGGAACACCGAAAGCACTTTGTGACTCAGGGTTTTGAACAGCTCCATGCGGACTTTCAGAATTAGGCTCCATAGAATTTAGCTTGATGTCCGTAACTGTCAATCCCTCTCTTCAACAAGTAACTGCAGATTCAGGATCGTCTATGATGACATTAGTTTCTCCTGCATCAATGTATTCTATTAAAAATAATTGATCCTCTTCATCTAGAGGAGATTATCTTCATTGTTACTGTCTTCAGGTTGTAAAACTTGCACGATTTCTTCACCAGAAACAAGAAATTCACGTTGCTTTGACATCTTTCTGGGACAATATAATAAAAAAGAAATACGTTAAGAATATAACATTTTATTACACATACACACATATACGCAATATATATTTTATGTAGATACAATTCAAAACTTTTTTTTACAAAGAAATGTTTTTTCGAATTTGTAGAATTACCTACAAACATGCAGAAAGTTACCTTTGTGGTACATAGGGACATATATGTCCCAATCAGTTTCTGAGCCTGTAGCTCTTTCAGGTGCACTGCAGGTAATCAGAAACTCACCAAAATATGTTGTACAAACATTAATAATTACAAATACCAGAATTGTATTTATGAATTAGAAAACAATTGCAAGATATTTTACGAAACATAATCCAAAATGCAAGGCTATATACTTGCCACATTTAGATGCTTCTAAAACAGTATAAATAATACGTGTTGCCGACAAAAACACTTGAAACTAATAATATATATCTAGGAAGAAACGATAATAATATTTGCGTCCATGTAACCCCTATCATATGAAGAATGTTGATAAAATAAGACATGGGACACTTATGTCCCATGTACCTGAAAGGGTTAAGCGAGCTGACTTCATTAGATTGTTTCAGAAAGGTGAATACATTAGTTCAACAACGCCTTGATTGGCGCGTTCATATTTGCGTCACAACCCGAACCATACAACATGTAGTATCATGGACAATAACAAGGACTCGAGTTTAAAGGAAAATTTGAGAAACGAAAGTGAAACAAATTTTTCTTTGTCGAAACTCTTTGCCTTTCTTATACATTTTTTTATCCCAATAAACTTACATTTAGGTTCATTAAAGTATAAAGTTTTTTATTTATATATACCAATTGGGTTTATTATTTCAAATTAAATGATTAGTTCAGTAGAACTAATAATCATATTGTGTCCCAAATATTAAAGCTTTATCAACATATATATCAACACACTAGAAATCATATGGTTAGCTTTTCAATTAAGTATATTTTTTAAATACAATGTTATATCCAAATTTTAAATAGAACTATTAAATCAACATATCATACAATTCTTAAAAGTTTTTACATGAAAGAGAAATATTTGATCACAACCTTTTAAACTCCTTAATTCTTCTATTTTTTCAAATAAACTTTTGTTAGTAACCCATATCTGAAATCTTTGAACACACTTGCGTATCAATCCATAGGATTGTATGTTTATTTTATTAAGTCTCTCTGAACGCTTCATGTTGACCAGGGCATTCACTTGTTTTTCTCTCAGCTGTCTCAAGCCTCTTAGGCATGTTTACAATGCATTGTGTTGTGCCATGCAAACCTCCTGAGCATTCAGGAAATAGGTAACACTTCTGGGTTTGGTGTCAGCGGTTTGCATGGTAGCAATTATGATAATAAACACGATTCGGCGATTCGGCATCGAGGAAGAGCTCGATGGCCAGGGAATATAGAGGTGAGACAAGCTGGGAAGTGACTGGACTTTGGGAATTGAGTTGGGAGAGAGAGGAGGTCAGCAAGGCAGGAGGTGAAGAGTAGTACAACGCTCTGGTCAACAAATAGGAGAGAAGCTCACAGAGGACTTCGTTATTTCATTCAGCTAAGGGACTTCAGTTAGACAGGTAATTATCCTACACCCAGCCATGATACAGGTTCAACGGTTCACAAAATCCAACGAGTTGCCATTGTCTTTTCAGTAGTTTAATTCCTTTGTGTAAATTGTACCTTTCGCACGCCAAGCAATAACTCGTCATGTCAATGACGAGTGGTCTCATCAAGAGGATGAATGATGAGTAGTTTACATCACCCCATCAATTAACTGGTTCAGATCCCTTCATTCTATAGAATGACACGCTTGGGTTAATTAGAAAATTAGTTTTTAATTCAACACAACAGTTTTAATGATTTAACAAACAAATCCAACATCACTAACCTTTCGAATTATTGAAAATAACAGAAATTAATGTTAACTTATTCAGTCATATCAGTTACAGATCAATCAATTTTGTTTTACAGTAAACAATAAAGCTTCTTTGTTACATGTTCAAGTTCAAAATTAGGATAAATATTTCCTTTGAATATCTAATCTAAGCCTATTCAAAAACAATTTTGTCTTTAAATATCATATTTTTCAGTTTATCCACATAATAGTTAACAAAATTATTTGATTCGTCATAATTATGAATCATTCTTTTCCAAACCTTTGATCTGGTAATCATCTCAAGCTTTATATTTTACATAATAGGAAATTCTAATTCTCTCATTAGTTCTTATTCCTTTCTCAAGACTTAGCTCTTATAACATTTTTGACCATTTTTTATTTGCGCAGCGCAAAAGTAACATCCAATATACACTCATTCTTACAGGCTAGACCATTTGATTTGATTTGAATTTAAAATTTTGGGAGCGTCAGCACTTAGGCTATTTTGCTCCCGTCACTCACTTACCATTACAAATAACAACTCTAACGTTGCATAACTAAAAATTTAAAATGTTCTGACTTTCGTTAAAAGCTGAGGCTGTAAAGAGGCACTCAGCACACGTAAGGACAAAAGAACAGGACAATACAAACAAAATTATACTGGCCATGGGGCCAGTCGCCAGAGCCTCGTTAGTCTTTAGTCCAGGGTGCACTAACGTGGAAGTGAGGTTGACATTTGGGTTTACTACGTGGAAGGTCACCCCTTACACCCCTGGGCTAGACCATTCAGTATTAGTTAATGACCCTTTTGTGTCACTGTACAACAGTAATTTTAGAGATTCTCACATTTCTTGAACATTAAACCATTCTTTATCAAATCTGACCTTTCTTATAAACGTTTACAATTTAAGCCATTTTTGCTAACGCTATGAGGACTCAGCCTCTTAAATAACAATTTCTTCCTTTAAATTGTTACAACAATTTTTCTTCTATCCTTGAAGAGTAAGAGAATCAACCTTTTCCCCTGGTAGCCTTTTCTTGGCTTACCAAGCAATAACGTTTACTCGGCTTATGGAAACATCCTCAGTTCCCTGTGATCTGTTTATAAGGTCTTTCTCTTCTCTTAGGTCCTCTTCTACTAACTGTCCATCTTTTATTATGTAAAATCTCTGTCTTCCTGCTTCTAAGCTCGCCATGTGCCTTTTCATGAACGTCTTTCCCAATATTAGGTCCTTATCCAAATCTCGGACTATATGTACTGAGTCTTCAAATACATATTTTCGAATTTTAAAACGGATCTGCCTATATCCCATTATCCTAGAATTTCCCTTTCTAGTAAAATTCAATAACATTTCTTCAGAACTTCTTTTAAGTCCTGTCTCGCAACTTAAGCCAGACTTTATAATTTATCGTAGTGTATTCACTTTCTGTATCTAGAGTACACTTTATTTTCAATCCTAAAATTTGAGCGATAATTTCTGGTTTCCTGGACAACAATATTCCCCTATGTTCAGGTCCTTCTATCTTTTTCCGTTCTTCATTTTCGATTTCTAATTTTAAATGCAATACTTCTAAAAAAATCTTCGGTGAGGAAATTGTCGGTACTCTCATTTTTCTCCGATACAGTTTTCCCTTCCGTTGTAAATGAGAGAGCTTCATTTACAACGAGGGTTGGTTTAAATTTTGATTTAGGAGCACTGAACCTTCCCAAGCTGGAGCGACAGGATTTAACTCAGTCGGGACTTCTTCAGTTTGGCAGGAGATTTCCTTTGTATTGGAATTTCTATTGAAGTGGTTGTTGGGGAAACGGGATTGATTCCATGGTCGTCTATATGGTTGACTTCTATTGCCGTTGCTATAGAAATTCCGCCCTTGGTAACCCCTCTGGTTTCTATTATTGTTCCTATTAGGATTCTGAGGTGTTCTGGTCGCTCCTTCACTTTCGTTGTTAAATCTGAACGAAACTATTTGAGTCTGCTTAACTCTGGGTTGAAACTGCCTTCGGTCTTCTATCTTGGGGTTATCTCCCCTACTTATCTGCAGTTGTTCCGAGGCTTCATATCGACTAAGATAATTTTGCTAGTTGTTCCATGGTTTTTGGATCTCGAGTCAAAACCAGTTGTCGAACTTTCACCGGAAGTTGGCTGATTATCAAATGCAAGACTTCACCTTGATTTACTACTTCCACCAGATTGCAGTAGTCTCCATAGACTTCCCAGCAGTATTCTTCTAACATTAATCCAAGGGACCTCTGAAATTTCTTTTCCTTAACAGCTGCATTTCTCATTGTTTAGCCTCTAAAGAAGCATACTGCTTTCGAAATGCATAACAGAACTGATCAAAACTCTTCCACTTCCTTTCATTTGCTATAAAACAGGATTTGGCTTTTCCTGTCATTAAGGAAGGTAAAATTTTCAACCTGTAAAATTCTGAAACTTCCATTATATCTAGATAGGTTTTTAAACTTTCGATGTATCGTTCGGCCGAGACTGAATTTATTTCTCCAGAAAACTTCTCTAAGGCTTTTATATCTGCCAGTCTAAAATTCTGACACTTGGATTTCCTAACTCTGTTAGTCTCTTCTTCCGAAAGGTGATTGAAGAATTCTTGTGACTTCTTCACTTTCTTCGAGCGTCGGCTTCTATTCAACTCGGAACCTTCGTCGGACGTAGCACTAGAGGATGAGAGGTTACTTCTTTCAGTATACCTCCTCTTAGATACACTAGCGATAGGAGTGGCCAAATTGGCAGAGTGGATCCTCTGATTTTGGTCTACTGAATTAGCACTCAAAGGTAGGCGTTCTAATTTCATGGCTAAAGAATCTTTTTCACTAGAAGTTTTGTGAATTTGCCATTGTACTGCCTAGTAACTTTCCTCACCCTTTACTCCCATAGCCGGGAGCATTGAGGCTCTAAGTGTCTACACTGAAACCTATCTTCAGGGTAGGTGCAGAACAAATTCAACCAAAGTCGTGTAGTTTTAATGAAATGTTTATTTACTGCTTGAGTACTTACAGCCAGTGGTTAGGTGACTTGTAACTGGAACTTGGAGATCAATTGTTAATAGATAATTTCAAACTTACTAGCAAGGTCAAACTAGGGTGGCCCAAACCTAGGTTTTACAGAAGAGCGGCATACACCTATTCACTTCTTCCTAGACTTGGAGTTATCACCCGAGATGGCCAATTTAGGCTTTTACAGAAGAGCGGCTAACACCTATTCACTTCTTCCTAAATTGGAACTTATATCCCATTCGGCTAACCTAGGTTTTACAGAAGAGCGGCGTACACCTATTCACTTCTTCCTAGACTTGGAGTTATCACCCGAGATGGCCAATTTAGGCTTTTACAGAAGAGCGGCTAACACCTATTCATTTCTTCCTAAATTGGAACTTATATCCCATTCGGCTAACCTAGGTTTTACAGAAGAGCGGCATACACCTATTCACTTCTTTCTAGATTGAAACGTTTCGGTAAACGTTCTTATACGTTCTTAAACGTTTCAACGTTTATATAAGAACGATAAAAACGTACTGTGATACTCATCTTCACGATTAGTCAAACGTATCATTCATTCGCTGTTCATATTTTCCATCGTTAAATTATAATAATTATGTATTTTATCTAACAACAGATTAAATTAAATACCAAACATTATCGAGAAGCAATTCCCAAAACATTATATTAAAATATTAACATTATAATAAGTGTCCTTGCATAGCCATTTCAGTCTTCAAACTGCTTCCAACAGTTTCCATACGTTGATTCGCAATTAGTCAAACATGTCAAATGTAACTGCTATTAGTAAACGTACGAGGAAAAATAAGTTTTGTAGAAATTATCTTCTCAATAAGAATACTATATTACTACCTTTATTACATTAAATATTAATTAATTAATTAATTCTCTAGCACTCTTGATTCCGAAAATTCATGGTTACAGTTCAATTTGTACTTATACTGAGCAAAATTTATATACAGGGTGTTGCAAAATACCTGTTACAACGCTTGGGAGGTGGTTCGACAAGTAAAAACGAGGAAAAAATGTCATGTGAAAAAATGTCGAAATCGGCACCGTTTGCGAGTGACAGGCGTGCGAAAATCGCCTCACACCATGCGTAAAGTACAATAACTCAAGAAGGAAGAAAGATATCAATGTCGGAATAAAATAATACAAACAAAATCGTGCCTGACGAATACAATGGTGCAGCAATTGAGGCCCAGTGTAAATTGCGCAAGGTGACTCTCAAAGAAAGTGGGGAATCCCGATGGAAAATATAGGAAATTTACTGCTATTTTCTACATAATGTTGAGATCGGAATGTAGGCAGTAAAAAATGACGACGTATGTCCACATGTCCCACTACTGCTGGGACACCGTCCCACACTCAAAACGCTACCCTGCGGGACACCGTTGTCTTGTAAATGAGGTTCTGAAAAGAAGTTCCTAACAAGTACGCGGAAATAGCGATCGGATAGAAAGTTCTGCATAAAGTACAGCTTGTGGCCACGGACACCCCATGAATAGAGCTGCTTTCGGAGGTCAAAGAAGACTTCTACTAAGTGTTGCTTCTGAACAAAAGCATCCTGAATATGTGTTTCCAGTTGAACCAGATGGTCGACCGTAGAACGGTTGGAGCGAAACTAACATTGAAAGTTACTGATCAAGGAGTTGTTTATCATACGTTGCCCGAGTTTGCAAACACAGCTAGTTAAGGCGATTCGACTGTAACTAGATGTGATTTTATACCCATATTCAATACGATTTTATTAGGATGGTCCATAAATGGTCGCCTCGACATGCCTCTATGTCGAGGAAGGCCTACCCCCAAAAATAAAGGCTACTCGAGGACCAAACCGAAATCCCCGAGGCCACGTTCGCGACTGCACCTACCCCTGTAGCCAACACTGTCCCATCGACACGTGCAACTAACACCTTGGGATAGGGCTTTTTTATCGAGGTTGTCTCCTCTAGTAGAACCCTTAGTCACAGGGAAGTTAATGGAGGGGGAGTTCATTATGATTACATTTTGCTTGGTGCAATACATTTTAATATATTTGCTTATAGCTCTTGTAATATTTCAGAAAAGATGGATTGGAGTGGATATGTTTCCTTGTTTAAGTGGAAAACATTCATTGTGTAACAAGATAATTGTGTCCAGAATCAGATTAATTTTTCGTTTGTGGAAGGAAGATTATAAATATCTTCCTATAGAACCTTCATCATATCTACTTTTCTGCATTTTAGTGGTTTTCTCTGATATTCAGTAGGTTCTCTTTTACATGTATAAGTTTTTAATTCTGACAACACTGACAGATTTTTTAGGAATATTGTATAGTCTGCATCAGGTGTTCTGTAACCACATGCTATTGTTAAATTATTATGTGCAAGACGCACAACACTAAAGTTAGGAGCGTTTCTAAATCTAACACATTGCCTGTAATACCTTGAATGTTTAGATGCACAGTACTGCAATGCATAACCCTGTTTCTTATTTGAAAGAAACTATTGGGTGTAAGACCTTGTTCTTTAGATTTAACATTTACATTAATTGTTGCATCTTTACAGTTTACAATAAAGAAATCATCTTTAAGTTTGCCTGGAACAATCCTTACTCTATCGGATGTTCGTGCAGATGGTTCTTTTTGTTTTTCATTAACTCTTTTAGCATTTTCCACTTCTTTGTCTTTTTCATCTCTTCTCACTTCACTGCAATGCTCATTTTCAGCTTCAGTACCCTTTTCATCACTTACTATTTTACTGCATTTTAGACCATTGATCACAACATAGCGTAACGCAACTCCCATGCTGCGTTTGGGATCGAACCAAGAACCTCTAGATTGAATTGGGTGATGTAGCTATTTCTCATTCATCTCTCAGATGGTTATCACTCGCTTGGCCTAAATGTGATAAATGCAAGAGGTTACATTTAAAGGAATGGCGATAGAAATTAACTTAGGTTAGATATGGGTTTTATACTCTCCATGACTGAACCGATATGGATTGGTTTAGAAAAGGATATTACTTGCCTTGCAAATAGATGAAGATTGTTCCTACACTTGTCCTCTCAAATGTCACTTGTCTGACCTCCCTGTCAGACATCGATCCAATCACACACCATCGTCCAATAATCGTTCTCCACTTTGCTTCTCTCTCACAATCCGCAGACCTTACTCTCTCTCGTATTCTCGCCAACTGCTCATACCTCCTGACAATTCCAACACTCATGCCACATACGCCTTCCAAATCAATCACCTGACCTTTGACTGATTACTTATTCAGCATTCCTTTCTCTGCTACCTGCTATGCTAAGACTTTACACTTCTTACCCAATACCTTGGGTACGATACGCTCCTCTACCCGTAAAGAAAATCTTTTGATTTTCACTTAAATATGAAAGATTTAAAGTTGCATTCCATATCGATTCTTTCTATGGAGAGATTTTTTTATTATAAAATATAGTCCCAAAATTATTGAATTAACATACCATAACCAAAAATATGTAATTTGATTAATATAGTTCTTGAAGAAAAAAGGAATGGAGAAAAATAACCAATAAATAAACAAAATAAATAAACAATACTTGTCAGCATATGAAAGGTAAACACTGACATGTGAGTTTGTTATGCTGACTCATGCATGTAATGATTGTGAGTCTTACGTCACACACATTGACATTATGATTGTCCATGCCTAAAATATGTAAACACACACCACGTGACATAATTATAATGTTATTGTTCCATCAGTATTGACCGATTTAAAAGGTTTATGGCACAGTAACACACTAACGAGGTAGTATGTAATCAATCCTGTAAACACTGACACTGCACAACACTATTAAATATTTTAAAGTTAATATTTACAAAATCAGCAAAGTTTGTGATACTCATCCGAGTTACACTTGCACACATATGTCATATTATAGATGTAAATTTCACCATCTCTTACTTTAGTGTATCATGTAAATATCGCTGTCGTTTTTATTTATAATATATGTCAATTATCACAGTAAATATTTAATTAGAAAACTTGAAGTTAATCAAAATATATACACTGTATCAGTAACTGTCCTTGAGTAATAATGTATGTACATGAATTTATGTATTTGAAAATGAGAATATAATAGTGTTCGATAGATAAAATCACAGCACTAACATTTGTCCATAAGATAATCCTTGAGTGATCCTGATTCTCACAAAGAATTCATGTAAAATACCATAATTTTACTCTAGTTAACAGCACTTATAGTCTCTGCGTATAGCAATGAAGTTTCTTCTTGAACCAAACCACGTATATATGTGTATATTAGTTCCCTGTGGCCGTGAAAAATGTTTTTCACTTTGATGCATTAACTGTGTAGCTACAAATATTGTCATTGATGAAAAACGTACAGTAGAGAACTGCATATCTTCGAATTGTGAATGTGAAGTATTTAGTTGTATGTAAATATTCCTTCAAATCGATGTATGTATTATCAGCGTTGAATATCAGGTCTCACTACTACTTGACTTCAGTAAGAGTTAATTAGAATAGAATGAAGGAGATCCGTGTTAACCGATTTGGTGCTTATCAACTGATTTTGCTGGACTGCGTAATTAAAACTCTTGAAAGGTCTAATTGTAATTCATGTTTCCACGTGTCGAAAAATTAAAAGAAAATCTCAGAAATAAAAATCTTGAGAAATTCTCAAAAAAAAAATCGTAGGACAAATAATTCCTCTGCGTCCTTCAGGTGTAATTCGTGTCGATTTCTTATTTCTGCAAGGTTTTCGCTGGTGACCATCTCTAGACGTTGACATCTGAAAAAGCTGAACTGAGGACTGTTAACATGGTTTCATAATATTGTTAAAATGTTCATTTTACCGTTAAAATTTGAATTATCTGTGAGGCAATTCAGGTAGGTTTTCGAAAGGAAATTTGCTTCATATACCGAACAGGCATTTCCTCCTGATCGTTGGTGTAATGTTGTGTGTGTGAGAGAACTTAATATGTCGGTATGTGTAGAGGTTTTGTTGAGACAAGGGCGCCTCTAAGTCACCCTTTTTTAAAAAAAAAATAGTGCTTGTAAATATTACAAGTATGAAAAATCTTGTAGTTGAGGGTTGTTACATTTTAGGAAATGGAATTTGAAAAGGAGTACCGATTCAGTCATAACATTTACTCTTACTATAAATTACCCAAATTCTAATTAATGCCATCCTTTACACACCAAATATAATTAGAATCTTGAAAAGAGAGAAAAATATAACTACTAATAATTACTGAAAACAAATTGAACTTTACATATGAATAGAATGTAATGCTGTAAATACTCTTGAAGATGTTATGAGTGTATACTGTATACTCCTGCAAAATTTTAAATTATAATTGATTTCTGAAAATATATGAATGCTTAAATTGACTTAAAATATTTATAAATAACAATTGAATGAAATGAAATACTTTAAATATTACCTAAAAAATAGTGTCGAACGATCGTCCTTCTGTTAGTATAATATTGTTAAAAATAACGTCATTAATAGAGATTAATTGTAAAATATCCTGTGCACTTGCTAATATTGTCCACATAAATTGAAATACGTAAAATAATATTCTAAGAATTCGGTTGAATGTGTCGATCTTCCTTACCTCCGGCAGACTTTCAACCTTTCCGGCTGTTTGTCATCCCTCTTGGGTGATGACAGCAGCATTTTATCAAATGTTTTTAGTTTTTTACGAAGAGCTGGACTCTTCCACCGTCTGTAAGGAGGTTTTCAGTTTGATTCTTCTGACTTTTTAATTTGTTGTGTTTGTCTCGTGCAGGTCTTTTTACAACCTTGCACTTTTAATTTTTTCCCATGGGGCTATTTACACACCTTATTAAGAATTGAGTCAGAATTTTAGATAAGGGGCTATTTCCCCGTATACATAGAAGGGTGCAAAATGGCGTTAAGTGCTAACGAACCCAAACAATTTTTAAATCAATCAATCAATCAATCTAAGAATTCGAAATCTCGTTGTCCATTATTGACTCTTTCCCCCCTAATGATATTGTCTAAGAATATTAAATATATACGATAGGTCACACTAAAAGTTTTTAGACACGCGTAAGTAAAACACTGGAGACCAAAAGTATGAATGCTATAATTTTTCAAAGTATTCTCCATGACAGTTGATACACTTGTTCATCCGCTCAAACCAAGTGTGAAAGCACTGGGACCACACATCTGCAGGCACCTCTTGAATGCACTGAACGAAGGCGGTGACTGCCTCCTCGGGAGTAGGAAATGAAGAACCTCGTAATGTATCCTTGATTTTAGGGAACATGAAGAAATCACAAGGGGCGAGGTCGGGACTGTAAGGAGGATGAGTCATTTCTTCGATGTTGGAGGCTTTGAAGAATTCAATTGTTCGTACTGCTGTATGGCTGCGCGCATTGTCTTGATGCACAATAATGCGACTTCGTGGGCGTTTTTCACGAACTTTCCGTACGATCTCCGGTAAACAAACCGTAGTGTACCATTCAGCATTAACGATCCGACGTCCCTGTAGCGGCACTGTTGCAATATGGCCTGTCCGACTGAAGAAAGTGGCAACCATTTGTTTGCCAACACTTCGTCCCTTCCTGACTTTTGTTGGTGGGAAGATCCACTGCGTCGACTGTCGTTTGCTGTCGGGTTCATAACAGTACACCCGAGTTTCGTCACCTGTTACGATGTCATACACTGAATTTGATTGTCCTTGGTTAAATTTGTCCAGCATTTTCATGCACCATGTGACCCGTGCCTGCTTTTGCTCCTGAGTAAGATGGTGTGGGATCCATCTGGCACAGAGCTTCCTGACACCAAGGCGGTCATGCAGGATCGTTTGAACCTGACTCATACCAATACCCAGTGTTGCACTAATAACTGCATATGTCACCCGGTTATCCTCCTCTATCATGCGACGCACTCTGTCGACGTTTTCTCGAGAAGTTGCTGTCACAGGACGACCATCACGTAATTCATCACTGAGTTTCTGACGTCCACGTCGAAATTCTAAAAACCAATTAAACACAGTCGCACGGCATGGGGCTTCCTCCTGAAATGCATTTCAGAGCCTTTCATAACATTGCTGCTGCGTTAAACCTGCTCGAAAATCGTAAAAAATCATTGCTCTGAAGTGCTCCCGTGTTAAATTCATTTTACTGTACACACACGACAATAATTGACTAATTTCTGGCACACAACAATTAACAACTATAAATTCTGTAGCATTATCACACTTCACAGACTACTAACTTCAACATATCCTAGAGACAATGTATTGCTGCAATCAGTGTTGCCGCATCTAAAAATTTTTAGTGTCACCCACGTATATATATATATATACACAATTGTGTATACAAAAAAATATGGAGAGAAAAAATGAAAGTTGACAATTGGTAGTGTTTAACTACATATATAATCACCTAAAATTAAATGACATAAAAATGAAAACTTAATTGCAATTTATATTCCGAATGTTGCCAGATGAAGAAATATCATTCTGAACGGACATAAGGTTGCATGTTCTTTTGTATCCTTAAAGTCGATAGCCTGAGTTGAAAGAATGCTCCATCGGCAGTTTATTCAGTTCCCCGGCTAAGGTGGAATGTGAGATATCTGCTGTTTAATTTGCAACGTGTTGGTTACTACATGTCAAAAGAGAATTTTGCTCCTGCCGATGTAGGTAGATATCGTTGCCGCAAGAAACGAATAGAATGCCTAACTTGCATATTTCTTCAGTTGTTCTGTCTTTCTGAATGTAACTCAAGTTTCCACATTGCTTAAAGAGGAAGGATTTCCGTTGCATCCGAGTTGAACTTTATCCTTTTGCTGACGAAAGACATTTTACCATGAAAGCATTTAAAATTGACTTTGTATATCGCTTCGAGAAGTGTGAAATACATGTGAGGGAAATTTTAAGTGGCAATTTTACAATATGGGAAATAAAAAAAAAATTAGGAAGTACTCTAAGTAACTTGATTACAACATTCAATAAATTAATGGAGTCGTATTTGGAATGAAGTATTCCAAATTAGATGGATCAATGTAATGTACATGTTTAATGAAAGATACTTTACTTCTTCAAGACTGTCGTAATTCATCTCATGACTGTGTCGTTAAATTGTTAATAAAATGTGACAAGTGGCTGCTGATAACTCATGATCGTAGCTGTATGTGTAAAATACTACTTATTTCCCCTATGCTCTTAATTGACTTATTAATCTTCATATTAGATTTCAAATCTAGCTTTTACGTAAAGTTATGTAAGAAAGATATACAAAATAATTAAATCTCAATGTAAAATGCGTATAATTATAAATGTGATATTAATATTTATATTATTTCTATGTGATACATTTTATTTAAGCCTTATAAATATCAAACAACTCAATATGTTCACTATTCTCTTCGTTATTATTATTAAAATGTGTACTTGTTTAAAACCCTATTTTGACTAACCACGCTAAATCATAGAGAATTTTAATTCTCATTTTCCTTACCGAATGTGTAACACATTTTATTCATAAAAAATACTAAAGTCTATTATCGACTTACACTATTTATCTTGTGTAGTTCACAAAATATTATTTCCATCAGTTCTCTGCAGGCCTACAGAAACCTGAGGAAAATTCCTTGCGCGCAATTTATGTTCATCACCATTCCCTTTGTTCACTATCCGTGAATACAATAATATTAATTATTATTTTTGCGCGTTACTGTACTTGTTGTTTATTATATGAAACCTCGATGTCTACGAGTTATAACTAATGATTTTAGTGTGGTAATAACTAGTTTTACACTGCCGTGCAATTATTAAGGGCTAAACAATAATATTTCACATAATTTTAGTGTTTGTTCGTTTAAAAAAATATTTGCAAGATTTAAAATTTATTTAGTGCATCAGAGTACTGAAAAGGAAGTTACGTACAGGGTAAAAGGTATGTTCTCACTCATTCACTCCCATGCTGCGTTTGGGATCGAACCAAGAACCTCTAGATTAAGAAATAACTACATCACCCAATTCATTCATCTCTCAGATGGTTATCACTCGCTTGGCCTAAATGTGATAAATGCAAGAGGTTACATTTAAAGGAATGGCGATAGAAATTAACTTAGGTTAGATATGGGTTTTATACTCTCCATGACTGAACCGATATGGATTGGTTTAGAAAAGGATATTACTTGCCTTGCAAATAGATGAAGATTGTTCCTACACTTGTCCTCTCAAATGTCACTTGTCTGACCTCCCTGTCAGACATCGAATCTATCACACACCATCGTCCAATAATCGTTCTCCACTTTGCTTCTCTCTCACAATCCGCAGACCTTACTCTCTCTCGTATTCTCGCCAACTGCTCATACCTCCTGACAATTCCAACACTCATGCCACATACGCCTTCCAAATCAATCACCTGACCTTTGACTGATTACTTATTCAGCATTCCTTTCTCTGCTACCTCCCATGCTAAGACTTTACACTTCTTACCCAATACCTTGGGTACGATACGATAGACTTTTCCGCTATTTACCAGATCTCTATATTTTTTCCATTTACCACTTCACTTCCCTGATTTTTTATGGGTTGCGGGGTGTAAGGAGTGACCTTCCACGTAGTACACCCAAATGTGAACCACATTTTAAATTTTTTAGTTGTGCAACGTTAGAGTTTGTTATTTGTAATTATAAGGGGTATTTATTTTTACACAATTATAACGTGTGCCCGTACGAACAATTTAACTTACTAATCAGCGAGGATGTTTAAAATAATTCCAAAATTGCATTGGAAATCGAAATAAAACATAAGATCTCCCCCTGCATGTTTGACTACTTTGACGGGGCGAAAGGCTTAGTAGGTAGGCCATTATCATCTTATCATTTCATTTACGAGGCGCATCCAGAAAGTAAGTTTCCCTATTTTTTTTAAAAAAAAAAACCAACACAGTTTCAGGAAACCATTTATTGGCAACAGGTACAGCAAAGGTTCAGCAATTTTTCAACATAGCAACCACCAGAATTGAGACACTTGTCGTATCGTGGTATCAACTTTTGGATCCCACTGTCGTAGAACTCTGCCGCCTGTGAATGGAACCAGCGTGTGACAGACGTCTTCAGCTCTTCGTCGTTGCCAAAACGCTCACCGGAGGACAGGAATTTCTTGAGGTGCAAGAAAACGTGAAAAATCGCTGGGAGGCAGATCAGGACTGTAAGGTGGATGATCAAACAACTCCCAGCCAAATTCCGTCAAAACAGCTGCTGTGCGCCGAGCCGTACGTGGACGAGCATTGTCATGGAGGAGCACAACACCTGCAGTAAGCATGCCACGCCTCTTGTTTTGAATGGCACGTCGCAATTTCCTTAGTGTTTCACAGTAATGGTCAGCGTTCACCGTTTCACCTCTGGGGAGGAAGTCAATGAGCAAAATGCCCTTCCTGTCCCAAAACACGGTGCACATCACTTTCTGTACCGACAGCGTCTGTTTGAATTTATTCTTGACCGGAGATCCACTATGCCGCCAGTGCATTGACTGCTGCTTGCTTTCCGGGGTGAAGTGCGAAATCCACGTCTCATCGCCCGTGACGATCCTGTCGAGGAAATCATCGCCGTCATCATGGTACCGTTGCAGGAATGTGAGTGCTGCTCCTGAACGTTTCATTTTGTGTTCGGGTGTCAGGTTTTTCGGCACCCACCTGGCACACAATTTTTTGAACAGCAGGCGCTGCGTGACAATCTCATGCAACACGGATCGCGATATCTGCGGAAAAAGGCTACTCAACTCCGTAATCGTGAAGCGACGGTTCTCTACGATGCGCTGCCGCACCAGCTCAACCAGATCATCAGTGATGAGGGACGGACGCCCACTGCGCTCTTCATCATGGACACTTTGACGACCTTCCGAAAACTGCCGACACCAGCGACGCACCATCTGCTTACTCATAATGTTCGGCCCATAGACCTCACAGAGCTGACGATGAATGTCAATTGGCGCAATGCTTTGTGCATTCAGGAACTTTATCACCGACCGAACCTCGCATGCGGTGGGAGAAGGAATACGAGCTTCCATTTCGGACCACTGCTGCCTCGCTACTGGCATGCGGCGGGAAAAGGAATACGAGCTTCCACTTCGGATTACTGCTGCCTCGCTACTGGCGCCGGGCGAGATCTGTCCGCCTGGCATATGATTGATACGCCTTAGCTCTGCTGCGCATGTGCAATTTCCACGGCTCATTATGTTTACTTTCACGGGAAAAAAAAAAATAGGGAAACTTACTTTTTGGATGCGCCTCGTATTTTTCATATCACATTTTCATCAACCCATCTCATCATTCATCTCCATCCCGTTGACCTCCCTATAACTAAGGGCCCAGCTAGAGAAGACAACCTTGATAAAAAAATTTAAAAAACTATCCCAAGGTGTTAGTCGCACGTGCCCATGGGACAGTGATGGCTGCAGGGGTGTTGCAGTCGCAAACGTGGCCTCGGGGATTTCAGTTTGGTTCTCGATTACCCTTCATTTTGGGGGATACGCCTTCTTGGGCATAGAGGGCATGTCGAGGCGACAATTTATGGACCCTCCTTATAAAATCAAAATATTTATTAGGAATTGAAACGGGGGGAAAGACCCAAACCGAGCACGGACTTCGAACCCGATATATTTATTGGAAGACACAAGTAACGCCACGACAGTGCCACGTTATCTTGTAATAAGCATAGTTGAATCGACAGATAGTACCGATTAGTCTACTAAGTTAAGAAAAATGGAGCTAAAACATTAAAGGACCTGTCACCGTTCCTTATAAAAAAGTAAGTGGAATATGCAGCTGGAAGTGATGTCTCAGACATTAAAAACTGCGCAACGGAAGCCTCCTCATCTAGATCAGCAGTCTAGAAACCTTCAGCTTAAGACCTTGGGCTACTTTACTGTTCAGGTTGAACTTCACCGTCAACTGAACAGTTGTAAAGGCGACATTCGCCACTGGGATCTGTTGAACGCCACAGAGGAGGAAATCCTTGAGGAGCTATCAGATAAACATATCACCGGAGTACAGCAAATTAAGACGCGAAAGTCCGGAGAAATTGTACCAACTGCTTCAATTGTTCTCACTTTTCAAACGACCTCTCTCCCAGATAGGGTACGGGCTGGATATTTGAGACTGATTGTCCGGGGTGTAAGGGGTGACCTTCCACGTAGTACACCCAAATGTCAACCTCACTTCCACGATAGTACACCCTGGACTGAAGACTAACGAGGCTCTGGCCCCATGGCAAGTATAATTTTGTTTGTGATGTCCTTTGTTTTGTCCTTATTTGTGCTGAGTGCCCGTTTACAGTCTCAGCTTTTAACAGAAGTCAGAACATTTTAAGATTTTTAATTATGCAACGTTAGAGTTGTTCTTTGTAATGATAAGGGGCTGGCCCCCGTATAATGTGACGGGAGTAAAATAGCCTAAGTGCTGACGCTCCCACAATTTTAAAATCAAATTCAAATTCGAGACTGATTGTCCGGCCGTACATCCCTAACCCGATGTGGTGTTTGAAATGCCAGAACTTTGGGCACATTTAGCCTTCCTGAAAGGCCACTACTGCCACATTTGGCAAGTCCAGTGATCCCAATCATGGGACAGAGTATGCTCATCTGGTCTCACATGCGTCAAATGCAAAGGCGAGCACACCGTCTGACATCGTGACTGCCCCACTTATCAAGAGGAAAAGAAGATCCCAAAGTTGGTCGTTACTTAAAAAAAGAAGGCAGGAAAGAAAGGAGCAAACTAAACTTGGTTTCCGAAGTCATAACACCTAGCCGTACAACTCTCCAATCACTAAATGGGAGTTTGATCAGGCGCTTTGGAGTTCCAAGAATAATTTCCGGGCCTGAATAGCATATACTATGAAATGGTACGTCATCTGCCCCACTCAGGAAAGCTGTTCCTCCTATCTACGTTTAAAAGGCTCTGGTTGGAGGATTCCTTCCCTGTACCATGGAAGGAGGCTTTTATTATTCCTATCCTGAAGCCAGGTAAAGACCTCACAACAGCCTCTAGTAAGAGGACAATCGTCTGACGTAGCTGTTGTTGCTAACTCATGGAACGTCTAATAAACAAGCTTCTCACCTGGTTGATGGAGGAGAACTTCTTGATCAGTAACTATCAATGTGAATTTCGCTCCAACTGTTCCACGGTGGATCATCTGGTTCAACTGGGAACATACTCAGGATCCTTTCATACAGAAGGAACACTTAGTAGCAGTCTTCTTTAACCTCCAAAAGGCCTATGATACAACTTGGCAATTTGGTATTCTTCAGCAGCTCCATTCATGGGGTGTCCGTGCCCACAAAGCGTACTTTATACAGAACTTTCTATCCGATCGCTATTTCCGCGTACGTGTTGGGAACTCCTTTGCAGACCCTGATCTACAAGACAACGGTGTCCGTCGGTAGCGTTTTGAGCGTGACTGGTTGCC
Source organism: Lepisma saccharinum (assembly GCF_977018435.1). NCBI lineage: Eukaryota > Metazoa > Arthropoda > Insecta > Zygentoma > Lepismatidae > Lepisma > Lepisma saccharinum. The sequence goes on along the minus strand of NC_139240.1, from coordinate 7,235,403 downwards.
ATAGCAGTAAGCAATGTTGTGACAAACATTCTTGCCCCTGTACATGGTCTCCTTTATGTGGACGCCCTATCTATCTTCCGCTCACGGAAGCTCGCGTCAGCTTCCCGTCAGCTCCAACTGACTATAAACCGTTTGGTTGAGTTGTCCTCCAAAACTGGTTTCATCTTCAGCCGTGAAATTCGTGTGCGTTCATTACTGTCGTCAACCCACGTGTCTTGTTGATCCTACCCTGTACATGGGGAAATAGCCCCTAGGCTGGGTCAATTAGGTCAGATTTCTCGGCCTCATTTTCGATAAGAAATTAACCTGGCAATCTCACCTTCGCCAGCTAAAGTTCTCACCTGTAATGCGCTTTAGCGGGGTGTAAGGGGTGACCTTCCACGTAGTACACCCAAATGTCAACCTCACTTCCACGTTAGTACACCCTGGACTTTAGACTAACGAGGCTCTGGCGACTGGCCCCATGGCCAGTATAATTTTGTTTGTATTGTCCTGTTGTCCTTATATGTACTGAGTGCCCCTTTACAGCCTCAACTTTTAACAGAAGTCAGAACATTTTAAGATTTTTAATTATGCAACGTTAGAGTTGTTCTTTGTAATGATAAGGGGCTGGCCCCCGTATAATGTGACGGGAGCAAAATAGCCTAAGTGCTGACGCTCCCACAATTTTAAAATCAAAATCAAATAAAAAATTATGCGTTTTAGCACATACATACTGGTGGTTTAGATGACGATACTGTTTCGACTGTACCGTTCTTAATCAGGTCGAAGTTGGATTATGGATGCGTTGTGTATTCGTCTGCCCGTCTTGGGCTTCGCATCCTAGACACAGTCCATCATGCTGGTATTCGGGTATGTACCGCTGCTTTGCGTACCAGTCCCGTCGCGAGTTTATATGTCGAGTCATCTGAGCCGTCGCTGTCTCTGCGAAGACAGCAGCTTGTCCTGAATTACTTTCTGAATCATCGCTCGATCCGGTTGCATCCGTCATATGACACAGTCTCCCACGAAAGAAAGCCGACTTTGTACTGGCTACATCCTCATGCCACTAAATCATTTGGTGTTCGAGCAGACAAGATCCTATCAGCATTTGGTGTTGAAATGCTTGTCGTATCTCCTCTCTTACCGCCTCTCGCAACTTGGGAGTTTCCTGCACCTTCTATCGACTTCTCTTACTGCCCTCCCAAAGGCAGAAACACCAATGATAGAATATCAGCAGAGGTTTTTAGAGTTTCGAACTCAGCACCACCATTTTAATGTTTTTTACACGGATGGGTCCAAATCTGCAGAATCAGTGGGATGTGCCTTTGTTGTGAACTCCCAAGGCTACAGTCTCGTCCTGTTCAATCTACACGGCTGAACTGTATGCAGTCTTCAAGGCATTGGACTTTGCTGATATTCACTCTCTGCAGAAGGTCCTTGTATGCACAGATTCCCCCAGTGTTCTTCTGTGTCTGCGATTACCCAATTCCAGTCATCTTGTAGTGCATCGTATCTTTCGACGGATAGTGTTCTTGTGTACCAGAGCTGAAGTGTGCTTCTGTTGGATCCCTAGTCATGTGGGCATCAAGGGGAACGAAGGAGCCGATGCTGCCGGTAAGTTTGCTGATGCAGACGGCGACGTTCTCGTCCACCTTCTGCCTGCTAGCGACCTTCATAATGTGTTTCGTTCTTGCATTCTTGGGGTGTAAGGGGTGACCTTCCACGTAGGCGCCCAAGAGTCAACCTCACTTCCACGTAGTGCACCCTGGACTAAAAACTAACGAGGCTCTGGCGACTGGCACTATGGCCAGTATAATTTTGTATGTGTTGTCCTGTTTGTTGTCCTTGTGTGTGCTGAGTGCCCGTTTACGGCCTCAGCTTTTAACAGAAGTCAGAACATTTTAACATTTTTAGTTATGCAACGCTAGAGTTGTTATTTGTAATGATAAGGGGCTGGCCCCCGTATAATGTGACGGGAGCAAAATAGCCTAAGTGCTGACGCTCCCAAAATTTTAAATTCAAAATCAAAATCAAATCTTGCATTCTTGAAAGGTGGGATGACACAAGGGGGGAACAAGCTTCGAACTGTCAAGCCCGTCACAGGTGCTTGGCTTTCCTCGTCTCGTCCCTCGCGCCTAGAAGAAGTTATCCTAACTCGACTCCGAATTGGACATAGCCGCCTAACGCATCGCCATTTGCTACAAGGACTGGACCCTCCGTTGTGACGTTACTTTAAGTGTTCGACACATTTTTCTCGAATGTTCAGCTTTTAATCCTCTCAAACAGAGTTTTAACCTTCCCATGACTTTTCATGCATGTTGGGTTACGACGTCATTGTTTTAGCAAACGTTTTCACGTTTTTGAGAAGAGCAGATCTCTTCCTCTCTCCCTCTGATGTAGCTTTTAAACCATCCTTACATTTTTTAATGTGTTGTGTTTGTCCAATGCAGGTCCATTTACAACCTGCATTTTTTAACCTTTCTTGAGGGGCTTTTTACACCCCTCTTTTATCTTGCTAAATTGGAGGTAATCATTTTAGATAAGGGGATCTTCCCCGTATTCAATGAAGGGTGTAAAAGGGCCTGATGTGCCTACGTGCCCAAGAATTTTAATTCAATCAATCAATCAAAACATGGGATCTAAATACGCGATTCTGCCTTTGTCAACTTGAAACTAAATGTGTTTGAGAGAATTAAATTTCTAAAATTCGATGGGGTGGTCTAGTATACCTTACCAGGTTCTTGGACCATGTTGGAATCAGCTGTTTGATGGCAATATTTCAATTTTGCACTTCGGGTCTAGCCAATCACCAGTCCAATAGGCGAGACGATTTTGATGTTTCTTTTCCTAACGTAATATAAACGTGTCCCGCACCGTGGCCATGTGATCTAAGGCGTCTTGCTTTGCCCTCCGCCTGAGGATTAAATTATCATGAGGATGAATGATGAAACTGATGAAGGAAAATAATTTCTAGTATCGTAGCGTTCGTAGCGTGCTGAGCTAACCACTGCATCATAAAGCCCAGTGATAATGTACATGAATATCACTTCAATTGTTAGCCACTTGGAATAATTGAGGTAGTCGTGTAGTTCACTAAAATGTGTAAATTAGGACTTTTGATGCAATTTGATTTGATTTTGAATTTAAAATTTTGGGAGCGTCAGCACTTAGGCTATTTTGCTCCCGTCACATTATACGGGGGCCAGCCCCTTATCATTACAAATAACAACTCTAACGTTGCATAACTAAAAATCTTAAAATGTTCTGACTTCTGTTAAAAGCTGAGGCTGTAAATGGGCACTCAGCACACAAGGACAAAAAACAGGACAACACACACAAAATTATACTGGCCATAGTGCCAGTCGCCAGAGCCTCGTTAGTCTCTAGTCCAGGGTGCACTACGTGGAAGTGAGGTTGACATTTGGGTGTACTACGTGGAAGATCACCCCTTACACCCCTTTTGATGCAATTAAAACTATTTACAGCCAATGCATATTTTTCCAGAACGACGAATTTGTGAATTTACTACAAGACTTCTCAAACATCCGCAGATAAGGCTAATACCATTTATTTTTCGTATCTATCATAGTCATCCAGAAATACACGAGTCATTCCATGCCAAATCAACACAGATATGTGCAATTTCCAACCTCACCACCTCCGATTTTCATGAAATTTAGAGAGTTGAAACTATGCATGGAACTTTGTAACTATGAAAATTTTGATTCTCGTGCGTCTTCTTGCAATTGTTAAATTATTCAAGGTCAAAGTTCGCATAAATTGCCCTTTTTGAGCCCGCTTAGCTATACTAAATGTGCTGTAACGCAGCCCCTATTTCGCCTAGGAAGTTCAAAGAAAACTTACTGTACAGAGAATTGAACAAGCTTTCCAGTGATATATAACAAGCCTACCTTTGGATAAAAATATAATTTTGTCACGTGACCTTGACCTTTGATCATGAATATCTCAAAACATGTCATAACCAAAAATCGTGAAAAAAATATATATTTGGTCCCTCATGCGATACTGTAAAACGTATCAAAATATCACTCTGGGACTGCAATAGGATCAGAAGATACAAAATAATATGTGTATATTTGTGACTGAAAAAAGCCTCACTACATGAACTGTACCAATATGCCAGACCTACGCTTGACACACACAGCTAGGGATCTTCCTGTGCCTAACCTATTTCTTTCATGACCAGGATAACTCCTTTACATTTTGTAAGGGGTGTTAAGGGACATTTGACTCGTCATAGTTCATGTAATGAGGTTTTTATCAGTCACAAAGTTACAAATATTATTTTGTATCTTCTGATCCCATTACAGTCCCAGATTGATTTTTCATGTGTTTTAGAGTATGGCATGAGGAACCGAATACATTTTTTTCAAGGTTTTTGGTCATGACATGTTTTGAGATATACAAGATCAAAGGTCAAGGTCACGTGACAAAATTATATTTTTATCCAAAGGTAGGCTTGTTATATATCACTGGAAAACCTGTTCAATTCCCTGTACAATAAGCTTTATTTGAGGTTCCTAGGCAAAATAGGGACGGAGTTACAGCACATTTAGTATAGCTAAGCGGCCTCAAAAAGAGCAATTTATGCGAACTTTGACCTTGAATAATTTAACAATTACAAGACGCACAAGACTCAAACTTTTTATAGTTACTAGGAACCATGCATAGTAGTTTCAACTCCCCAAATTTCATGAAAATCGGAGTTGGTCAGGTTGTGGGCTGTGTTGATTTTATATGGAATGACTCTCATGCTAATTCCCAGGTATGCTAGATTCCATTCTGTCCATTCCTATCATTCATAGTTGTGGACCATCTCTCCGGATCGGAGCATGCTTGTAAAAAAAACTGGAGTAGAAGCGACGCTTCGCAGTCGCTCCGGAATGCTCCATTAGTACCACTCAGACTCCGCTCCGAAACGCTGGCTGCCTGCTGGCAATAGCATAATGTCAGCGATGCTGTCTCAGTCCTTTCATCGTTCTATGTTTCCTGATGAGGCCCTTCATGTGGCAAATTCACTGTGTGCACGGTTTGTGGTTTCTGAAAATAACCCACGAGAAAGTTTTTAGTTTCATACATCATCTGAAATTGAAAGTTTTTCTTGAAGAATGTCACAAACTTGATCTTGACAAACTTGATCTACCCGCAGCTGAAAAGTGAACTTTCCTAATTGCAATCTTTATCTGTGAAAAGGTTTTCAGTTTTACTCTACAGTTGTGAAAGTATTTAGAGCCCTCATCACCAATTAGGCTCTGCTCTTCCTTATGCAAGAGATGGTGTCACATTTATTGGGATGCATCTCTTTTCCTACCAGGCACACAGTAGAAAACATAGCATAGTTCTCATTGGCTAGGGAATGGGAGGGAATTGATTAACTGACAATGCAACAAACACCAAAGAAGGCAATTGGCCTTAATGGAGACATTTAGGGTGCTTTGCCCATATTTTAAATTTAATCGTACAGGAAGGGCTTAAGGAAATTGGAGACATTGTTAGCAAAATGAAATCGATTGTGGAATTCTTGAAAAGAAGTCGACGCAAGCCATGTTGAATTGCACGCAAAGACAAATGGGGCTTGAACCAATAAAACTGAAGCAAGTGAAAACACTATGTGTAATTCTAGTTATATGCTGTGTAGGATGTTACAAACCAAGGAACCTGTAATATCACCCTTGCACTGGTAAGCAGCGACCTGGATATTTTGTCTCCTCAAGAGTGGGAGATAGTTAAAAGTACAACAGCTGTTCTCGAATTTGAATTTTGAATTTGAATTTAAAATTTTGGGAGCGTCAGCACTTAGGCTATTTTGCTCCCGTCACATTATATGGGGGCCAGCCCCTTATCATTACAAATAACAACTCTAACGTTGTATCACTAAAAATCATAAAATGTTCTGACTTCTGTTAAAAGCTGAGGCTGTAAACGGGCACTCAGCACACACACAAGGACAAAAAACAGGACAACACACACAAAATTATACTGGTCATAATGCCAGTCGCCAGAGCCTCGTTAGTCTTTAGTCCAGGGTGCACTACGTGGAAGTGAGGTTGACTTTTGGGTGCCTTAGAAGAAGGCCGCCCCTTACACCCCAGCTGTTCTCGAAATATTCTTTGAAGTGACAAAGGAAATCTGTTCAGAGCATTCTGTTTCACTTTCAAAAGCAATGGGAATTAAAATGCAGAGATTTATTTATTTATTTATTTATTTGAAAAGTCCTGAATACAGAAAAATCCATTTTACATCAGGATATCAACCGGAAAAGAAATAAACAAAATAATAAGATGGACACACACACACACATATACATATATAACAAGAATAATAACAACTAGGGCAAAAAATAATATTATTTACTCTTCAGCTGCTTTATGCACGCAGTTCTGTAAGTCTGTTTTGATAAATGGAAGCCCGGAGCGTCTCTTAATGAGTTGTAAATGGTTTGTAGCCTGTAGAGAAGTGATCTTTGTTCTAAGGATAGCCTTGAAGATTTAATGTAAAAGAAGTTGTTGCATTTACTGTTGGGACGTGGGATTCTGATATTAAGAAGTGGCAAGAGTTCGCTGGTGAAAAGTTGTCCATTAATGATTCTGAAGAGTAGTGTTAAATCTGAGAGTTGACGGCGAAGAGAAAGGTCATGAATTTGTAGAGTGGATAGAATTTCTTGTTTGGAGAAGTTTGCAAGGGCTGGGCATCTGTGTTTGACTATTCTGACGAAGAAACTTACTACTTTGTTTGTTTTCTTTAAATTGCTTTCACATGCCATTGACCAAATACAGGAGCCATATTCAAGAATAGGAACAACACACATTGTAAAGTAGGTTTTGAGGGCAGAAACGTGTGTTATGTCTGTAAATCTGTAAATTAGTCCGAGTGTTTTCATCGCTTTCGAAGTTAGTAGATAAAAATTGTGCATCTGACCGCAACTCTAATTTCTTGACCAAACGACCACAAAAAGTTGAAAAACTCACTTTCTCTTCCTGTTCCACGCCTCATTTAGTGCGCTGACGATGTTTCACGGGGGCAAAAAGGCAGTGATGAGTGAAAGATGAGCTCTCATCCTCTCATCCTTCTCATCTCTCTCATTCCTCTCATTCTTCTCTCATCTTCTTATCCTCCTCTTATCTTCTTTTTATCCTCCTCTCATTCTCTTATTCTCTCATTCTCTTATTTTTTTATTCTTTCATCCTCTTATTTTCTCTTATTTTTGAAAGATGAGTGTACCTTATCGTAATTTTCCAAGTCTGGGGCCAAATGTTTATATATCGTGATCTTCGTAAACCTCTCCTCTCATTCTCTTATTCTCTTATTCTCTTATTTTTGAAGGATGAGCGCATCTTATTGTAATTTTCCAAGTCCGGGACCAAATGTTTATATATCGTGATCTTCGTAAACCTCTTCTCTTATTTTCTCATCTTCTTATTCTCTTATTCTCTTATCCTCTCATTTTTTGAAAGATGAGTGCACCTTATCGTAATTTTCCAAGTCCGGGACCAAATGTTTATATATATTGTGACCTTCGTAAACCTCTCTCTCTCGGGGAGGGAACGATGTACTACACACACACACACACGCGCGCGCGCGCGCGCGCGCGCGTATGCCTCTTATTATTTTCCGTATTGTGACGCAAGCAAACAAATAATAATTGTTGTTTTTTAGGATACCTGGCCCCTATAACCTCGCCAGGGGGTGCGTGGTGGCGGCGAAATCATCACGAGTTTAGATTTGTACTACGAATGTTGTCAAAAATTTAATCAATGTTGTTTATTCTCGATGCTAAAATCTTACATAGATTATTCTCTAAAAACGAAAATCGATAATCCTATGCCAAGCCCCCAAGGCATTCAAACAATTTCTAATGTTCGCGTGGATAGCGACGCTCGGTAGAATTTTTCCTGTCCCTGTGGAGAAATTGTGTTTCGTCGCTCAATGTAACATTTTCATCACGGACCAAACTATCCACAGCAACCCCTCCCCGAACCCATTCACCTTGCATCCTCTTCCGCCCGAAGAGATTCTATTTTTTTCAGCTTTCCCACGGTCCTGAATAAAAAACCCATCACATCCCCGATAACAATAGAATCAGAAGCGGATGCGGCGGAAGCAAACACAGCAGCATCTTCCGCTTTTTGAGTTTTGTGCTGGGGATTGTCCGTTTCACACACCACACCCTGACGGGGCGTGGAATAGAGGCCGAGGGGAAATGATCGACAATACATGCATGGGTGGAACTGTCAACGTCCCGTTTATTGTTATTTGTCCCCCACAGGATATTGTACGTATCACAAAAGTTTTTTTTGTTGAAAAAAATATAGCATGAATGAATGAATCAGTCAACAAGGGTTTTATTTGCTTATTGTGTTTTCACCAAAGAGAGTCGCGTGGAGTAGGAAGGAGAGAAGGAGAAAAAAGGAGAGGAGTTCCTATATAACGTACTAGTTTCTTTTTTTGTTCATTATTATCATAGTGAACGTCAATCGTGGCAGTTCAGTATTTTTTAATTTGTTTATCTGGCAGTATACATATATATCATCGTGGAAGTTTTAGTGAGCTACAAGTTTTATTTTGAAGTCTCTCTATCTCTCTTGAAAGGTGAACGTCAATCGTGGCAGTTCAGTATTCTTAATTGTTTGTCTGGCAGTATATATATATATCATCGTGGAAGTTTTAGTGAGCTACAAGTTTTTATTTTGAAGTTTCTCTCTATCTCTCTTGAAAGGTAAGTTTTTATTTTTTCATGATATATTAATATTTTTTGTTTTACGTCTGACACACACATATTCAGAGGAGTCATAAAAAATTGACACACACTTACATGTTGTATATTTTTAATCTCCTACAACAGTGCACACACATACATACATACATACTGTTCGCGTCTAATATATATATGTGGAAGGAAAAAATGTCTAGCATTTTTTCAATTTTTTTTCCTTCTGTTTCAGTGCGCTTTCCACTACCACCACCACAACCCCCCAAAAAAAATTTCTCTGTATATATATATATAAATAACAGAGAGAAAAAATGGAACCGCAACCAGGTCCCTCCGGTTTTTGCGGGAAAGTGGCATGTCGCAACTGTGGAAAGTTGATTTCGAAACCTAATATTGCTAGGCATTTGAAAAAATGTCGTCTACCGGAACATGATGACGCCCCCCCGGCAAAGAAATCTCGCATTGATGCGCATGAGGAGGGTGCTTTGAATAAAAGTGCACGCATCATAACGTATAAATCTGGAAGCGATGAAAAATGTGACTCGAGCATCTTCCTCAACAATGTGAAATCTCAGGTAGTTGATAAATTACGTAATTGCCTCCTCAATGTTGCAATTAAAATTCATCTCGTCTTGACCCTGCTGTATGAGAAAGTTGTCTCGTCCGAGTCAAGCACTTTCAGCTTTTACGTAGGGTGTGAAAGCTTACACGATGACAATGACGAGAATCTTGACGAGATAGTGACACGGCTATTTGAGCACTTGACACAAAAACAAGAAGAGTTTGAAGGTCGCGGAAGTGGATGGAGTCTTTGCGGTCGCAGCCACATGTTAGAACTTAGAGTCTGCAATTTCAAACCATTACGCAGCGCTCAAAAAAAACAAAAAACAAAAAAAAAAAAAATGCAGTGTTGAACATACAAAGTAATGATCAGAAGAGTTTCCTATGGTCTGTCATCGCCGCATTACACCCAGCAAATAATAATGACCCCCAACGCCTGTCCAATTACAGAGGATACGAGGGAAGATACGAGAATATGATGAGAGGAACTTCCTATCCTGTGCCCCTGAATAAGATCAATCAAATTTTAAAAAACTATAGAGAGGAAAAAGGAGAAGATATCGATATTTCTGTTTTTGGGGTTGACGATTCCGGCAATATTCGTGTGTTAAGACCTGCGAGAAGGCAGAATAATGTAATTCGACTCTTGCTTGTAGATGGCCGTTACAGTTTGATACGGAATTTCTCAGGATTAGTAGGAAGACAGATCAGCAAGAATCACGATAAGATCGAAATTTGCGATCGGTGTTTGAGAATTTTTCGCGGGGGTAAGAAGATGAGAGAACAGCACAAGTGTTTTGGCTCCGTGAATGCAGAACCCGAAGATGTCATGCCGGAACCCGGAACCAAGATGAAATTTCAGAAACACCAGGCTCTTCTCCACCATTTCGCTGTTCTTTATGCCGACTTTGAAAGCTTCCAAGTTCCCATGACGTCTTGCGACCCTGATCCTTCTACCTCAAGCACGATACAAATTTTTCACCACGAGCCTTGCAGTTTCTCCATCTACGGAGAAAAATTGAATGATGTCATCTTGTATTGCGGACCCGATGCGGCAAAACATTTTGTTAAGAAGATAGCGGAATGCGCGAGAGAACTTGCACCCAGCCTGAAAGGTTCTTACGTTTCTCCACCTGCTCTCACGACGGAACAACAACGGGGACATGACGCGGCGACAAGATGCGAGGAGTGTAACCAGCTTTTTACCGCCGAAAATCACAAGGTCGTCCACCATGACCACCAGAATGGATTATTCCTAAACACTATCTGTAATTCGTGCAATCTCAAAATTAAGGAGTCGCATTTCGTTGCCGTGTTTCTGCACTACACGGAGAAGTACGACACGCATCTCTTCGTCAAAGAGCTCTACAACATAACTTCTCGAATCAGCATCATTCCGAGAACGAGTGAGAAGTATATTGCGGTAAGAATTTGGATCCCTCTCCAAGAAGGAGGAAGTGTGGAAGTGCGAATCCTGGACTCTTACAATTTCCTGTCCTCCAGCCTCGCAAGCCTTGCATCTCAACTTGGCGACGAAGATCTTGTGGCCACCAAGCAAAAATGTTTTTCGGGGAGAGATGAGAATTTGAATCTGTTGCGTCGCAAGGGCGTCTACCCCTACGAGTACGTCAACGATTTCGAGAAATTTGACGAGACGGAACTTCCACCCCGGGAGGCATTTTATTCTCATCTCACAGAGGACGTCTGTTCCGAAGAGGACTACGAACACGCTCGTAGTGTATGGACGGCATTCAATTGCCAAACTTTTCGCGATTATCACGATCTCTATCTCAAATTGGACGTGACTCTCCTCATGGACATTTTCGAATCGTTTCGTAAGAGATGCATCGCGATATACAAGTTGGATCCTGCGTATTTCTTCACGACGCCGGGGTTGACTTGGGAATCGATGATGAAATACACCAACGTGGAACTGGGACTTATTGCAGAGAAGGAACAGTATGCTTTCATGGAGAGTGCGATACGCGGTGGCATCGTCCAATGTCCCCGACGCCATGCTCAGGCAAACAATCCTCATACGCCTGGTTACGATGCATCGAAGCCCAACACCTACATTGTCTACTGGGATGTCAACAACCTGTACGGCCACTCCATGTCCCAGTGTCTTCCCATCAGCGACTACGCGTGGATGACCGAAGAGGAACTCTCCTGCGAAGATTTTCTCAACTGGAGGGAAGATAATGAATGGGGTTGTTTCTTGGAAGTGGATCTCGATTATCCCGAAACGCTTCACGAGAAACATCACGGATTGGCCCTGGCCCCCACCAAGGAGAAGCCACCTGGAGGATCGGAGCCAAAACTAATACTAAGCATGGAGAACAAGCGGAATTACGTTCTGCACTACCGTCTCCTCCAATTTTACCTGAGTCACGGCTTGCAGTTGAAGAAAGTTCATAGAGGATTGAAGTTCCGACAGAGTAGGTGGCTGGAACCCTACATAGCCGAGAACACGCGACGCAGAGCGCAATCGACATCGCCTGCAGACAAGGATCTGTACAAACTGTTCAATAACGCCATCTACGGCAAGACGATGGAGAACGTGCGTAATTACATCGATGCAATGTTGGTCACGGACGAAAAGAAATTTGAAAAGATCGTCGCATCCCCCTACTTCAAAAACTTCACCAATTTCGACGAGAATCTAGTATTCGTCGAGAGGAACAAGAAGCAAGTGATGCTCAACAAGCCGATTGCCATAGGTGCCACCGTCCTTGAACTATCAAAATTGCACATGTACCAATCGTACTACGATCAGTTTCAACCCTTTTATGGAGATAACATCCAAATATGCTACATTGACACGGATAGCTTCATTTTTCTAATCCAAACACAAAGCCTCGAACATGATCTGACTAAGATGAAGCATCTGTTTGATTTTAGCAACTTACCATCAGGCCATCACTTGTATTCGACAGAAAATAAAATGGCCATAGGAAAGTTCAAAGATGAAGTTGGCGGGGAGTACAGCAGGGAATTTGCGGGGCTTCGTGCCAAAATGTACTGTGTAAAGATTGCAGAAGAAAAAGAGATCAAGAAGGCGAAGGGGGTGGGAAAAATAAGTACCAGCAAATTTAGCATGCAAGACTACAAAGAATGCCTTTTTCATGGTAAAAGGCAACTCAGCACCGATCATCGCATTGCAAGTAAATTGCATGATTTGTACACGACGCGCGTAACCAAGGTCGCATTGGATGGCAGAGACAACAAGTTACGTGTTCTCGATTGTCACATCCACACGAGAGAGTGGGGCCACTACAATAAAAGCGATAAATGTGACGTGTGTTAACCGTAAGCCCATAGCCATGAAGTCTGCTGTGTTTTTTGCCATTCTTCTTCAAGAACATACGGAGGAAAAGAGGGGCCCTCAGGCGATGAAAAATAAGAGTTGAATTTAATGAGCTTCAGTTTGGAGCGGGCTTAACAACATAATAACAGCTTGCAACTTTTCATCGCCCGAGGGCCCCCCCCCTTTTCCTCCGTATGTTTTAAAGAAGAATGGGAAAAAAAGCACAACGTGTTAAATAACTAACAAGAACAATGAATCTTTTTGGTTTCCGCAAACAAGGCAACATGGACACTCCATTACTAAATTCCAATAACCTCTTACCTTCCATGTTATCTAAACTCAATGGTCTACTAATTGTACATCTTAATAGTATATGGACAAAAATAAATGACGATGTGGGCAAGATGTTTTACGTCTTCAATAACAATTTACATTTCTATGAAATTCCGATCGACGGGAAACTTCAAATCACCGTGAATCCGGAGAACGCAGGCGAAATCAAAATTTCTACCGGCAACAACATTTTTCGAATAAAGCACGACAAGATGCTTTCTAACATTACGTACGATGTGTCTGCAGGAGATTATCTTTACGTGGAACTCCTAGGAGATTACGACAAACTCGTTCCTCTCTTCGTAGAATTACGAATCGTCTATTCTATTATAAATAACCATTAACCAAAAATGCCTAACGACATTTTCGGCAACACCAAGCGTGTAGACCATGCAGAAGAGATTCTCATGCTGGACGTTCGAGTTAAGAAGTTGAGGACCGATTTGATCGCTTTGCAGGAGACCTTAAACAAAAGTTTAGAGTCTGAGATCGCTACGCTCCAAACACAATGTCTCGATCCTATTCTGAAAATCGATTCCGAACTGAAAACACTGATAAAAAATTATGTTGACGTACCTTCTTACGACAACATTCAAAATATACAGTTGAGCATGGATTCGCTTCAAAATGATTTGGCCAAATTACAGCAATTTCAATCGAAAAATGAAGATTTGGAAAAATTGAAACTCGAAATCGAAGAGCGAACTTCCGCAATAGAAAAGAATTTCTCTGAACTTCAAACCGTCGTGAATAAGATTGATGTAGAACGCTTGCAGGTTGTTGTTTCCAAATTACAAGAAGAATTCACCGGCACGTTGGAAGAAATCAAATCCAAGTTGCAGACTTTGGAAGATACAATGACGAACCTACCATCCTCGGACGAACTGCAGGTCATCGGTAAAAGCGTCGCGAACATAAAAATTCAGCTGGAGGCTTATCAAGATTTTGAACACATTCAAACCACCATCGCTACGCTTCAGGCGTCTCTGGAGTTGATCAACGAAGAAATTAAAAATATTCACGCTGAAGCAAGTGTGTTGACGAGTATTCAGGACACGTTAAGCACGGTTCAGCAGAAGATCCAATATTTGGAAAATTTGAACGTCGAATCCAATCTTACTCATTTTCATCACGTGCTGGACAACATACAGGGTGACTTGGAATCGTTACGAACGAGCGTGCCTTCGAGCGAAGATTTGGAAAAATTAAAAACGGCGGTGACGGCACTATCAGATTCGAGTGACATCAAAAATTCGTTGAGCGATCTCGAGAGTAGGGTGGCCAATCTCCCCACCTCCAAAGAATTACACGCTTTGAAAAGGAACATATCACGTATGCTGAAACGACTGGAAACGGAAACGGCGAACGTGGAACAGATTCGAGACGAACTTGCTTCGCTGGTGTCGACGCTGCCCACTTCGCAGAGCGTCGTCGACCTTCACACGCAGTTTACAGAGATGCGAATCATCGTGAATGATCTTACCGAGAAGAGCTTGAAATTGAATCAAATCGAGAACCTTCAGAACATTGTGGTCAACATCAGAGATCAAGTTGGAGTGCTGGAATCAACGCAGGAATCGACGCTGGCCTCTTTTGGTGCCAAGTTGCAAGAACTCAACGAAAGCTACAAGCAGTTGAACGTGGAAGTGAAAATCAAACCGTCATTTTCTACCGTAACGGATACCATAGTCGAGCATTTGGTGCCCGTACAAAACACACTGGGTCAGCTTCACAGCAACCTCGTTAGCATCGATACTAAATTCGCTAAACTCCATTCTCTGCAAGCCATCGAAATTAACAGCGTACCCAATCAACAGAGAATCTCCACGTTCGTCGAAGGTAACAAACTGTACATGCTGCATCCTTATCATCCGTACTACAAGTTTCTCCTCGATGGCACGATTCAGGTAAACGAATTTTCGTACTGGTCTCACGGCAGAAAAGCTAGTGTTCCCACCATGACTTTGATATCGAATCGTGGTGTCCAGAAAGCAGGAAACATTCCTCTGGCGCGTTGGAACGAAACGCGCAACATATATGAAATACAGGAAGACGAAGACCTTACCGTTTTCGACGTGAGTGCCGGGGATAAGCTGATTGTTCAAAACACGAGCGAGGTGCCACCCTCTTTGAATCCCATCACGCTGGTGCTTCTCTTCAAACGTAATCTCTAAAAAGAATGTCAAGGCAAGCCATCGTCCAAGAATTGCATAAACCTGCACGCCGCAACTACAAACGTTTGGCTGTGGTAACCAAGGAATCGACGACCTCTGGGAAAGCGACCTCGTCGAAATGAGTAGCGGCAAGTTAAAAAACGTACATAAATTGAACAAGGGCAACAAGTACCTCCTCACCGTCATAGACACATTTTCGAAATTCGCATGGGCTCTACCTTTGAAGGCGAAAACAGGAACGTGTGTCACGGAAGCATTCAAGACAATTTTTCGCGAAAGCGGCGGCAGACGACCTCGGTTTCTGCACACGGACAAAGGGAAGGAATTTTACAATGCCGTATTCCAAAAGTTTATTCGGAAACACAACGTTCAACATTACTCGACCTTCAGTGACGTCAAGGCCAGCATCGTGGAAAGATTCAATCGCACTCTGAAATCGCGCATGTGGTCACGCTTCACGCTTCAGGGAAGCTACAAGCGGGTCACCATTCTTCCGGAACTTGTTAACAACTATAATCACACACGGCACGGAACGATAGGCATGAAGCCAGCTGACGTTACCAAGTCTGACGAGCAACGTTTAATTTCTAGCGTTTACTGTCCAAAGTACACGCCCACGACAAAAAAAGCTAAATACAAAATTGGAGAACAGGTGAGGGTCAGTAAATTGAAGCGAACGTTCGACAGGGGTTTCACACGAAACTGGAGCACTGAACTTTTTACCGTGGTTCGAGTTCTACCCGGGAACCGTCACACGTATATAATAAAAGACAGTGGCGGTGAAATTTTATTGGGGCGCTTCTACGAGGAGGAACTCTCTAAAACTAAATACCCTGACACGTACCTTATCGAAAAAGTTTTGCGCAAGAGAGGCAACAAACTTTTGGTGAAATGGCTGGGACTTCCGGAAACAAGTTGGATCGATTCAAACGAAGTGATTCTATGAGTACGTGGAATGTTATGAAACGTTTACCTAATTCGGAAAGTGGAAGGAAGAAAAAAAACGGTGAATTGCTCCCCGACAGCATCCGCTGTCTGATCGTAGGACCTTCGGGGTGTGGAAAAACGACACTGCTCGTGGACAATTTTCTCCTCGCACCGAATTGGTTAGATTGGAAGAATAGGCACCTGTACGTGTTCTCGAAAAGTTTAGAGCAATCCAAATACCAGCAACTGATGAAACTGTACGATGGTCTGGACATTGCAACGTTCGCCTCGGAAATAAAACCACTCGACGATTGTCGTGAAAATTCAGTCGTTGTGTTCGACGACGCCATCCTGGAAAATCAAAATGAAATTCGCAACTTTTTCACGCAAGGTCGTCACAAAGAAATGGATTGCTTTTACCTAGCTCAAACGTTTTCCAAAATTCCAAAACAGTTACTACGCGACAACGCTAATTTCATATGTTTGTTTCGTCAAGATCACACCAACCTCAAGCACGCGTACGATGACTACGTAGGCGGAGACATGAACTACAATCAATTTTCGGAACGCTGCTCTTCTTGCTGGAACGGTGACGATTTCGGATTCGCTACGATCGACATGACGAGGAAACCCAACGACGGAAAATACAGAAACAAAATCAACAACTTTCTAAACGTTGCAACGTTGTGAGAAACAACGTGTATAAATAACGTCATGACGAAACGAAAAATCGAAGACGAAAATCTCAAGCTTCGCGATTACCTCGCGAAACGCTTCAAAGGTTGGAAATCCGAGAATCGTGGATTCTACGAAGAGAAAAAACGTCAGGATCAACCTGTGATCGATGCCATCAGTGGTCTAGGTAAAGAAATTAAAAGTGTCACGGAACAAAATAAAAATTTGATCAACGAACTAGTGCCGCTCGCAGCTAAAAGTTACGCCGTACCCACGCCTATTTCGAGCATTCCTTCGACACCCTTCGAACTGAAGGATACACCGGCACGACGTCGAGCCATAGGCAGCACGTCTTCGGATAAAATCGAGTTGGGACCTTTGGCACGAGACTACCTGAGTACGGGGAAATTCGACAAGGATGAAGTGTTCGGATTGTATCCCAGCATGGAAACCAGCGAAGGCGGCGGTGTGGTGTGGAAGATTGGGAAATCGAAGGTGACCTTCGAAGGCAACGACATTAAAGTCAATTTAGGCGACAAGGATAGTTGGAACAGGTATCCGGGTACGGAGGGACTGTGGGAACTCGTCGCCAAAAAGCAGCCGAAAGATTACACCGACGAAGATTACCAAAGTTACAAGGAAATTCTGATCATGACGGATGCCTTGTACCAGAACAACGACGCCTCGCAGAATAGGGTGAAATCGAGCAGCGGCGAGAAGTACAAGAATCTCATCAAGCCGATTTGGAACCAGGTCAAAACAGGCAGCGGCGTCAAACGCTACAACACGTTACCCAAAGAATTCGTTTGGGTGGACGACGTGAGGAAGCTCGTGGACCGATTGTTGGTAATAGCCGGCGAAGAGAATGCAGGCAACCGTAATTTCTACAACGAGAAGGTTGGCATCGTGGACATGATCAGCACGAAACTTTCCAACTTCATCGTGAACAACGACAAGGGCATAGGTTACCTCATCAAAATCATCAACACGCTGCCTCCTAAATTTTGGAACGTGGCCGAAGGAAAGGGCCTTGTGAACGACATCATCAACAAGTTACCTTTCGAGATGCATCTACCTGGCTACCAGTACTGCGGACCGGGTACCAAACTCGAGAAAAGATTGGAGAGAGGAGACAAGGGTGTGAATCTGTTGGACGCGGCATGCAAAGATCACGACATCGCTTACAACACCACGCAGACGGATCTGGATGCACGTCACGAAGCAGACAGAAAGTTAGAGCACGCAGCTTTCGAAAGATTCGTGAGCAGAGACGCATCGTTGGGTGAACGGGTCGCCGCACTGGGTACCACCATTGCCATGAACACAAAACAAAAATTGGGGTGGGGTATATAAATAACATCCAGTAAAAAAAAACAACATGGCTTGCATAACTGATTTGCCGCACGAACTACTATCTAAAATATTCAAAAAGGTAGTTAACGGAGATGTTAATAAACTTGTGATCGTAGCTAAAACGACGCCGGCATTTCACATGGGATGCGAAATAGTTCTCAAGGACCGTCTTCGGGAGATCAGTGGAATGAGGTGCGGTGATCTCGACACTCTTCTGTCGGCCGCGGGGGAGAAATTGAACGAAAGGTTGGACGAACTGCACGAGGCGAGGCAGGGAAGAAGACGATATACTGATGATTGGCGTAAGTCCAAACAGGAAACTGAAGAAATCATCACGCAAATCATCGCGTTCTCCGAAGCACGAACTTTCTTCCTCTGTTAAAAAAAATCTTCGATACAAATCATGAAAAAAAATATATAAATAACACACATCGTGAAAAAAAATAATCTTCGGTATATATAAGTAACACACATCGTGAAAAAAAAATTAAATTTCTCTAACACACACACTGAAAATTTCTCTTCTTCGATATGACAACTGAAAAAATGAGTGAGCTCCAAGCATTAAAACAAATGCTAAATTTGTCAGTCGAGTATGTAAAAATTCGGGAATTGGAAGTCGACAAATCTTACACGATAACTTCCGGTTCAATCGTTTCTACCCAGTATGGTCCCAAGGTACGCCTGTTGCTCAACGCACAATACAGTCTATTTTTACCAGATCGATACGCTAACATGTTATCGGACGAGAAGCTATCTATTTTAATCGAGAACAAAACTCGAATCGTGTACAAGGGGCAAAGGAACTTTTTGGCAAGAAAACAAAGCACGTAATAGAATTTGTGTAGCGACTGCGGGGCCGTGAAAAAAAAAATCTCAGAATATTTATATATAAATAACATACCGTAAAAAAACTACACAAGAAAAAATATCAAAATATATATAAATAACATACCGCAAAAATAACCCATAGAGCATCAACATGAAGCCCAAGGGTGTCGTGTACCAGATACCATACTCCAATCTGAAAAATCTAGGTGCCCTTGATGGGTTACTCACCAAGAAACAACGCGAGAAGAAACGTTCTTGCTTGTCGAAGGGACATGGAATGAAATTGCTGCTCAGCACACCTCAATTGAGACGGTTGCAGCGTTCGCGGAAACAGCAAAAGATCGGAGGTTTCATATTCAGCATCCCGGCCATCCTGGCAGCATTGGGGGCCATTGGAAGTTTGGCCGGCGGAAGTGCCGCCATCGCGAAAACCGTCATCGACTCGAAGAAGAACAAAGCGGAATTGGAAGAACAGAAACGTCACAACCTGGCCATGGAGAAGAAAGGAGGAAAGGGCGTGATGAAGAAGTTTAAAAAAAAGAAACAGAAGCACTCACCAACCGAGACATTGAATCTCTGATCGAACCGTTACAAATCAAACACTTCAGAGGAGTTTTCATGTCCGACTCGTTACCTTCAAGCGTTAAAAGAAGAGAATGCGGAGTAGTCAACTTGGACGGTCAAGAAAATCCAGGCACGCATTGGATATGTTACCACAAAAATGATGATAAAGCATTCGTTTTCGATTCTTTCGGAGGTGTTCCACCTACAAATTTAATTCATTATCTGAAAACGAGCAAAACCTCTATATACTACAACGACGAACGCATTCAAAATTTCGGAGACGTGAACTGCGGTCATCTCTGCCTCTCCATGCTCGCGTTTCTCTCTAAAATAAATAACCCTACGATCGAGGATTTCCAGAAAGCATTGTGGAACCTCAAACAGCATCACTAGGATGGGCGTGTTCCATCTCACGAGCGAATCTTCAATCTTGAAACTCACGCTGCACGACGACATCGTCTATCCTAAATCCGTGGCTCTGCGTGCATTCTACAGCATGTACCTCATACCTAACGTCACGCAGCACAACAACAAAATTAGCGTCGGAAGCGAACATATCGTCGTCACGCCAGGACAATACAATCTTTCCACTTTGCAAGCTCAGTTACCCAAAGGCACATACCTTTCTCAAAATTCGGTCACGCACAGAGTGGAAATCCTATCCGCGACGGAGACCGTGGACCTGGGCACCATGGGAGAACTTTTAGGTTTCGAAAACAACACCAAACTCGAAGCTGGCATCAAGCACGTAGCAACCAACATTCCTAAATTCTTGGCCATAGAGACTCTGAACGTACACTGCAACGTGGCGGAAGGTATGATCACAAAATCTTCGGACGGATTGTTAGGAAGTCACAAGCAGACGGGAATCATAGCCACTTTCAAACCAAGTTCCGAGTTCATGGAACCGATCATCTACACGCCCTCTTCGCCGATCTATTTTCCAGTATGTCGCAACCGCATAGACGACATAGAGTTGGTGGTGACGAACGAGAAAGGAGACGTGGTGGATTTCGCAGGTGCCACTACGACGGCCATCGTGGAGATCAACGTATAATAAATAACACACATAGTGAAATGGAGCAAATCGAAAGTTACGAATTGCAATCTTTCCCTCCCAACCGTCGCACGTTCGCCAATCTAAACGAAGCGAACAGGGAGATCGAATACGACCTGGACGTAGGCGACGGGTTCATTCATCCTCACAGAGCGGACCTCTACCTTCAATTCGACGTGGTGAAGAAAGAAAGCGGAGACGCGTTTCCCGCAGCAGCAAATTTGATACTCGTGGACAACTTCGTGCCTCACCTGTTCTCGCAGGTGGAGGTGAGGAAACATAACACCGTTATCGACAGAATAGATTACCCAGGCATCACGTCGACGGCAGTGGGAACGTTGAAATTATCCAAAACAGACGCAGCATACTACCAGGCCGGGGGATTCGAAGCCGGGACCAAAATATCGACGAGAAGTCACACGGTGCTCTTTCCCATGCGCCTGCTGCCGGGTTTCTTCTCGGACTACAAGGAGATCATGTGGAAGGGAGAACTGAGGGTCACGTTTCGAAGAGCGGCCAACGACAACGACGCACTCATGCGATACGCTACTTTGGGTCCGGACGGCACCACGCCGATAGCCAACACTCTACCCGAAGCAGCGAAATGCGTCATCCGGAGCATGGAATTGAGAATGCCGGTGGTGGAATACGAAACAAACTACGCCCTCAAGTACAAAGCGGAGATCTTGAAAAGTCCGCAGGTGCCAATTCACTTTCACGGTTACCAGTGCGTGCAGAAGATAGCCTCGGGAAGTCACATGGAATTCGACGTGACGACGCAGTTCAACAACATACAGTTCGACATGCCAGATTTCGTCGTAGTGCTTTTTCAGACCGGGAGAGACAAGAATCAGGAAAAGGATTCCAGCAAGTTCGACAACTGCAAGATCAAGAACGTTTATCTGAAGAATGGACGCAACGAAGTGTTCCCGCGCGAGAATTACAACCTCGACGTGACAAAAAACAATTACCTCAAACTTTACGAAGCGTTCTCAGCTTACAAACGCGTGACCGAGGGAAGCGTGGACATGTACTACACGCCCAGCGAGTTCAAAGCACGGAGACCCATGACCGTCATCAACACATCTAAGAGAAAGAAGGTTGTGGTCAACGATCGAACCAACATCAAGGTCGTCTGCGAGTTCCACGATGCCTTGCCCGAGGATACCCTATGCAGTGTCATCCTGATTGCAGAGAAGTCCTTCGCCTACGACGTGAAGAACGAGAGGGTCACAGAGCAGTTTTAACAAGTTTTTTAACATCTTTTCTTGCACAAATAAGAAATTTTCTGCACTAGCACAATCAGTTACAATAGCACAATACGAATTTCACTAGTTCAGATCAGTTACAAATGTCAATTTCATTAGTTATCAGTTACAATATATTTTTTGCACTATAGCACGAGAGACAATCAGAAAATTTGCACAAAAAAATTTGTTGTTGTTTTTACACGTGAAAATTAACAATAAAATTTCTTTTTTTTATCGTTTCAGATGCTGTCGAAACATTAAAAACACATACACACACACTAAAAAAATAAGCATGCAACTTTATTTGTAACACACACACACATATTCTCCATCTTCATCAAGAAAATATTATAATAAACATAATTATTTTTATCTATATCTCACAATAAAACTCTATATCCAAAAATATCACAACATCAAATAACACTAGAGTCGTTAGTACACGTTGCATGCATTACGGAGGTCCTCTGTAGGGTTTCATGGAAGTTTGGGGGAAAAAAAAAACACGTGAAACTCTACAGAGGTGCGGTAATCTATAACCGCAGCCGTTAGAACCTTTTTGGGTTGGGCACCACGCACCCTGGCGGGGTTAGGGGCCAGGTATCCTAAAAAACAACAATTATTATTTTGTTTGTTTGTTTGCATCACAATACATAAGCGCGCGCGCGTGTGTGGCACATCGTTTCCCCGAGAGAAGTTTACAAAAGTCACAATATATAAACATTGGCCTCTCTCTTTTTTTTGGAACTTGGAAAAAATTTACAATAAGAGGACATCGCCCACCACTGTTGCCGGCCATAAATCTCTCTCTCTCTCTCTTCATCTTACAGCAAAATTGGCATCTCTATTTTTTTAGCTGCAAGTAAATTGCCAACACACTCCAGTTAATAATGCTACATATTATACGCACACACGCACACGCATACTATATTACCATCCACCCATCCATCTCTTTCTCTTTTACGGCAGTATATATGTTTGTTGCCGGCTCTCCTTGCCCAGTGTATGTATGTTACGCCAGTATATAAATTGGCTAAACCCCCTTGCCAAGTAAAAAAAAACTGTAGGTAAATATTAGCGACATTGTCAGTTGTTTAACTCTTCCCCCTCTCTCTCTCCTCTCTTTTTTTTGTAAAAAGCCATGGTAAAAAGTACTAGTAGGTTGGCAAATTGCTTTATGCACTGTAAAGCAAACCTCAAGCAAGATTGCCAGCTCCTTGCTTTAGGTTAGGTTAGGTTAGGTTAGAGTAGGTTAGGTTAGAGTAGGCTAGGTTAGAGTAGGTTAGGTTAGAGTAGGTTAGGTTAGGTTAGGTTAGAGTAGGTTAGGGTGGGTGTTGGCAGCTGTCGGTTGTTTCTCTTCCCTCTCTCTCTCTCCAAGCCTCAAGCAAGGTTGCCAGCTTCTTGCTTTTATGCACTGTAAAACAAGCCTCAAGCAAGATTGCCAGCTCCTTGCTTTAGGCTAGGTTTACCCCCCCAAAAAAAAAAACCTTGGTGATTTTTTTCGAGTAAAATATTAGCAACACTGCAAGAAAATAAAATTGATGCCTTACGAGAAAAATCTATTAAGGCGAGCCTCAAGCAAAATTGCCAGCTCCTTGCTTGAGGCTACGTTAGACCCAAAAAAACTCTTGGTGATTTTTTCGAGTAAGCAGCTGGCAACACTGCCAGAAAATAGGGCTCATTGCCTTACGAGACAAGTCCATTAAGGCGAGCCCCACCGAGCCCCATTTTCGGTTGGTCAACCGGCTAATCTGCACTACTGAAGTTATGTAGTCTATGTGATGGTTGAAAGTCAGTTTGCTATCAAAAATGACACCAAGATCCTTGTGCTGTCGTACGAACGGAATAACCTGGTTGCATAACTTGTAGGATGGCACTGTGTTATTGGATTTTAGGGTAATAGTACAAAGTTGCATTCTCAAATTGTGAAAATGGTGTCAAAATTGAAGACTGAATTGTTGAAATGGTTTCTGGATCATGAAGAGAGTAAGTTAATTCCTGAAGCAACTCTGGATCCCCGATTCAAAACGCAAGGATGTGCGGATGAGGGGAAATGCAAGGCTGCAAGGGCAGTACTATGTTAGAAAGTTTGCGCTTCTCGCTCACCAAGCAAAAGCTAGGCATATCAGTGTGTGGTGGATTGATTATCCCATTCCCTCTTCATCTTATGGGAAGAGTTCAACATAAATGTGAAGAAAACAAGGATAGACACCAATCCTACAGCAGCAGGAATAATTGAATAAATATATGCAAGAACGACTTATAAATAGGAGATGAGATCCCCTATCGTGGTGGAGAAAGAAAATTACTTTATCCTCGAATATTTGAAGTGGTAAAGAATAAACTGTGCATTGTCGCTACATCTGTTCCTTGTGAGAGATTGTTGTCAAAGGCAGTACAGGTATTGTGCGACAGAAGAAGTAGGCAAGTGTCACATATTTTGTTTCTAAACTCAAATTTAGAGTAGGTGCTTGAAAACATTATGAGGATGAACTAAATTTCTTATACATAAAGGTAATTGTGTAAATACAGTATAATTTTGATTTATTGCATTTTTTGTTCGTCCTTTACTACACAAACAGTTGTGTGTGTATATCTTAGTGCAGTGCTTGAAAGAAACTTGCAGAACTTTAGTACAGGAACATGAACTTGACATTTGGTAATTTTACGTTTTATTACGTTGCTCTTTTTTAAATATAATAATTTTACAAGTCATGTGGCAATATTGACATTAAATAATAAAATGGCGGCCCGTAGCATCGCAAGAATCTCTGTCGCCTTTGCTCTAAAATCCCCGGAGTAGTTCTGACGATATCACAGGCAGCAATGATTCTTGCCAGGAGGGGTTGCGAGGGGTGTCCTTCGGCGCAGCACCCAATCGTCGACTGTTTTGAGTGAGGAGGACCTGTTGGCAAGAATCCTTGCTATATTGTCAGAATAAGCTTCGTCGTATCCGCTCTGGAGTCACGATACGCCGTAGTTATGCTCGACTGGACCTTTGGCAGCCGTAAGGACGATTTTTTTCAAAATTTCCTCTCCACTCAAAGAACCAATGTGATATTTTCCAAAATCTGAAAAATTACATCAGCTTTGAATTCCTTCTAGAGCAATGATGTGAAGTTTCTGTAGTTTGCTTTTGCTGATAGGGGTGTAATGGGTGACCTTCCACGTAATACACCCAATTGTCAACCTCACTTGCATTTAGTACACCCTGGACTGCATTTTGAAGATCAGTATAATTTTGAGTGTTGTCGCTATATGTGCTGAGTGCCTCTATGTAGTCTCAGCTTTTAACCGAAGTCAGAAAATTTTAAAGATTTTAGTTACAACACGGCATTACAGTTATTGCAATTTTAATTATGTTAAGGGACTGGATCCCGTATAATATGACGGGTGCAAAATAGCCTTAGTGCTGAGGAACCCAAAATTTTAAATTCAAAATCAGAAATCTTTGGCTGTTATCTAGATATTCTCATTAGTTTCGCGATTACATAAGTCTGTTAATATAGAGCATATCTAGAAAAACAGCTGTGCATCCTCCCTGCAAGTTCGAATCAAGGTCACAGAAACACCCTGTAATTATATCGTCAATTCTAATTCAGTTTAAAGTAACGGAAATGAGTGCTTTTATTTCCATATACTGTGGTATGGGTAATTGTAAGACTCCAGGATCTATTGTCACAGTTGATATGTCTGTTGTGTTTGTTTAATATTTAGAGGTCGGTGATTCTTGTAGAGTTTTGTTTTTATACATATTTAATTGACGACTAAAATTGGTAAACACTGTAAGTGCCACAATAATTCAAACACAGTTTTCCACGTTAAACTGTGAAATGTGCCATGCTTTATGATGTGGTGAAAGTCAAATGTGGCTGGTAGACCTGTAAGTAGTTCAGAAGTCATGTAAAGAGGCACTAGTGTGAACGTTTTTACGGGTTGATGTGTTGAACGATGCGATTTCCTAACACTTTAGCTTTTGGCACTTACATCGTTAACCACTTTTAGTCCCCAATTCATTAGCGTTGTGTCTTCTACAAACCACCAATAAAGTAGTTTACAGACTAATGATTTTTCTCAACTCTCTGCTAATGAGAGAGAGTAAAAGAACTTCGCAGACCAGTGCCACACTTAAATATTATGCAGAACATTATATCAGGAAAAAGGTAATTTAAACGAATTTCCAAAAAAGGCATAATAATAATTCTGGTTCTGCAGTTAAGTTATACGAAGGTCGGATGGAAAGTTTCTGGCCTGAGGGGGAAGGAGATGTGGTAGCGAGCTGAATTTTTATGTGCATTTTACAGAGTCCTCTTCTATTTGAATGCATTTTCCCTAGCGTTGCTCCAGGTTCTCTAACCCACTGGAGAAAAAAGTTTCGTCCTGGGTGTGTATCCAGTCATTAACAGCATCCATAACAACATAGTTCGTGCGGAAATGCTTGCCCTTCAGGTGTGTCTTCATGGCAGGGGTCTAAATGATGACACTATATTTCATCCTGAGTCACAGTCCTGTTCAGAAAGTCTTCACGGTCTGCACGCATGCGTTGCAAATGTGCAGTCGAGAGCTTCACCCGTGTGCGTTTTTGGTCAAATGTCAGGTCTCGTGGAACCCAATCTGCAGCCACCTTGCGATTTCCAAATGATCATGAATAATGACATGCACACGCTCCTTCGAAACACCTAGACTGTTGCAATAGTTTGTTGCGTCAGTCGGCGATCCGCCATGATCATGCCATGCACTTTCGTGATGTTGTCGTCTGTGGAATCACTCCTCAGGCGCCCGGTTCGAGGTTCATCAATGAGGGGCTTTCGTCCACGTTTCAATTCATTCACTCACCACTTCACTGTTGCATAGGATGGTGCATTTTCCTGTAAGGTGTTTTGCATGTCCTCATGAATCTCTTTGGCCGTCCAACCCTTCAGGAAGAGATACCGAATCACTGCACGATCGGCGATGAGCTGCTCAGTCACAGATGGCTGCATCCTGGCTCACAATACCACCTGCTGAAAAGGAACGGCTCAACATTAGAACATGTAATCTCGTAGGGTATCCATATAAGGACTACTCTCTAACATACAAAAATTTCATGAACCAAAAATTCTTCCTTCTGGGTCAGGCCAGAAACTTTCCAGCCGACCCTCGTATATCTTCGACTTTAGTTTGAAGGGTTACAAGATCATAACGTTCAAAAGGTAGTGAAATATTCTTGTTAACAACCGATCACTGTAATTTACGTTCCGCACTCTAACACATACCGACTTGACGTCCTTTCTTCCAATCCTTTATCGTTTCCTTTGCTAATGGCAATATGTATATGCACGTGTCGATATGATTTGTAACGAACCGGTTCAAAACTTCAAGCATTTACAAAATTCTAATAGTTAATCAAGGAAAAATTATGCACGTATCACTAATTCGTAACACGAAGAATTAGTTAGTTTTTTTGTGGCACAATGAGGTGCTATTCACGTACGTTAATTTGGTTCATTATGGGTCAAAACTATGCCACGCAATAAAGGGGGAGGAGAACGTTGATTTTGACCTCCTCTTATTTTCGCCCTACAAATAATAGTTCGTTACATAAGTTTTACGTTTTGTCGTGGTTAGCTTGGAATCATAATCAGCATCTTCACTGGTAGGAACCAAAGATTCGTCTTTTCCTTTCTAGATTGTCGTATTGGCTTCACTGGAAGTTTCTGCTAACAAGTTACAGGAATTTTCCGCTCATCCTTCTATCAAGTACGGGGCGATGTAACGGCGAAAACCCAAAAAGACTATCGGTTTCTCGAAACGTCTTTTTCACTTGCTGGTAGTTGTCCGTCTCTTGAAAATCATTCCCGTTCGTTGAAACTTATTTCCACAATGTAATGCACTGTTGAAGTTAACAAAGACATTAAAAAAGGAGGTAGTTCTGCAAGTAAACTTTTTTAACAGATCCACTTAGACTTGTTGAAGGTTCGGCGCACGAACCACGTTGCGTAACTGAACGAGGAAAAGCTCTCGCTACTCGATGACAAAGTCAGGTGTGTATATCCCGAAGGAATGCAAGAGAGAGTGTTAGCTCCAAAGCAGGAAGTGTTCTGCCGACTGCAACACTAAAGTGCCTAAGCTAACGATGTGCTGCGGTCTATTGAGAAAAGGTAGAACTTTGAATTGAATTGAATTTAAAATTTTGGGTGCGTCAGCACTAATGCTATTTTGCACCCGTCACATTATACGGGGTCCAGCCCCTTATCGTTACAAATAGCAACTCTATCGTTGCAAACTAAAATCATAAAATATTAAAATGTTCTGACCTTCGTTAAAAGCTGGGGCTGTACAGGGGCACTCAGCACACATAAGGACAAAAGAACAGGACAACACAAACAAAATTATACTGGCCATGGGGCCAGTCGCCAGAGCCTCGTTAGTCTTCAGTCCAGGGTGTACTAACGTGGAAGTGAGGTTGACATTTGGGTGTACTACGTGGAAGGTCACCCCTTACACCCCAGAAAAGGTAGAACTAGTAGAACGAGCAGCGAACTGTTTTTGCGGCAAAGAGTAAATTTGCCACAGGGAAATGTCTACAAAATGTAGCGCCGATGATGATATTTTAAGTCAATATTTGTCATGGATCATCATCGACGTTACAAATTCCCTCCAGTGGCAATGAGAAAAAATCAAATCCGAGGACGTAGAAAAACTTTGTGAGCACCCAATTTGGGAGAAGGTATCAACAACTTACACTAACATATATGGAATTGGAAGGAGCTAATCAATCGTACAATCCGTGAGGAGGATTTGAAACAAGTTAAATCACTGATCAAGAATTACGAGAAGTTTGTTGTACCTGCATTGAAAAATGACAACCTGAGCGACGATGGATCTGTGAGAGGACGTATATCTGAAGATGAATTTCTAAAGGACTTTATAACTGATAAATCATATACAGTTATTATCAAGAGTTACTTGCTGAAGAGAAGTGCAGATCTATTAAAGAAGTACCAAAAACGAGTGGAAAGCTTGAAACTATGAAATGGTCAGAAAACCATTGAAGGTCTCCTTGACTAGGGAGAATTGGCAGAAACTTAAGGAGATGCAGAAAAATCTTCCAATCTTCAAATTTGAAGAAATGCAGAGATGATAATGGTTTGATTTGATTTGATTTTAAAATTTTGGTGCGTCAGCACTAAGGCTATTTTCCACCCGTCACACTATACGGGGTCCATCCCCTTACCGGTTCACATAACAACTCTAACGTTGCTAAATTAAAATCATAAAATATTAAAATGTTCTGACTTTCGTTAAAAGCCGAAGCTGCAAAGAACACTCAGCACAAATAAGGACAAAACACAGAACAATACAAACAAAATTATACTGGTCATAGGGCCAGTCGCCAGAGCCTCGTTAGTGTTCAGTCCAGGGTGCACTAACGTGGAAGTGAGGTTGACATTTGGGTGTATTACGTGGAAGGTCACCCCTTACACCCCGAGATGATAATGGCCTCCCTCCCTCGCCTCGTCAACGCAGTCACACAGGGAAGGGGTCGATGAATGTTTTGATTTGATTTGAATTTAATTTTTTTGGGTGCGTCAGCAGTAAGGCTATTTTGCACCCGTCACACTATACGGGGTCCAGCCCCTTATCGTTACACATGACAACTCTAACGTTGCAGAACTAAAATCATAAAATATTCTGACTTTCGTTAAAAGCTGAGGCTGTAAAGGAGCACTCATCACAAATAAGGACAAAACAGGACAATACAAACAAAACTATACTGGCCATGGGGCCAGTCGCCAGAGCCTCGTTAGTCTGCAGTCCAGGGTGTACTATGTGGAAGTGAGGTTGACCATTGGGTGCGCTACGTGGAAGGAGCACCCTTACACCCCTCGATGAATGTTGTCAAGTCAACAATTCGTCAGGTGTTTGATATCGGTACCTCAGATCTGTACTCTTCACGCTCCATAACTAACTTTGGAAGTGGTTCATTGTCTTCCTCACTGACACAGCTCAGAAGCATCAGACGTATTATTGTTTTGGGCTGCAAGAGCTTAGAAAGAAACAAGAATGTATTACTTACACAAGTTCTTATTTCACCATTCCATTCGTCATTTTGTTAAGTCCACAGACATTCAACATAACACAACTGTATAGAAATTGCGAAGTTGAATTTATACAATTTCGAACTTTTTAATTGTTTACCAGAACAGAGAAAATAAATTGTCGCGGTCGCGGACTAGCAACGCAGTTTGGAGTTAATGAAAAATCAAAGCATAACTGAATCCAGGAAATAGGGACCTCTGTAATTAAATTTGCGTGGATTGGATCAGCCAACATTAGTGTGAGCAAGTGATAAGTGTAAATCTTTCAAATGGCTAACTCACCAAATATCCACTGCAGCATACATGCGCAAGCTTTCCACTTGGAAGGAAAATTCTTGATTATTTCATGTAAGTCACATTACACTGTAGAGATGTATATGGTGAAAAGTAACCACTGAATTTGAATTTAAAATTTTGGATGCATCAGCACTAAGGCTATTTTGCACCCCTCACATTATACGGGGTCCAGCCCCTTATCGTTACACATAACAACTCTTAACGTTGCATAACTAAAATCATAAAATATTAAAATCTTCTAACTTTCGTTAAAAGCGGAGGCTGTAAAGGAGCACTCAGCACAAATAAGGACAAAACACAGGACAACATAAACAAAATTATACTGGCCGGCGAGTCGCCAGAGCCTCGTTAGTCTTCAGTCCAGGGTGTACTATGTGGAAGTGAGGTTGACTATTGGATGCACTACGTGGAAGGAGCACCCCTTACACCCCAAAAAAGTAACCACTGCATAATTTAACAAGGTTTATTTAACGAAAGAAAGAAAGAATATCCAAACAATCAAAATACTAACCTGACCATGCCCAGTGGCCTTCATATGCTATTTCGTATTACTCTGAGCTTCATATCTTTGCTTGATACAAGTAATGGGGAATAAAAATATAAGATTCATCCGGCTTAAGTTGCGCGGGTAATCTCACACTTGTGTTTTCAAAAGTCAGTGGTTATTTAGATCTTTCTACACTTGATCCTCTTGCTGTTCATTAAAATTTGATCCCCAAATAATATTAAGACGAAGGCGAATCAGATCAGTGATGTTAACATGCTAAAAATTGCATGCTACTTGTTTGGAGGTCTTGCTGAAATCGGTACCACACTTCTTACCATCATGTGGACCTCACCATCAGTCTATCCTTACTTCTCTGCGAAACACTATTTTTCTTGCGTGTGTATATTCTCAACTCTCTTGAGGTAACCAAAACAAGAACTTCACTCATTGCTCGTGGTACATTCTTCCCAACTCTGTTTTCTGTCCGAAAAAGGTTAAATAGGTTGTCCTCACCAAATTAATACGTTTTCCAACTTCCTTATATCATATTGCCAAATTCTTTTTTGTATAAATAAATTTGTCTTCGGTTAATTGTTTGACCAGAGTAGCTAAACTACTGGAAAGAAACAGATATTCATCACCGAAGAGGGATGACAAACATCCGGAAAGGTTAAAAGTCTGCCGGAGGTAAGCAAGATCGCCACATTCAACGAGAATGTGTCGAATGCTTAAAGTAACATTACAAACACGACATAACGGAGGGTCCTGGCCTTGTAGCAAGTGACTATGCGTAAGACGGCTGTGTCCTAGACGCATGCGGGTTAGAGTGACTTTTTCTCGCCGAGAGGGACTGGACGAGGAACGCCAAGCACCTGTGGTGGGCTTAATAGCGTGAAGCTTGTTCCCCGTTTGCGTATCCCACTCGGCCTGCCAAGTGTCAAGAAGACGACAACATCGCCGTCTGCATCAGCAGGCTTGGCGGCAGCTTCAGCTGCTTCGTTCCCCTGAATGCCCATGTTGGATCGAGAAATAAAAGACTCGCTGCTAATATCCTTTGGCTATATTCTCAAGAACATGTACAGAACACAGTAAAAAACATGACAATCTTCGTACTTTTTCTGCGCGGGATGACAGTAATATAACACAGCATAGAACAAGGAAAATACTGCACAGGCTATTGCCCGGAAAACAGAGTAAACAATATTGCCAGGTGCCAACTCACATAATATCTAACATCCTCCCACCTGAGTTGGCATATCAAACAATAATAGTTTCTTAGGTAATTTTATCTCTCTCCCACTACGTGTGGTACAAGGTTTGGTTTAGGTAATGAACTCTTCATTGCTTCACCCTCCACTGCAGTCACCTCCAATGGATACAATCTCTGGACAGGACGAAGTAGTTCACCATGGCAAGTTTTCAGACGTACCAATCTTGTCACTTGATCCTTACCTGGAAGAATCTCAGTTACACAACCCAATGGCCAATTATATCTTTTCATATTGTCAAAACCAATCAACACAATATCTCCTACCCTGACAGACCCACATGCTCTGTTTATGGCCTTTTGCGTTAACTGTCCAAGATACTCATTCCTGAAACGATGCCTGATATCTTGTCTCAACTTCTGACAGTAACGGAGACGATTGTTGAGCATTGAAGAATCCACATGGTCACAATCAGGTACACCCGTCTCCCTGATTTCTTGTAAAAACATAGCAGGTGTTAGAGGAACTAATTCTGTCTCACTTTCATACATGTAGGTAAGTGGACGTGAATTAATTATGGCTTCACAGTCACAGAGGATTGTTGTCATTTCTTCGTAGTACAAAACTGATTTTCCGAGTGTTCTTTTCAACAGACCCTTCAGGACACGAACCAATCTCTCCCAAAAACCACCCCACCAGGCTGCACTGGGTGGAATGAACTTCCACTGGATTCGCTGAGCTGTGGAATATTCTTCAACTTTCTTCCAATCGAGTGTCATAAATGCATTCTCAGTTCCTCTGAAATTGGTACCATTATCACTGTAGATTACAGAGGGTCTGCCTCTCCTTGACACGAATCGTCTAAAAGCCTGGATAAAAATCCCAGTTGATAGAGAAGTAACTAACTCTAAGTGAATGGCTCTATATACTGCACATGTAAAAAGGCATATCCATGCCTTTTTGCCATCTTTAAGATAAACAGGTCCTGCAAAGTCCACACCTGTTACTTCAAATACATTAGCATCTCTAACTCGATCAGCTGGCAATGGTGCTGGAAGAGCTTGGATTGGTTTGGCTGCGTGTCTCCTGCAAGTAACACATTTCGAGAGCACTGAACGTACAGCTCTTCTACCACGAAGGATCCAGAAGTTCTCTCTTAAAATACTTAGTAATATGTTTACACCTGCATGACATGCTTTCTTGTGCCAATACATTATCAGCAATTTAACGACTGGATGTTGTGCTGGAAGAACTATGGGAAGCCTGAAATTTTCAGTATCTTCTCTGGCAATAATTTTGGTTTTCAAACGAATAATCTTGTCCTTGCCCTCATATGTGCACAAAGAGGAAAGGGATTTGTCATCCTTTGCTCGGAATGCTTCTTGTTGTATTAGTCTTAATACTGCATTTTCTGCTTCCTGAAGTTCGCGAACACCAAGATCTCCAGATCTATGAGTCTGCGAATTTCTACTATTATACAAAAATCTTTTGATCCATCCAATGAGTCTAATCACTTGGTTATAGTTAGAGAAATATCTGTAATACCATCTAGACTCAGCATCTTGAGCTTTCATACTAAGCATCGTTGATGAAGGTAGCACGTTCCTTCTTTCTCTGTCAATTTCCTCCTTGTTGATAAGAAACTCCATCGGTGGCCACTCACACGGATCTCCTTTCAACCAATGAGGTCCCTCCCACCATAAGGATCTCAACAACTGCCTTGCATCACAACCTCTTGAAGGAAAATCAGCTGGATTCATTTCACTGGGTACATATTTCCATGCACTGGGATCAGACAGTTTTCTAATTTCTTTAACTCTGTTCCCAACAAATACTCCCCAAACTCCTTCTCGTCGAATCCAAGTCAGCACCGTAGAAGAATCAGTCCAAAAGATAATGGAGTTATCTTTTAAATTCAAATGTTCGCGAATCCTGGTTGCTAGCCTTGCTCCCACCATCGCGGCAAGCAATTCTAGCCGAGGAATTGTACTATTCTTTGGAGCCACTCGTGCCTTTGCCTCAATCAATTGTACGCTAACACCTCTCCTTGTGTCAACCCTCATGAAAACTGCTGATGCATATGCCACTTTGCTAGCATCACAGAACACGTGAATGCTCATAGAGTTAAGTTCATTGGATTCATAATCCCAGCTCATGAAACTTCTGGGTATCCTTACCTCTTTTAGCATCGGTAATTCTCGTACCCAGTTTAAAAACTGTGTTCTTATTTCTTCACTAACTTGCTCATCCCATCCGAGCCCCTCTGCCCAAGTCTGCTGAAGTAACAATTTTGGTAGAAGAGTCACGGGACAAGTAAAACCTATAGGATCAAATATACGGTGTGCTACAGATAATATCACACGTTTCGAAACTGTCTTGAGCTCAACATCTTCAATGTCAAAATTAACTGTAAATGTATCGGCTTGAGGATTCCAACTGAGTCCTAACACTGAAGTAGGGCTAATGTCCTCATTAACCCTTTGAGGGACTGAATACTCCCACCCTCTAAGGTCAAAACCTGCTTCAGCCATAACTGCACGTGATTCTCTTATAAATTTATGGAGATTTTTGTGATTGTCTACACTGGTGGCACAATTGTCCACATAAAAGGAACCTCGTAATTTTAAAATAGTATCTTCTGTATAAGCTAAGTCTTCCTTCCCAAAATGACAACTCTGCAATGCTTGATCCAAATGATGTTCAATAACAGCACCCAACAGAAATGGACTGCTCGTAACACCAAACACTACACGAGTATGTCTGAATTCTTGAACCGTTCCAGTATTAATATCGTGCCACCAGAGAAATCTCAGGTAGTCTCTATCTTCAGGGTGTACAGCAATTTGTAAAAAAGCTCGTTTAATATCTGCTATAACTCCAATTTTTCCTTTCCGAAAATGTAGTAAAATATCAGCAATAAGAGCAATCAAGTTGGGTCCAGGTTCTAAACATTGGTTCAAAGACGGTTGTCCTTTTACTTTAGCAGAAGCATCAAACACTGGTCTAATTTTTGTCGTGTTACTGCTCTCTTTCACTACATGTCGATGAGGTAAGTAATGGCCAAAATTCTCTGTTTCACCCTCTGGAACCACCTCAATGACTCCCTCGGACAACCATTCTTGTAGCACTCCATCGTAACTCTGCAACAGATGTTCTTGTTTCAACTTCTGTGTAGTTGACCAAAGTCGTTTCTCTGCTAGTTCTTTATTGGTGGGGAGAGGCGAACAATCTTCCTTCCATGGTAACTGTACTTCATATCTTCCTTCAGCATTGAATGTCAGTGTCTGCAAAAAATGTTCTTTGACAGCCCGTGTGTGTTCTTCCGCAGACTTCTTGGCAATGGGATCCTTGATTCCTATGGTATCCAGTTCCCACAGATCAGCTACGGCTTCACCAACATATAAATTCGATACCAACAAAGCTGTATCTGATTTTCTGTTTTCACCTGGAACTTTACCCATAAGTGTCCATCCCAGCTGAGTTTCCACAGCCACTAAACCACACTTTAATTTCACAACATGGCCAGTCAGTAATTTACCACAAACATCCGCACCAATAAGAATTTCAACTGGACCTTTCATCTTA